>NC_139231.1:125014310-125415252 GCF_977018435.1 Lepisma saccharinum
AAAAATTACATTTCTAAAATTGCAGGGAGAAAAAATAATAATCTAGAAGTCTCGATTGTGATAACAGAAGAGATGGACGCGACGAAAAAACAAAAAAAAAACATAAGAAGATTAATCGATGCGGACAAGATAAACGATGATCAACGTTTATGCAGAAAAGTTGAAACGTATTGTCACGATTAGTCGAACATGTCGCGAAAGGCAAAATAAAAAAAAATAACTCCTAAGTATGATTACAAAGCGACAGCGCCATCGGCAAGACATAATTACCAGAAAATAACTGCAACCGACACAGTGAGAGGGGTCTTCATATTGTAAGGCCAGTTCATCTGCTTGCTATTAAAAAAATAAATACCGAACCTTGCAGGACACCCGGGAAGCCTTGAACTGTTCTTGTTGAAACTAAGTGACACTGCTGTGAAGTAAGTCGCTCGATAGTTTTTTAGTATTCAGTCACCAAGCCCGTGGTAGCCATTCTAGGTAGTTGAGTCGATATTTCACTGGAAATAATATGTTTTCTATTGTTGAAAAAAAAGCAAGCTTCCAGTTTGAATGAATAAGCTATTTCGTCCACTCCTGTTGGGTCACCTAGCAAAAAGTTGAAAACAATTTCTTGAAGAGAAAAAAAAAATACTGTTTCTTGTCACCAAGCATACGTACATGAAGAATATGCATGAGTTGATTTATTTATTTCTTCTTCTCTCTTTCCGAAGGCATACGCGCTTCTTATTCAAGAACCGGAATATTTGTGCCTTTCGAATCGAATTTAAGGAGGGAGTTCCATGACAAACATCTACTGAAGTTTTTAAGATGAGCCCCCGCAGAGTTTTTGCATGTCCTCTCCCAAGTTAGTGTCTCGTACTTGTGTTTTCGGTTTCCAGTGTGGACAGGTTAGAAACGAGTGTAGTGAATAAGAATCCCTCGGGCCTAATCCTTAATATATATAATATTGTCATTATTATCCTGCTGAAAATAATGTTATGATAGCCGTCGCCATTTCAGAGTAGCAAATATTTAACTCTATTAATTCTTGAATTTTATTTTAGGTTAGGCATATTCAACAAATTCTTTTTTGATTACAATGCAACAATATTTTACATTTCAACATTTTCGTAGCCGTCTAAACGTTTGAGAAAACCTTTTTTTTTGTTACCGAGATGATAGAAGAAGAAGAGAAAAAAATAATTGAATAATTTTGAGAACTTCTTAATATTGGACAGTATAACCACTATGTTGTCGATGGAAACGAGGCAAGAACAACATTACCACTATGCTATCGGGGTGAACAGCATTTTTCCATTATCATTTGTGTCCACACACAAAACTTCGTGTCTGTCTGCATCCATACCTAGATCGAGAAATTCGAACCATGCCTCAGCCCCTTGTGACTTATTTAATTCTTTACACTCATCAAAATATGTGCTTAATAAAATACCTCAATCGCACGAGCTATGGCATCCTCTGTAAGCATCCAAGCAACCACATGTATAAATTATAGTCTCCCACACATAATGCTCTTTCATGTCCAAATAGATTCGCTTCCTCCACCATCAGGGCAGTGGGAGCTCGTGTACCATGAGGGGTTGAATAGACCTAAAAAATCGGTTGGGATGGAAAAAAATGGAGATATTTCTCAGATCAGAATAGGCTTGTATTTGCTGTCCTCGGGTTTAAGAAGCCTAGTTAGTTAGTTGGTTGTTTCCCCCTGCACCATTTCAATTTTTGAATAATCACTTGTTAGTTATGAACGCACCGTTGACATCTTGTCTGATTATTTATGTGTTTGGATTGAGGCTCCGTATTTGCTCGCAACATTTATTTTCTTCTTTTTCTTGTTATATGATTTTTACATTAGAAACGACAGATTTCCATTAACAGTATTTCATGTTATGGAAACATTTAAGTCTATACGCCATCGGGGGTGGGATTGCAACCTACGTCATCCGACAAAAATCAGGATCGGTATTGTAACATTTAATTGCTCAGGTCATTTTTAAATATGTACAGCTATAGGTAAACATTGTAACTTGAGCCCTCAGAGTCGTAGACCGGCAAAAATACACCTCTGTTAATCACCTCGTGTGGGGAAGAGGGACAATTGTAGTTGTTGGTGTAATGCACTTCGAAGCAGACGTGCCCCACTTTTTCAATTTCATCAAAACAACTATTATTCATCCTCATCGTTGCCATTAGCCAAAATAGCCTCGCGTTACAATTTTCGTAGTGATCTCCGTTCGCCCCTTGGCTTTTCGTAGATTAACAACAATCGTCTGAAGTTTGAACTCTCCATACCGTTGCAAGCTGTTTTTGTGATTGTCCGCCTCGATTATTCAAAATACCTCATGTTCGCATATTCAAATACACACAAGTGAAGAGGGTTCATATCACATCAGTGATTTTAAATTGTATTCTCAGGGGCCATGCACACATTTCCTAACATTGTTGATTTGTTGTCGATGAGTTGTGCAGGTACAGCCGTGAAGTTGTTAATAAGACCCAACACAGACAAGTCCCCCCCATCATTGCTTTTCGACATAGTTGTTGACTATCAGTATATCAGTATAGAATAACATGGTGCCATTTTCTGTTTCTGTTTGCCAACAAAGCAAATCTACAGGCCACAGGTTCGAGAAACAAGACATTTTTTAAAAATTCTCCTGCGCATAACATGGACCACCTATAGCAATAATATAATATAGATCAATTTTAACAAATATAATTCAAAATTATGTAGTGAGATTTTGGTTTAGTATTTAATCACAACAGCAAAACAAACTTCACAACTAAAGTTAAGTGCATTTTGCATACATGCAGAAACATAAATTTACGCCCCCGAGGTGGTTGTTGGAAGACTATATACAATAAGACACACCGCCCCATTCTTTACAATAATAAAAATATTGAATAAGTAAGCAGTAAAATAAAATTCTTTGTTTCATTTTGATGTGAACAAAAATTATAGTTGATCTGAACCCCCTTGTCCAAATAAAGAGTAAGCTCCGGTCCCATCTGGAGACTGCAAAACTGATATGTATGTCTATTCATAAAACCCAAAAGTTTTAACATCCATGCACATTACCGTACTGTGGCTGTTGCGCCCCACACCCATGTGTAATATTTTATTTCTCTTGTTGGCTGAACGCGAAGATGCTCGAGACTGCTTTCAAAAATTATTTTCAGCCTCGCTTCACGATACAGCCGTATGCATGTAAAACTAGTATATCACACACAGGCAGAGGGGCAAAAAATAACATTTCTCTCTTTCCCTCGCTTTTGCCCATCTTCCAGTGTTCGTCTAGATAGCGTGACTAGCAAAAATATTGAAATCGAAATAAGAATTATCCGTTATGGTCTCCCTCCCTTCTTTGCATGCATGTTGCGCTGACATGTAAATAAGCACTATGCTTTAATAAAAAAAACAACCATTGTACAACTGTATAGATCCTCGCCCATCTCATGCCAGGGACTGGGTATATATCTTGTGTACAGTTTATAGTGGCATCATATTCCTTCACCAGATATCAAACTCGAGAGACTTGCAAGACAGCTCAGGTTATAATTTATTACGAGGTCTGTTTTTTTAAAAATAATAATCGTCAGTCCATATGACAATGCTTGCTGTTTAACTAACAGTATTCAAATCTCTGAGGGGGCCGGGGCATTCCACATTTACCTTTGCTAGAAAACGCAGTGCAATAAATATTATTTTTAAGTTATGCAATAATTTTGACATTATATTCATGTCCATTCCCCAAACTAGATTTATATACACAACCAACTCTGATGCGACATTGTGAAAGATTCTCGCATGTTCGCGAAACAGGAAATACACGTCATAGCTTCCGTGAATCGAAAGCAAGGTTACTGGGGCACGCAAAATACCGTAAGAAGAATTATATATTCCAAATGCAGGCATCATCATTTTTCTCTTGCACAAATAGAATAATCGGGCTGAATTTCCAGTCTAAAACTACCATGTTCTGGCAGCAAGTATCAAAAACCTGTGGTAATTTTATTATATGATAGGAGGTGAGTGAAATAGTTGTTGTAAGTTACCTTTTAAACCCAGTACGTGTGTAGGAAAAACTGCGTATAAGCTGTATCACACTCTCTCTGTCTGTGTGTCAGGTGGTCGTGTCGTTCGCTAGTTGTATGTCACAGCTTAACCCGTACTAGGTAATATTTTTACATGAGGTAAGTTGACATACTCTGGTAGGGTATATGTTTCAAGCCTCTAGCTGTAGAGCCTATTTGCAAAAAATAAGTTTGGTAACACTACTCGTCAAAAGCAGCTCAAACAGTGTTGCTAGCTGTAGGTTAATTTTCCCCGTTATACAATTGCAAGAGGTGAGTTGCTTATAGCCTATCTGGAAGGCTTGGTGTGTGTGTGTCCATGGCTTATGTCGTAGGTTAATAAAATTTGCAATAGATCTTGTATGTCTTGCCAACCGTCGGCCCTTACATGTGATATAGCAGTTTTACTTATTGTAAGACATAGTGTGTATGTATGAGTAGGGGGAGGTTAGTTTAGTTCACAATAAATCGACCTGTCACGCTATGACCAATTTCTGCTTTTGAGTCACCTGTAAGGCTATATGTGGGTGGGTGAAAAAGCTTAGTTTAATTCACGATAGATCACATTTTAAATTTGTTAGGTTAGTTTTTGTAGAGCTCTCTTTTTCCATTTTTCCTCTATACAGTGAAGCTGTAGAAAACGCAATTAGCTAACCTAGCATACAACATACCTTCCTAATTAATATGGATATTGTCACACACTCCTCTTATTTTATACTGTTGTAAATAGAAAAGATTATGTACGGTAAATATTTTGTACATTATAGGAAAAAAATGCAAAATATCCTCCAATTTTAATTCGAATCGAGTCGAATTTTTACATATTTCCACGCCGCCACATATTGTCCTATTTGCTTCTTTTACTTGCCTTGCTTAATTAACTCTCGCTAATTAGCATTTTTTTGGAAGAAGTCAACTAGAACAACATATGGCGGTATGAGAAATATGCAAATCAAAGAACATTTTAGCAATATATGGGCCCTAGCAATTAGCTTTCTCGACTAAGAGTACTCTTTCAAACGTCTTCTGCTGATCGTATTACTAAACGAGGACGTTTAAAATTTTTGGGTGTTGAAAAAGTTTGACCCTACTTTTTTATTTCTATTGTTTGCTAATAGATGGCGCTAATAGTACGCCCTCCCCTCCCCTCTCCCCTCTTCTCCTCTGCTGTATGACAAATAGCACAAACATAAAAATCAAGATTTTGGAGAGCAAAACATAAAATTTGTATGCATCTGGTGTCGAACCGGGAACTTTTATCTTTCGGGGAGTCAACATTATTTTTTACTCAGTCGTCATATAACATGAACGCACGCAAAGATTCACATGTGCTTTTATTATTTTGTGTTCGGTAAGTACAAGTATATTCTTACATAAATTATTGTTTAATTTAATAAATTGTAAACTCAAAACCTGCTAAACTAACACTCCTTCTGTGTTTCATTAAACTATTGAAAGCGAATGTTGCGTGCACGCGGAAATAGCACAGAAAAAAAAACCGGATGGAAGCAATTTAAAATCACTGGGGCAAGGTCAGTATTACGAGAGCGTAAAAAACACGTGCTTCCATTCAACTTCGAAAAATAAGAATGAATGTGTACATACAGAACACATATGCTTTCTTTTCACAGTTGTAAAATCATATAAATTGTGCATGAAGTAAGTTACGAGAAGGCTCTCTCAATTAGGTACAAATATTGTACAATTAGGTACAAATTGTTGTACAATTATTTCCCCCAGTTGCCCAGTTGGAGTTGGGGGCATAACACTGGTATTATTTGTAATCACAGTGCTTACTCATGTATTTTGTTTAATATTTTATTTCAAATTCACTGTCAGAAACTAGTGTTGTTAGTTTCTGCATGTAGGTTTATTTACTCTGTTGGTTGTCACTGTCAAGTTTTTAGTATTCGTACAGCATAAAAAGCTATAACCCCCCTCTCAAAATATATACATTGTATACGCCAAGATGCCCAATAGCCTGGCAACACATCATGAAAAAACATGCCAAGAGGACCCAGTGGGTTTATAAGTCAGTGCTGCCAATTCCTATTTGTAGGTTAGCTTAGCCAGTGAAAGATCATATAGTAGAATTTTTGTAGAGTGGGTGTTTGCGAGTTCCACGACGCGCTGCCCGAGGATACCCTATGCAGCGTCATCCTGATTGCAGAGAAGTCCTTCGTCCACGACGTGAAGAACGAGAGGGTCACAGAGCAGTTTTAAATTCATAAAAAATTGCCACATACTAAAAATCAACATCCAACACATTTTAGGTTATATAAAATTTGTGAAAACCTTATAATACTGAAATATTAAAACAAACGGAGTCCCCCTTGTAGGTTAGTTCGGTGCGTAAATAAAAAAAATGA
The DNA here is from genome assembly GCF_977018435.1 of Lepisma saccharinum. Taxonomy (NCBI): domain Eukaryota; kingdom Metazoa; phylum Arthropoda; class Insecta; order Zygentoma; family Lepismatidae; genus Lepisma; species Lepisma saccharinum. The sequence goes on from NC_139231.1 coordinate 125,020,754, forward strand.
TAGGTTAAGTTATATCACTTAGGATCGTAAGAAAATTAAAAAAATCGTAAAAAAAAAAGATAGGTTAAGTTATATCACGTAACATCGTGATATACCTACCAAGTATAAATGGAAAAAAATGAGTGCAGTGAAAATTTGTACTAAAACATCGCTAAACGCTATAACATCGACAAAAAATTGTCAAAATATGTCAAAAACTTATATTCGATTGATAAAAAAAAATACCTACAAAATATGATCCTCAAATAATAACGTTCAAACAGTACCTAAATAAAAAAAATGATAGGTTAAGTTATATCACTTAGGATCGTAAAAAAATTAAATAATCGTAAAAAAAGGATAGGTTAAGTTGTATCACGTAACATCATGATATACCTACCAAGTACGAGTGGGGGAAAAATGAGTATAGTGAAAATTTGTACTAAAACATCGCTAAACGCTAAAACATCGACAAAAAATTGTCAAAGTATGTCAAAAAGTGATATTCAATTGGTAAAAAAAGACCATACCTACTAAGTACTACTTTGAAGCGCCCAATATGCACTACTTTCCAGGATAGCGTCGTCGAACACAACGACTGAATTTTCACGACAATCGTCGAGTGGTTTTATTTCCGAGGCGAACGTTGCAATGTCCAGACCATCGTACAGTTTCATCAGTTGCTAGTATTTGGATTGCTCCAAACTTTTCGAGAACACGTACATTTACCTGGCTACCAGTACTGCGAACCGGGTACCAAACTTGAGAAAAAATTGGAGAGAGGGAACAAGGGTGTGAATCCGTTGGACGCCGCATGCAAAAATCACGACATTGCTTACAACACCACGCAGACGGATCTGGATGCACGTCACGAAACAGACAGAAAGTTAGAGCACGCAGCTTTCGAAAGGTTCATGAGCAGAGACGCATCACTGGGTGAACAGGTCGCCGCACTGGGTAGAGTCCAGCGCAGATAATTCTGCCGTGCGATGTGCGAAACAACTAAAGAAGCAGTGTTGCTAATGGAGCAGATAGAAAAATCGCTGCAGTGCGCCGATGCACAGCTGTTACGTACAACAATAAAATTAGAGAATTCAGGTCTATCTAACGTTGAGTTTTAAACGTCATGCATTATACCAGGACTAGGATTAATATGTACTAACAAGTGACTTTGTATGTAGCTACATACATATGGACTAAAAATTCGCAAAATATGAACTAACACATAAGTAAAATTACCAAAAATGCTGCAAAGAAGACTTCTTCATACGATTCCTTATTTGAATGATTTCAAACAAAATAAAAAAATATATATATTATTTTTCATTGCATTAATGCACTGGTGGCGTTTTAACTTTTCACTTCCAAAACCCGTATACACTGGTATGGAACTGCAACGGCAGATAATAACATGCCAACGTGTTAAACCGCTACAATTGCACCATAACACTCCTCCTGAAGCAGTATTATTATTTCCTCTCTGAGATCGGCAACAGTCGGTTGCCTTTGTTGTACATTTACAAAGGATGCCGGCTTCCACAACAATAACAAGTACATATACTGCCACTAGACGATAAGCTGCGCGGCTTTTTCTTTTGTTATGAACCAGGGCCGGCGCTAGTCATTTTGCCTCCCTGGGGGGTGGCGGCAGATGCCGCTCTATTTCGACCCCCCGGTCATTACGCAGCAACAGAAAATTGAAAATCAATATATTCCTAACTAAAACATCAAAATATAAAATAAATAATGAGACTTCTTATGCTATTTCAATACTATTCAGCGCAAAAGAATATCTCGCTCGATCACAGTTTTCAATAGGCTTATCACCCATCAAAGCATGGCAATTTTAACACAGAAAACAATATGTATCGCATTAAGCAGCAAAAATAACAGCCTCCTCTATGCAATTTCTACAAGAACACGTGCCGGAGCCAGAGTTGAAATGATGTTGGAGCTACATAATTTATTTATTTTGAATAATTCCAAAATTATGAAATATGAACAATTTGTTGCTGCTGTTCGCTGCTCTCTTGCCAAAATGCTTTATTGGGATGCTAACACCATGACTGGCTTCCTCCTTCATGAACTCGTGCACGTTGCTTAGAATTTCCCGAGCTTGGCTATGCAAGGTTTTTGATTTCAACTTCGACAGAACTGGAGGCATTATGGAATTTAACGTTCATTAGCAAACACACACTTTTACATACACACACGCAATACACGCACACAACATCAAACCGGTCAAATACTTAGTATAAAATAAAAATATGGTGCTTCCAATCCAACAAAACTCACCGCCACTTTACCTGCCTTTTCCCCTTCCATGACAGAAATAGTGCTTCATTATTACAGTTGGCAACACTAGTTACTAGCTAGCCAATAAACATGCACTGCATAAAAGAAGCAAGCACTACGCCGTGCTATATTGCCACATTAGCGTCCCTACCGAACCGCAAGCTGGAGCGCTATTCAATTGTTTTCAATGATGTTTGCGCGAGTGTGTCCAGGAATGGAATGACAATGTGGCAACAATAGCGAAGATTATCGAGCAGGGTAGAACACATGATGCTAAGAGAGAGGGGGACGAAACGAAAATTCGTTTCTACGCAACGGCAAATTTACGTGTGTGGCACTCTACCACCATCGCCATGAACACGAAACAAAAAATTGGGGTAGGGTATATAAATAACATAGAGTGAAAAATAATAATAATAACAACATGTCTCGTATAACTGATTTGCCGCCCGAGCTACTATGTAAAATATTTAAACACGCAGTAAACGGAGATTGTGAGGATGTAGGGAAACTTGTAATCATAGCAAGAACAACGCCGGAATTTCGCATCCCTTGTGAAATGGTTCTCAAGGACCATCTTCGGGAGATCAGCGGTCTGAGGTGCAGTGATCTCAACATTCTGCTTTCGGCTGCAGGGGAAAAATTGGACGAGAGATTGGACGAACTGCACGAGGCGAGGCAGGGAAGAAGACGGTACACAGTAGATTGGTACAAGTCTGAGCAGGAGAAGAAAAATATCATTACGTACATCACCGCGTTTTCCGAAGCACGGACTTTCTTCCTCTGTTAAAAAAATAATAATATATATATACGAGTCAAAAAAAACAACTTGAAGTCGGCAATAGAAATATTTTTTTCCACACTTAGAGCACAGTTTGGTCGCACATATTTGCTTTCCCGGCACACAAGTACGACAGTGCTTTTGAAAATGTTTACTTGACACAGTAATTTGGCACGTAGGGCAATTTTTTACAGAACGCATAATGCAGAGATTTTTTGGGGTATGTTATTTAATACCTAATGCTGTGCAATGCAAAATATAATTGCTCACTTTTTTTTTAACTATTTTCTATGACCTTACTTGTTTTTGTTTTTTTTTTCCGCCAAATTATATGCTTCTAGTCTCCTATACAATACAATATACGTACAATATTGTCAACAGTATTATATTTGAGCAGGTCGCTTGTCGCCTAAACACTACAACTCACAGGTCGGGAAAATCTGACATAAAAGCAGATAATACGTTTATGCCTTATTTATATGTAATTTTCACGGGGCGTACAATATTGTCAACGGTATTATATTTGAGCACATCGCTTGTCACCTAAACACTACAGCTCACAGGTCGGGAAAATCTGACATGAAAGCAGATAATACGCTTATGCCTTATTTATATATAATTTTCACGGGGCATTCAATATTGTCAACGGTATTATATTTGAGCACATCGCTTGTCACCTAAACACTACAGCTCACAGGTCGGGAAAATCTGACGTGAAAGCAGATAATACGTTTATGCCTTATTTATATATAATTTTCACGGGGCGTTCAATATTGTTAAGAGCGTTAGTTTTTGTAGAGCTCTCTTTTTCCATCTTTCCTCTATACAGTAAAGTTGTAGAAGACACAATTAGCTAACCTAGCATACAACATACCTTCCTAATTAATATGGATATTGTCACACATTCCTCTTATTTTATACTGTTGTAAATGGAAAAGATTATGTACGGTAAATGTTTTGTACATTATAGGGAAAAAATGCAAAATATCCCCCAATTTTAATTCGATCCACCTCTGAATCGAATTTTTACATATTCTCACGCCACCACATATTGTCCTATTTGCTTCTTTTACTTGCCTTGCTTAATTAACTCTCGCTAATTAGCATTTTTTTGGAAGAAGTCAACTAGAACAACATATGGCGGTATGAGAAATATGCAAATCAAAGAACATTTTAGCAATATATGGGCCCTAGCAATTAGCTTCGTCGACTAAGAGTACTCCTTCAAACATCTTCAGCTAGATCGTATTACTACGCGAGGACGTTTAAAATTTTTGGGTGTTGAAAAAGTTTGACGCTACTTTTTATTTCTATTGTTTGCTAATAGATGGCGCTAATAGTACCCCCTCCCCTGCCCTCTCCCCTCTTCTCCTCTGCTGTATGACAAATAGCACAAACATAAAAATCAAGATTTTGGAGAGCAAAACATAAAATTTGCATGCATCTGATATCGAACCGGGAACTTTTATCTTTCGGGGAGTCAACATTATTTTTTTACTCAGTCGTCATATAACATTGAACACACGCAAAGATTCACATGTGCTTTTATTATTTTGTGTTCGGTAAGTACAAGTATAATCTTACATAAATTATTGTTTAATTTAATAAATTGTAAACTCAAAACCTGCTAAACTAACACTCCTTCTGTCTATTGAAAGCGAATGTTGCGTGCATGCGGAAATAACACAGAAAAAAAGCAGATGGAAGCAATTTAAAATCACTGGGGCAAGGTCAGTATTACAAGAGCGTAAAAACACGTGCTTTCATTCAACTTCGAAAAATAAGAATGAATGTGTGCATACAGAACACATATGCTTTCTTTTCACAGTTGTAAAATCATATAAATTGTGCATGAAGTAAGTTACGGGAAGGCTCTCTCAATTAGGTACAAGTATTGTACAATTAGGTACAAATTGTTGTACAATTATTTTCCCCAGTTGTCCAGTTGGAGTTGGGGGGGCATAACACTGGTACTATTTGTAATCACAGTGCTTACTCATGTATTTTGTTTAATATTTTATTTTAAATTCACTGTCAGAAACTAGTGTTACCTACTCTGTTGGTTGTCACTGTCAAGCTTCCAGTATTCGTACAGCGTAAAAAGCTATAACCCCTCCCCCTCAAAAATATATACATTGTATACGCCAAGATGCTCAATAGCCTAGCAACACATCATGAAAAAACATGCCAAGAGGACCCAGTTGGTTTATAAGTCAGTGCCGCCAATTCCTATTTGTAGGTTAGCTTAGCCAGTGAAAAATCATATTGTTACGATATAGTAGAATTTTTGTAGAGTGGGTAGGCAACACCGACGAGCATCAAATGATGATTTCAAGCCTCAAATAATAATTTCGAGCCTCAAAAAAAAAGAAACATCCAATAAAATTGCCAGATGTAAACAGAGGGCAATAGGTACCCCTCATAAAAGGCTACAGTAAAAACCCACAGTGTCGCCAACACTAGGCCCCCCAACAGTATTGCCAGACATAAAAAAATACATGGACCCCTCAGGTCCTTTGATGAAAATTTACAGTGAAAAAACCCAATAAATTAACAACACTATCAAAAAATCTACGGTAGTGTTGCCAGATGTAAACAGAGGGCAATAAACCCCCCTCATAAAAGGCTACAGTAAACCCACAGTGTTGTCAACTCTACCCTCAAAATGTACATCATAAAAAGCTACAACAAGCATCATAATCTTGGTGATTTTTTCGGGTAAGAAGTTGGCAACACATGCCTTACAAGAGAAATCCATTAAGGCGATCGAGCTCCAAATGATGGTTCGAGCTCCAAATGAAGGCCCAGTACCCGGACACTGGGTCTACTAGCCTGGCAACACATCATGAAAAAACATGCCAAGAAGACCCAGTGGGTTTATAAGTCAGTGCTGCCAATTCCTATTTGTAGGTTAGCTTAGCCAGTGAAAGATCATATAGTAGAATTTTTGTAGAGTGGGTGTTTGCGAGTTCCACGACGCCTTGCCCGAGGATACTCTATGCAGTGTCATCCTGATTGCAGAGAAGTCCTTCGCCTACGACGTGAAGAACGAGAGGGTCACAGAGCAGTTTTAAAATTCATAAAAAATTGCCACATACTAAAAATCAACATCCAACACATTTTAGGTTATATAAAATTTGTGAAAACCTTATAATACTGAAATATTAAAACAAACAGAGTCCCTTGTAGGTTAGTTCGGTGCGTAAATAAAAAAATGATAGGTTAAGTTATATCACTTAGGATCGTAAAAAAAATTAAAAAATCGTAAAAAAAAGGATAGGTTAAGTTGTATCACGTAAGATCGTGATATACCTACCAAGTATAAATAGAAAAAATGAGTGCAGTGAAAATTTGTACTAAAACATCGCTAAACGCTATAACATCGACAAAAAATTGTCAAAATATGTCAAAAACTTATATTCGATTGATAAAAAAAAAATACCTACAAAATATGATCCTCAAATGATGACGTTCAAACAGTGCATAAATAAAAAAAATGATAGGTTAAGTTATATCACTTAGGATCGTAAAAAAATTAAATAATCGTAAAAAAAGGATAGGTTAAGTTGTATCACGTAAGATCATAATATACCTACCAAGTATGAGTGGAAAAAAAATGAGTATAGTGAAAATTTGTACTAAAACATCGCTAAACGCTAAAACATCGACAAAAAATTGTCAAAATATGTCAAAAAGTGATATTCAATTGATAAAAAAAGAGGATACCTACAAAGTATTGCGTTGAAACAACTAATATACACTACTGGCCGGGATGCTGAATATGAAACCTCCGATCTTTTGCTGTTTCCGCGAACGCTGCAATCTTTTCAATTGAGGTGTGCTGAGAAGTAATTTCATTCCGTGTCCTTTCGACAAGCAAGAACGTTTCTTCTCGCGTTGTTTCTTGGTGAGTAACCCATCGAGGGTACCTAGATTTTTAAGATTGGAGTATGGTATCAGGTACACGACACCCTTGGGCTTCATGTTGATGCTCTATGTGTTATTTTCACGGTATGTTATTTATATATATATTCTGAGATTTTTTCTCGTGTAGTTTTTTTACGGTATGTTATTTATATATAAATGTTCTGAGATTTTTTTTCACGGCCTCGCAGTCGTTACACAAATTCTATTACGTGCTTCGTTTTCTTGCCAAGAAGTTCCTTTGTCCCCTTGTACACAATTCGAGTTTTGTTCTCGATTAAAATAGATAGCTTCTCGTCGGATAACATGTTAGCGTATCGATCTGGTAAAAATAGACTGTATTGTGCGTTGAGCAACAGGCGTACCTTGGGACCATACTGGGTAGAAACGATTGAACCGGAAGTTATCGTGTAAGGTTTGTCGACTTCCAATTCCTGAATTTTTACATACTCGACTGACAAATTTAGCATTTGTTTTAATGCTTGGAGATCGCTCATTTTTTCAGTCGTCATATCAAAAAAATTTCAGAGTGTTAGAGAGAAATTTAATTGTTTTTCACTATGTGTGTTATTTATATATACCGAAGATTATTTTTTTATGATGTGTGTTATTTATATATCAAGTTTTTTTTGACACGTATATATATTATTATTTTTTTAACAGAGGAAGAAAGTCCGTGCTTCGGAAAACGCGATGATGTGCGTAATGATATCTTGCGTCTCCTGCTTAGACTTGCGCCTACATCCTCATAATCGCCGTTTACTGCATGTTTAAATATTTTACATAGTAGCTCTGGCGGCAAATCAGTTATGCAAGCCATGTAGTTTTTTTACGGTATGTTATTTATATACCCCACCCCAATTTTTGTTTCGTGTTCATGGCGATGGTGGTACCCAGTGCGGCGACCCGTTCACCCAGCGATGCGTCTCTGCTCACGAACCTTTCGAAAGCTGCATGTTCCAATTTTTTGTCTGCTTCGTGACGTGCGTCCAGATCCGTCTGCGTGGTGTTGTAGGCGATGTCGTGATCTTTGCATGCCGCGTCCAACGGATTCACACCCTTGTCTCCTCTCTCCAATCTTTTCTCGAGTTTGGTACCCGGTCCGCAGTACTGGTAGCCAGGTAGATGCATCTCGAAAGGTAACTTGTTGATGATGTCGTTCACAAGCCCCTTTCCTTCGGCCACGTTCCAAAATTTCGGAGGCAGCGTGTTGATGATTTTGATGAGGTAACCTATGCCCTTGTCGTCGTTCACGATGAAGTTGGAAAGTTTCGTGCTGATCATGTCCACGATGCCAACCTTCTCGTTGTAGAAATTACGGTTGCCTGCATTCTCTTCGCCGGCTATCACCAACAATCGGTCCACGAGCTTCCTAACGTCGTCCACCCAAACGAATTCTTTGGGTAGCGTGTTGTAGCGTTTGACGCCGCTGCCTGTTTTGACCTGGTTCCAAATCGGTTTGATGAGATTCCTGTACTTCTCGCCGCTGCTCGATTTCACCCTATTCTGCGAGGCGTCGTTGTTCTGGTACAAGGCATCCGTCATGATCAAAATTTCCTTGTAACTTTGGTAATCTTCGTCGGTGTAATCTTTCGGCTGCTTTTTGGCGACGAGTTCCCACAGTCCCACCGTACCCGGATACCTGTTCCAACTATCCTTGTCGCCTAAATTGACTTTAATGTCGTTGCCTTCGAAGGTCACCTTCGATTTCCCAATCTTCCACACCACACCGCCGCCTTCGCTGGTTTCCATGCTGGGATACAATCCGAACACTTCATCCTTGTCGAACTTCCCCGTGCTCAGGTAGTCTCGTGCCAAAGGTCCCAACTCGATTTTATCCGAAGACGTGCTGCCTATAGCTCGACGTCGCGCCGGTGCATCCTTCAGTTCGAACGGCGTCGAAGGAATGCTCGAAATGGGTGTGGGTACGGCGTAACTTTTAGCTGCGAGCGGTACGAGTTCGTTGATCAAATTTTTATTTTGTTCCGTGACACTTTTAATTTCTTTACCTAGACTGCTGATGGCATCGATCACGGGTTGATCCTGACGTTTCTTCTCTTCGTAGAATCCGCGATTCTCGGATTTCCAACCTTTGAAGCGTTTCGCGAGGTAATCGCGAAGCTTGAGATTTTCGTCTTCGATTTTTCGTTTCGTCATGACGTTATTTATACACATCGTTTCTCACAACGTTGCAACGTTTAGAAAGTCGTTGATTTTGTTTCTGTATTTTCCGTCGTTGGGTTTCCTCGTCATGTCGATCGTCACGAATCCGAAATCGTCACCGTTCCAGCAAGTAGAGCAGCAGCCTTCCGAAAATTGATTGTAGTTCATGTCTCCGCCTACGTAGTCACCGTACGCATGCTTGAGGTTGGTGTGATCTTGGCGAAACAAACATATGAAATTAGCGTTGTCGCGCACTAACTGTTTTGGAATTTTGGAAAACGTTTGAGCTAGGTAAAAACAATCCATTCCTTTGTGACGACCTTGCGTGAAAAAGTTGCGAATTTCATTTTGATTTTCCAGGATGGCGTCGTCGAACACAACAACTGAATTTTCACGACAATCGTCGAGTGGTTTTATTTCCGAGGCGAACGTTGCAATGTCCAGACCATCGTACAGTTTCATCAGTTGCTGGTATTTGGATTGCTCCAAACTTTTCGAGAACACGTACAGGTGCCTGTTCTTCCAATCTAACCAATTCGGTGCGAGGAGAAAATTGTCCACGAGCAGTGTCGTTTTCCCACACCCCGAAGGACCTACGATCAGACAGCGGATGCTGTCGGGAAGCAACTCGCCGTTCATTTTCTTCGTTTGACTTTCCGGATCCGGTAGACGCTTCACCACGTTCCACGTACTCACAAGATCACTTCGTTCGCGTCGATCCAACTCTTTTCCGGAAGTCCCAGCCATTTGACCAAAAGTTTGTCACCTTTCCTACGCAATACTTTCTCGATGAGGTACGTGTCGGGGTGTTTCGTTTTAGAGAGTTCCTCTTCGTAAAATCTTCCTTTCAAAATCTCGCCGCTACTATCTTTTATTATATACGTGTGTCGGTTTCCAGGTAAAACTCGAACCACGGTAAAGAGTTCCGTGCTCCAATTTTTTGTGAATCCCTTCTCGAAGGTGCGTTTGAATTTGCTGATCCTCACCCGGTCTCCAATTTTTGTATTTAGCTTTTTTTGTCGTGGGTGTGTACTTTGGACAGTAAACTGTAGAAATTAAACGCTGCTCGTCGGACTTGGTAACGTCGGCTGGCTTCATGCCTATCGTTCTGTGTACCGTATCATTATAGGTGTCGACGAGTTCCGGCAGGATGTCGACCCATTTGTAATTCCCCCGAAGCGTGAATCGTTTCCACATGTGTGTTTTCAAGGTTCGATTGAATCTTTCCACGATGCTGGCTTTGATGTGACTGAAAGTCGAATAATGTCGAATCTTGTGTTTTTGAATAAACTTTTGGAATACGGCGTTGTAAAATTCCTTCCCCTTGTCCGTTTGCAGAAACCGTGGTCGTCTGCCGCCGCTTTCGCGAAAAATTGTCTTGAATGCTTCCGTGACGCACGTTCCCGTTTTGGCTTTCAAAGGTAGAGCCCATGCGAATTTCGAAAACGTGTCTATGACGGTGAGGAGGTACTTGTTACCCTTGTTCCATTTATGTATGTTTTTCAAATTGCCGCTACTCATCTCCACGAGGTCGCTTTGCCAGAGGTCGTCGATGCCCTTGGTTACCACAGCCAAACGTTCGTAGTTGCGGCGTGCAGGTTTATGCAATTCTTCGACGATGGCTTGCCTAGACATTTTTTTAGAGATTACGTTTCAAGAGAAGCACAAGCGTGATGGGATTCAAAGAGGGTGGCACTTCGCTCGTGTTTTGAATGATCAGCTTATCGCCGGCACTCACGTCGAAAACGGTGAGATCTTCGTCTTCGTGTATTTCATATATGTTGCGCGTTTCGTTCCAACGTGCCAGAGGAATGTTTCCTGCTTTCTGGACACCACGATTCGATATCAAAGTCATGGTGGGAACGCTAGCTTTTCTACCGTGAGACCAGTACGAAAATTCGTTTATCTGAATCGTGCCATCGAGGAGAAACTTGTAGTACGGATGATAAGGATGCAACATGTACAGTTTGTTACCTTCGACGAACGTGGAGATTCTCTGTTGATTGGGTATGCTGTTGATTTCGATGGCTTGCAGAGAATGCAGTTTAGCGAATTTAGTGTCGACGCCGAGCAGATTACTGTGAACTTGTCCGAGTTTATTTTCGATGGGCAGCAAATGCTCGACTATGGTATCCGTTACGGCAGAAAACGACGGTTTGATTTTCACTTCCACGTTCAACTGCTTGTAGTTTTCGTTGAGTTCTTGCAACTTGGCACCGAAAGAGGCCAGCGTCGATTCCTGCGTGGATTCCAGCACTCCAACTTGATCTCTGATGTTGACGACGATGTTCTGAAGATTCTCGACTTGATTCAATTTCGAGCTCTTCTCGGTAAGATCGTTCACGATGCTTCGCATCTCTGTAAACTGCGTGTGAAGGTCGGCGACGCTCTGCGAAGTGGGCAGCGTCGACACCAGCGAACTAATTTCGTCTCGAATCTGTTCCACGTTCGCCGTTTCTGTTTCTAGTCGTTTCAGCATACGTGATATGTTTCTTTTCAAAGCGTGCAATTCTTTGGAGGTGGGGAGATTGGCCACCCTACTCTCGAGATCGCTCAATGAACTTTTGATGTCGCTCGAATCGGATAGTGCCGTCACCGCCGTTTTCAATTTTTCCAAATCTTCGCTCGAAGGTACGCTCGTCCGTAACGTTCCAAGTCACCCTGTATGTCGTCCAGTACGTGATGAAAATGAGCGAGATTCGTTTCGACGTTCAAATTTTCTAAATATTCGATCTTCTGCTGAACCGTGCTTAACGTGTCTTGAATGCTCGTCAACGCTCTCGCTTCGGCGTGAATATTTTTAATTTCTTCGTTGATCAATTCCAAGGACGCCTGAAGCGTAGCGATGGTGGTTTGAATGTGTTCGAAATCTTGATAGGCCTCCAATTGAATTTTTATGTTCGCGACGCTTTTACCGATGACCTGCAGTTCGTCCGACGATGGTAGGTTCGTCATTGTATCTTCCAAAGTCTGCAACTTGGATTTAATTTCTTCCAACGTGCTGGTGAATTCTTCTTGTAATTTGGAAACAACGACATGCAAGCGTTCTGCGTCTATATCGTTCACAACGGTTTGAAGTTCAGAGAAATTCTTTTCGATTGCGGAAGTTCGTTCTTCGATTTCGAGTTTCAATTTTTCCAAATCTTCATTTTTCGATTGAAATTGCTGTAATTTGGCCAAATCATTTTGAAGCGAATCCACGCTCAACTGTATATTTTGAACGCTGTCGTAAGAAGGTACGTCGACATAATTTTTTATCAGCGTCTTCAGTTCGGAATCGATTTTCAGAATGGGGTCGAGACATTGCGTTTGGAGCGTAGCGATTTCCGACTCTAAACTTTTGTTTAAGGTTTCCTGCAAAGCGATCAAATCGGTCCTCAACTTCTTAACTCGAATGTCCAACATGAGAATCTCTTCTGCATGGTCTACACGCTTGGTGTTGCCGAAAATGTCGTTAGGCATTTTTGGTTAACGGTTATTTATAATAGGATAGACGATTCGTAATTCTACGAAGAGAGGAATAAGTTTGTCGTAATCTCCGAGGAGTTCCATGTAAAGATAATCTCCTGCAGACACATCGTACGTAATGTTAGAAAGCATCTTGTCGTGCTTGATTCGAAAAATGTTCTTGCCGGTAGAAATTTTGATTTCGCCTGCGTTTTCCGGATTCACGGTGATTTGAAGTTTCCCGTCGATCGGAATTTCGTAGAAATCTAAATTGTTATTAAAAACATAAAACATCTTGCCCACATCGTCATTCAGTTTCGTCCAAATGCTGTTGAGGTGAATGATCAACAGACCGTTGAGTTTAGGTAACACGGAAGGTAAGACTTCATGATCTGGTATGGTTTCCATAATGATCTGTTTTTTGAAACCGAACAAATTCATAGGCATGCTGGTTATTTAAGAATACGGTCAAAGTTTTTTTGTAATGACAGTCAAAATGTTTTTTTTTGTTTTGTTTTGTTTTTATGAATCTTCTGTTGAAGATGGACATATGTTGCAGGTTTTGCTTTCTGCTAAGCGATAGTGCCCCCACGGCAATGTGTGAATACCACACTCGAGGACGCACCTCTTATCGTCGTTGGGATCCAGCGCAATTTTTCTAACTTTATTTGTGGTCAACACATGGTCGACGCTCTGGATGCGCTGTTCTGCTCTTAGAACCGACGACCTGGTCTTGAGGCAATCGACGAAATCCTCGAATGTGAGATGCTCCCGAACCACCTGTCTGCCGACACCCTTGGCCTTCTTGCTAACGCTGCCCTCGGCTTTGATGGCATAGGCCTTGGCGCGAGGACCTGCAAACTCGAGAATTACATCACCGTCCTTCTCGTCTTTGAGTTTGCCAGGCACCTTCTTGTTGCGGGGCAGGATACCGTACTTGTTTTGCTGGGCATAGCCCGAGGTGTCGAAAAGGTTAACCAAAGATGGAACTGTGGCTATATCCCCGTACGCGTCGTCCGTGCGAACGTGGTACACCAAGCTGTCCGTGTCCGTGTAGAGTAGGCTAATATTGTCGTTATAGTGCTGGCGTAGTATCCCATAATATGTTTGAAACATGTGCAGCTTGCTCAGGTCTAATACTGAGGCGCCAACATAAATTGGCTTGTTGAGCTTCACCTCGCTCTTCCTCATATGCACCAGAGCAAGCTGTTCGTTATAAATGGTCCTCGATTTGAATAACGGGTTTGCTACGAGCCTGCGACATTGTGCTTTGTTTGATATTAGCCTCACATCTACACGATTCCGTACATTCTCCATGGTTTTCCCGAACACCGCATTGTTCATAAGCTTGAAGAAATCCTTATCGAGCTCGGACGTGGCTGCGGTGCGGTGTTTGGTGTTGACTTCAATATATGGACGCAACCACGGAGAATGCTCAAACTTGAGGATGCGGTGAACTGCGTGGACCGCGACCCCTCGCTGCATCAACCACCGGAGATTCTGGTAGTGTAGGACGTAATTCTTCTTGGGCTCGAAATCCATGACGAGCTTCTTCTGGTTGGAATCCGGTGGACACTTGAACTCGGGTGCAGGGGGAAGATCGCTGAACAAATCCTGCAGCTTCTCGGAGAACTCAAGGTCCACCTCGGCGAAGAACCCATGTTCCGAATCGTCGAAGCTTTCGATGTCGAAGTTGGAAGGGTCAGTTGGAAGCCTCTAAAAGGGAGTGGCTGCATCATGGAGTGTCCGTAGAGGTTATTGACGTCCGTGTACATGATGTAGCTGGACGGTTGTGAGGGGTCGTAACCGGTGGCCATGTGGTGATTGTTGGCGTGCGAGTGTCGCTGCGACACCTGGACCATTCCACCCCGCACGGCACGTTCCACAAACAGCACCATGTCCACGTCCGAAAGAAGCTCCAGCTCGATCTTCGTCACCAGAAACATGGCTGACCACGCCAGTCCGGGGAGACTGTAGAAGTAGGCAGGGTTCAGCTGGTAGATGGTCTTCGCAGTTGCACGGAACGTCTGGAATACGTCGGCGAGGAGCGTCACATCAAGTCTGAGGTAGGCGTCGTGGTAGTCCCCGAGAGTTCGACAGCCCAGCTCGCGCCACATGGACTGGGCATGGTGATATTCTTCGTCGGTGATGTTCGAGCCGCGTAGCTGACTGTAGAACTTCGCCTGGGGAGGTAGCGACGTCTCTGCGAACTTGGAAGGGTCTGTAATATATTCGTAGGGATAGACCCCCTTACGCTTGAAGAGGCCGGCGTCCAAGTTCGGAAAGTTTCCGGAGGTGATGAGCATTTGCTCGTCGCTAAGCTTCCCTGCGAGAGCATCGAGGCTGGCCGGGAGGAACCTCAGGGAGTCGAGGAAGCGAAGTTCGACGGTAGAGTGTGATCCTGGGAATTGAATTCGTGGTCAAAGGAGGAAGTGAGAGCGGTTGTCCGGTATGAACATCAACGCTGCACTTTACTGTCACACCCTGTCCAAATTGAAACAGGGTATTCGGCATAGGCGGCCTGGCCTTCTCACATCTGGCGTGCTGGTGTTGGATGACAATGCTAAACCGCACTCGGCGAGGGCTACGCAACACCATCTTGCAACCCTTGTTTGGGAGCGCCTTACCCATCCGCAGTACAGTCCCGATCTCGCGCCGAGTGAGTGACTTCCATCTGTTTCCGGCTTTGAAGATGGCTCTCGGAGGAAGGCGCTTTGGAAGCAATGCTGAGGAGACACATTTCGTGCAACACTCATTTTTTTCCAAGAGGATTTTGTGAAGCTTATCAAGCGTAGTGTTGCCCACGGGACGAGACGGGACAGACTTTTAAAAATTCGAGACGAGACGAGATTGATCATGTGTCCCTTTGACAAACGAATATTTTCGAGACGAGACAGCATTTCACAGCATTTCCACGAGACGAGACAGGCTAAAGTCTCGTCTTGTGGGCAACACTAATCAAGCGGTATGACAAATGTCTGAATGCCCGGGGTTCCTATGTGGAAAAATAAAATAAGTATGCTATTCCTTTTCTCATTTACGTGTTTTGCTTTTCCTTCCCATCTCTGTCCACAGTCGCCAGGGGAAACGTATTTTCGGACTCTCCCTCGTAGATGCATTCTTTGTATATTTTGATGCACCGATAGTGCAT
This sequence comes from Lepisma saccharinum, assembly GCF_977018435.1. Taxonomy (NCBI): domain Eukaryota; kingdom Metazoa; phylum Arthropoda; class Insecta; order Zygentoma; family Lepismatidae; genus Lepisma; species Lepisma saccharinum. Next base: position 125,036,494 of record NC_139231.1, read on the forward strand.
CACTGGCAGTTTTTTTCACTTAAAGTAGTTACTGGAGTCATAATATTTGTGTCATTTGACGCTTGACGTTTCGTGAAACGTAAGGTTTCCATTTTTGAGATTTTTGCATATTTTTGTATCAGAGACGAGACTAGGTAAAGAAAAGAAAGAAGCCTCAAAATATCTGCTAGTAAAGTACGCTAATGCATTTTGTTTTTTGAAACTTGAAATAGGATACTCGAGGTTGTTTTGATTCATGTTGAAAGTGTTTACAGGAAGGGAAAAGGTAGGTGCACTGTTTTGGGGGAAAATATGTTACGAAACCTTTTTTAAGGTATCATACTAGCTTCAGACTAGACTCTATATGGGAGGTAGGGCGGTCGATGGATGAAAATAGCCCTAAAGAAATGGACTAATGAGAATAATACTTTGAATATTGCTTTTATGGGAAATGTATGTCTCTTGAATAAACGACCGGACAACACTGAATGTTGACTTCAATTGGGATAGCTGATCAAAAAGCAAGGCTCGGTAAAAAGTAGGATTCCAAAAGGAACGGAAATCTTTACATTGCATCTCATCTTTATAAATAACTGAATTTTCTTGAAACTTGAAAGCGTGTTGCTAGTCTAATCGATATAGGGGCCATTCCACGAAAAGTGGTCCTACAGCTTGTAAATAACAAAATGCATTCATCTGAAAATTATTATTGTTTTTATTTGCATTAACATTTAAATGCTTGTGAATGCATATAATTTTGCACATTTCACCAATGAAAGTTAATAGTCTATATGCTTCACAGACAAATTAAGTCAAACTTTGCTGCGTTTTTAAAGCGTCACACACTCAACGCATTTTCGTTGATGGTTTTCATGCATTCAGGCTCTGTCATCATACTAAAGTTTTATTTTCTAATTTGCTAGCAGACACTACAAAGTACGTACGTCATAATTCTACGAAATCAGTTCATTGGGAATATTTTAGTCCGATCTCATGCCTAGAACCTTATAATTTATGTGCAAAATGTCACGTAACGCTGGAATCTGGAGTATCCCATGCATAGTTGGATTACCCCCGACACATTGCAACATACCATGAAGGAATAAGGTTGAAAAAGAATGGGAGGGGCTGTGGAGGTAGGTCTCCGCATATTTACAATTTCAGCCTATTGTGGATGTGGTGTGATCACCACAACCCTCCGGCTTCTTTACTCTATCTCTCAAATTCCTATTTTATTACATGCTGGGTGAAACCCAGAGTTGCTCCATGAAGGGATATGCTGGAAAATTCCCCCATGAAATCGCCCATTGAATCTGGCTTTGGTCTCCCGCATGGCAGCCAGACGCTTTAACGACTGAACCACTGCGGTCTATACATGCGTTATTTCTGTCACCATATTTGTACTGATTTTCAATTGAACGTCCATTTCTAAAATTAAACTTCTCAAATACAGGATGATTCACAAGTCTCTTGACATTAAAAAAGGGATTCTATTGACAAAGTTGACCGTACTGCTTAAAAGTATAAAGAAGATACTTCAGTACATTTCATTGTGCTGGCCCTGTAAGTTTAGGCATAGCACCCGCCTCTCTTGCGTAGAACGGAACACATGCTCCAACATAGCTGGCGTGATCTCCCCTGTTGCTGCTGCTATTCGCTGTGTCAGTGATTTTTACTTGGTATACACCCCAGACTTAACGAAACCCCAGACAAGTAGATCTAGGGGTGTCAGGTCTGGACAGCGAGGCGCCCAAAGTCTTGGTGAGCCACGGCGATCCACCTATTGGGAAAGGTGTCAGTGAGGTTGTTCCGAACGATTCTGGCGAAATGGGGTGGTGCACAATCTTGCTGGAGAACACAGTGTCCCATCCTGAAGAACATTCATTAGGGATGTAAAGAAAATGTCAAGAGACTTTTGAATCACCCGATATACAGGATGTGCAATAAAAAATGGGGTTCCCTTTTTAACATTTCAAGGTTGCCCCCTAACCCACCACCCCCACTCGGGGTGGGTTCATTGTAGCGTATGTGACTTGCTCCCACAATACTATGATACTTTCATATGGAACATTTTTTCGTTCGATGCATATTTCTCACGATATTTCGATTTATCAAGTTCCATGGGACACCCTGTATACAGGTGGAAGGGATACGGGAAACAGATTCCTTGAAAATCCTCCTCTGCTGAACCAAAACTGAAGTTTCACATATACTGTTTGGCTGCATTACCTCAGACCATGGACGGAAGTGCGCATGCGTCAACTGGACGTGTTCATTGGCAAAATAGGGGTGACGGCACTTTGGTCAGGAAGCGGGTTCCGCGAAAATGGTCTGCTGTGGAAGCAACAATGAAGTTTCAAAAGTAGTAACATCGCCGCCAAAATACGTAGAGTTCTTTACAAATTATGTAAGGGTACAGAATGAAAAAAATAGCCATCCATATACTACGTATATAAGCAGAAAATATTCATCACGTCACAGTAGTAGATAAACTTGTTTGTAAACCAGTACCTTTATTTGATCTACTTAGTAAATATTTTAATTATCACAAATGTGCAAATTAACAGTAATCAGGATAGTATTCACTAATAATAATATTATTATTATACATAGGATTATAAATATATATAAGAAAATGTACTAACTGAATGGTTTGTTGCATTGTCTATTATATCGAAGGCGTTTTGTAGAATGTGCAACAGGGACTAAAACGACACAGTTTTCTTTGTTCTACTTCGAAACGGTTTGTTACGAATTGTTAGACACATCGCAAACACAACACAGCAAGCAGTAATAAACACAACAAGCGAACCGATGCAAGCAAAATGCCATAGGGTGGTTTGGTTGGAGTTCTACCTGCTTCCCCTCTCGCGTTTGGAATCGTACTTTCCAGCTAGTTTCGTTTCCTTTGGCCGGACTGTATAATAGAGAGATGTTACGAGTTGTTAACAGCCATCGATAAACACAACAAAGCGAGCAATAGTTAAACAATCGAACTGAAACAAAGAAAAACAACTTTAGCACAGACTTGCTTTCGTTCCCTCGCTCCGCAGGTTCATGGGACAGAGAAATCAACCTGAGCTAGCCTAACATTTTGCAATCTCCATTAGTGGTGTATACTCGTGCAGAACCATGTTTATCGGATTGAGCGAGAAAAAAACAGTATTCCTTTTTTGGTGGCAACATTTGCTGTGTAAATATTTTAATGATGGATCCCGGAAAGCAAACTCGAGGACTGTGTTTTGCCCTGCAGAAATCTGAGGAACGAATCAAAAACGAACATCATTCGTCTTCCAAGCGTGACGTAATCTCTCATCAATTATGTATGAAATTGAAGTGGAAACAAGAAAAAGACGCAGAGACGTAGAGATCTGAGGTATCATGTTCTTGGTAATTCTGCTTCATTCCGTCTTCAATCTTTCATGGTGTTTTCACAACAGTATATTCCTCAGAAAAGCTAGCTATTTCTGGATGTTTTTTTGGATTATGAAGAAAATATGATTTCTTCCGTCCATGGCCTCATATTGGCACCATCTTTAGTGTTACAATTAATCTTGAACCGACCTCCGTGGTTAGCGCGGCATGCTACGACACTAGGGGGTCCTTGGTTCGAATCCCAGCCCGGGCATTGGTGTTTTTTGTGAGCGTCCCTTCATCAATTTCATCATATCATCACGCATCCTCAACTTGGCGATTAGCCAAAAGTGGCAGAAATGTGAAGTAAAATAAACTAAATCAATCAATCAATTAACAAAATAACCCAAAACAACGACAACAAGTAATCTTGACTTTGTTAGTACTTATTTCGGTTACTTTCTTGGTGCACGCTGGCGTACTTATGAGGCTGCTTATAACGGTCAAATATTGAGTAACAGGTAATTAATCTAATTGCCCGTTATTAAGAATTAATTACAATTGGTAATATTAAAATCCGTCGCGAATAAAGGTGTCTAGCGACTGCCTAGCCAATGCCAACTTGCTCAACCACCGTTTTTCGCCCGAATTCGGATTTACATGCATTCTTATGGGAAATAGCAGGAAAAGAGCAACTTCTAAACCAATGGTGAGATTTTAACCAGCGCAAGACCACATCATGAAAGTACTGATTCCAAGATTTGAGCCTAATCAGAACAGAACTACGGGAGTTATGAATTATTAAAGATTCATCGCTGGATTCAATGGGAGACGGTATCCTGGTGAGTTGGCCCTTTCTGAACGTGTCGAACACAATAGCCGAGGATCTAGCCTAATCTCTGCACGAGGGGCTGCTACCAGAGGTTGAGGACCGGACTGAGCGTTGACCAGGATAGGAGGACAACGGTCAAAGCACCAGAAACAATAAATCAGCACCTAAACGCTGAGGCTAGAGCGTCACCTCGTTCAAATCTTGAATAACAGGGATGATTTGGAATAGCGGAAACACAGTTTGCCTAGAATCGACACCGGAGTGTGAGCTACACGCGACCTAGCTGCGAGTCGCAATCGGACCCGAGGTCTGGATTTGTTTTTTCCTCGAGTGAGTGTTTTAGAGCCATGGAGTAGAACAGAGTAGACCCAGGGGGGTCGTTTCCCCCTCGCCATCAACGCATTCGTGCACATACGTGTGGTATATGAGAATAACGCCAGACACGTCCACCTGTGTCAATCGTCCGAAACAACGTCCTAAGTTAGCAGAAGTTAATAACATTTAATATCCATGTGTGTCCATGTAAAACCGCGAACGGCTCATTACGTATGTTCGGCTCATCGCCCAAGCCAAGTATCTCTACGTACGAGTGACCGCGAAGGACTGACCTATTACTGCGCTAGTTGTCGTATGGAGTCAACTGTGTACGTGTATCGTCATGGACGTCCCTGCGAAGTGAACGAGTGAAGCCAGGATCCAATTTCGCCAACCAGGATAACAGCGAAGTACAACGCTGGAGTGTGGACGTCTTCCAAAACTGTAGGACCATTTTCACCCTACCCAGGTCAGAGGGAATGCAGCGAAGGTAAGATCCAACCATGTGCGTGTGTGAGAGAGATGACGCCAATCTACCGCGAATCTGCGTAAATCAAATCATTGCATAACTTAAACCAGTGCGATGGCATACCTAGACATCGTTATTCCGGCGGACTAATCACGTTATAGATCAGAGTTTATGTTAACAGCAAACAATAGTTCATTGAAATATATTTATACCTTCAGAAAAGATAGTAGGGTTCGCACAAGGAACAATTATTCACGTTATACTTAAAACCATATACGGTAAATTGTAAACGGCAATGTAGCCAAGAAATAGCATGAGTATAGTCAAAGTATTAATTAATCTAACCTTTGTAATTGTCATATTGTCGCAATATGCCATGGAATGAGTGTTGAGAGATCGAGTGAAAGAGAGCAAGATATACTGGGTATTTATCTGTGCTTTAATATATACGTATATTCAGAACCACCGTAGTGTTATGTAACGTCATTTCAGGTACTTAAAATCAAATCCTCCGAGGTTTATTCTCGGTAACTCCGACTGTAGCCACTTATCCTGACCGTATTATAATTCATGTAATGTTTAATCCGCGTGACAGGTGTCACGGGGAGCGATTCTGCGTTGTTGCGTTGCTTAGTTCGGTTGAGTTAACTTTTAGCGCGTAACAAAATCAATTAATCAAATAACCCAAATCAACAACAACAAGTAATCTTGACTTTGTTAGTAATTATTTCGGTTACTTTTTTGGTGCACGCTGGCGTACTTATGAGGTGGCTGATGGGAAGGAGGGGTTTCATTAGCCCAGACTGAAAATTATGGCATTTATTAAAATAAATAGCGGAGTGTAAAGGGTGACCTTTTCCAAAAGCTCCCAAAGGTCAACCTCACTTCCGCGTAGTATGTCCTGAAATGTGTTTTGCAGACTAACGAGGCTCTGGCGTCTGGCGTCTATAGCCAATATAATCCTCTGTGCGGCTCGTGTTGCGTGTTTGTTGTCATTGTCCTTTCATCCTTTTCGTATAATCGACATCCTCACCTAAAATAAAATAAATAATATAAAATAAATCACTCTTACTATATAAATAGTATAAATTCTCCTCACTCTGCTACTTAACGTACGACTTACAACGTAGCAAAATATTTTTTTATCATTTTTATTTGCATTTTTGTAATTTACCGTCGCTTCCCTAACGCTTTATGGTGTAACGATGGGGATGAGTGATAATTAAATGAAGTGATGAAGGAATAATGACAAAAGAACACACATGCCAAGGCCGGGACACGAACCGGGAACCTCGGTGGCAAGATGTAAGGTCGACCTCTTTACGCGCTATGTTACTGAGTTGTCTCTTATGCTTCTTATTTACTCTTGCCCTGTGAAGCAAGTCCGCGCATAACAGTAGAGAAGGTGAGAAAGCGAGTGGGCAGAACAAAGCAACGCTCTGCTGCAAACGGAAGGTAGCTGCAGCTGCGTTTACGTCTCCACGTCCTCACTTCCCCTTTCACGCGTTCATTGCTTGAGTCCACTCGAGATACTACTTTGCGCAGTGACTTGTTTTCGTTCCCTTGCTCCAGAGATTCCCGAGACAGAGTGTAGTAATGCTGATAATGATGTCTTACATTAATTTGGTTGACTTTACTTCGCTTTTCTGCCAATTTTAGCTAATCGCGAAGGTGATGATTAGGGATGGGCGATATCGGAAATTTGATATCGCGATATATCGTCAAGAAAATATCGTCAAAAACGATACGATACGATATTTTTTCCGTATCATGATATCGGCGATATATCGTCTCCACGATATATATCGCTAAAATATCGTGACGAAATATCGTCAAATATCATGACGATATATCGCCGACACGATATATATAGCCAAAATACTGAGACGATATAAATCGCCAAAATATTGAGACGATATATCGCCGACACGATATATATAGCCAAAATACTGAGACGATATATCGCAGACACGATATATATAGCCAAAATACTGAGACGATATATCGCCGACACGATATATATAGCCAAAATACTGAGACGATATATCGCAGACACGATATATATAGCCAAAATACTGAGACGATATAAATCGCCAAAATATTGAGACGATATATCGCCGACACGATATATATAGCCAAAATACTGACACGATATAAATCGCAAAAATATTGTGACGATATATCGCAGACACGATATATATAGCCAAAATACTAAGACGATATAAATCGCCAAAATATTTACACGATATATCGCCGACACGATATATATAGCCAAAATACTGAGACGATATAAATCGCCAAAATATTTACACGATATATCGCCGACACGATATATATAGCGAAAATACTGAGACGATATATCGCAGACACGATTTATATCGCCAAAATACTGAGACGATATATCGCAGACACGATTTATATCGCCAAAATACTGAGACGATATATCGCAGACACGATATTTATAGCCAAAATACTGAGACGATATAAATCGGCAAAATATTGAGACGATATATCGCCGACACGATATATATATAGCCAAAATACTGAGACGTTATATATAGCCAAAATACTGAGACGATATATCGCAGACACGATATATATAGCCAAAATACTGAGACGATATAAATCGCCAAAATATTGAGACGATATATCGCCGACACGATATATATAGCCAAAATACTGAGACGATATAAATCGCCAAAATATTTACATGATATATCGCCGACACGATATATATAGCCAAAATACTGAGACGATATAAATCGCCAAAATATTTACACGATATATCGCCGACACGATATATATAGCCAAAATACTGAGACGATATAAATCGCCAAAATATTTACACGATATATCGCCGACACGATATATATAGCCAAAATACTGAGACGATATATCGCAGACACGATTTATATCGCCAAAATACTGAGACGATATATCGCAGACACGATTTATATCGCCAAAATACTGAGACGATATATCGCAGACACGATATATATAGCCAAAATACTGAGACGATATAAATCGCCAAAATATTGAGACGATATATCGCCGACACGATATATATAGCCAAAATACTGAGACGATATATATAGCCAAAATACTGAGACAATATATCGCAGACACGATTTATATCGCCAAAATACTGAGACGATATATCGCAGACACGATATATATAGCCAAAATACTGAGACGATAAAAATCGCCAAAATATTGAGACGATATATCGCAGACACGATTTATATCGCCAAAATACTGAGACGATATATCGCAGACACGATATATATAGCCAAAATACTGAGACGATATAAATCGCCAAAATATTGAGTCGATATATCGCCGACACGATATATATAGCCAAAATACTGAGGCGATATATATAGCCAAAATACTGAAACGATATATCGCAGACACTATATATGTAGCCAAAATACTGAGACGATATAAATCGCCAAAATATTTACACGATATATCGCCGACACGATATATATAGCCAAAATACTGAGACGATATATCGCAGACACGATTTATATCGCCAAAATACTGAGACGATATATCGCAGACACGATATATATAGCCAAAATACTGAGACGATATATCGCAGACACGATATATATAGCCAAAATACTGAGATGATATATCGCAGACACGATTTATATCGCCAAAATACTGAGACGATATCAATATCGCGACATATCGTCTGTACGATATATCGCCCAACACTAGTGAGGATATAATGAAAGTGAAGAAGGGACAGTCACAATGAACACCAATACGCAGGTCGAGAATCGAAGCCAGGACACCTGGCGTAGTAGCGCGCTGTGCTAACCACTCCGGAATGGAGGAAGGCTACAAGTCTTACAGATTCCTTAGGGGAGGACTTCAATTCAATAAAGTACTTACCCTACACTTCAAATGTTGGTTGATTGAATTGTTGTTTTAATTCCACTTTATGCACAGAAAGGCTAATCAGGACTGGACTTTCAGTTTAGAGTTGTATACGAACCACTGTACAATTTGCCTCAACCGGGTCTCGAATTCGTGACCCCTTGATTACAAGGCGATGACGTTACCATTACGCCATCGGGGAGGCCCTTCTGATGTTGGTTTAGCATTGTATGGCAGAGGTAAATAGGCTCAGAGATAACGCAAAATATTTACTTTAGCTTAGATTCAGAAGTTAAACAGCGATATCGATTTCTCCTTGTTGCTTTGAAGCTGAGTTTCCGTGCTTCCCTCTTAGTGGAAGGAAGGAGTTCATTTTTCGAGATACACAGCCAGAGGAAATCCTCCGCTTGGCGGATCCTGCATCTTTCCGCTCCGCTGCATAGGCGCTTCCTTTTCCTTAACTTCTACTCGAATCTTCCTCTCCGCAAACTAATTGAAGTTTGCCACGAGGTGGCTTCAGATGGCTGCTACAAATGTTTTCCGAGGTTCGTGATGAGCCAGATTTACACTTAACTCTTGGCGAATTGTTTCTAGAGATTCTGTTGTTGATAAAATGTTATTGAATTTATTCACAAATCTCCAATAAGTTATCTCATTTCTTGAGTAATGTACATGATTTAACCATACATAACATTTAACAACAGTAAAATTACCTTTCTGTTATCTCAGGATGTCTTGTTTGTCAACATTTTAAGAAATCTGTATAAATAAAATCAATAAATACATGTGATCTTTGTTTCAGTAAAAGCGCCCCAGACAACATTTGTACACGCCGCACCCAATCACGTCTTCAGATGCTAGGGAGGTGAGTAATTCCATTTTTTAAAATTTTATTAATGGTCGTCTTGTTTAAACTATAAGTGGGTTTCATGTGAGGTCAGGATGCTCACAGTCGCCATGTTTGCGGCCAACTTTATTTGCAAGAAAATATCCACCATGTAGCGTTCGTTACTACACCAACTGCACGTTTGTTTTAAATCACGAATGTCTGTGTTAGTGTCTCCCGACCGACCGCTTGAATTCCGAATGCTTACTTGAACTGGCCTTAATCATGGCTGCTCGAAGCCGCAATGCAACAGTTTGTGACGTAGGTGAAAGACACCTATAATGATGGCTTGTAACTGTCTTCAGAAATAAAGGTCACTCACTATAAATATAATTAATTATATAGCAAATTTTCCATGTATAAAAGTAGTGGTTGTTTTAATAATTTAGCATAATTGACAATTTAGTTGCAACATTTCTATACATCCAACGTGATCATTAGATAACAAACTGAAAAATCCACAATTCTTTAACAAAAATAACTAATTACATATGCATAGAAAGAGGAACGAACATAAATTGAGATTATTGGAAAAAAAGATCCTTAAGAAAATATGTGGGCCAAAAAGGGATGAAGAGACAGGTAGGTGGAGAAGGTTGCATAATTTAGAAGTACATAATTTGTATTCATGTCCAGATATTATTCGAATGATTAAATCAAAAAGACTTAGGTGGGCAGGCCATGTGGCACGAATGTAAGAGGAAATAAGAGTTTACAGGATTCTTGTTGAGAGACCTGATGGTAAGGGACCAGTAGGTAGACCAAGACGAAGATGGAGGGATAACGTTGAGATGGACCTAAAGGAAATTGGTAGGGATGGAGAACAGTATATATGTAGATCTTGCTGATGATAGGGACAGATGGAAGGTCTGTGTTGCTGCAGCCATTAAACTTCGCGTTTAAGAAGGCTAGGAGAGTTAGTTAGTTATATAATAATAACCAATTAACAACCATTTCATACCTCAAACAACATGATGGAAAATTCCCCAACCTACACTCTGTCCCGGGAATCTGTAGAGCGAGAGAACAAAACCAAGTCTCTGAGCAAGAAGTGACTCAAGAGAGACTCGACGGTGGAGCCACATAGTGGTTCGGATTCAACTTTAAACTGTAGATCCAGTCCCGATAAAGTGGACTAGAGACAAAAAATCAAACTCGAGAGGGCTCGACTAATGAATGCACGAGAGGTGAAGTGAGTGCATGGGAAGGGGAAAATGCGTCTGCAGCTATACCATGTCCCAGCCAACTGTGGAGCAAGGCCGCCCATAGCGTCAGAGAAGCGAGGGAAATCTATTGGCCAGAGCGAAGCAGTAGACGCTGATGGGAAGGCTGGTTCCTCAGTTCCTCTCACGTGTTCATTGGTGGGCCGTCTCGCGTCACTACTTGCGCAGAGACTTGTTTTCGTTTGCCCTCTGCAGTTAGGTGGGACGGAGTATACTATCTCTTTGCAGCGGCGAGCGTGGCGTTGCTCAACAGCTTCCCGAGACAGTGTGTACATCTTAACGCCAGTGCTGCTCGGGAAGGAAAAACAGAACTCCCTGAACGAGGGAACATTCTCACTAAGGGCACAGAAACTCACGTGATAATGACGACACAAACAGGAAAAATTGAACATGAAAGTGGTGTCAGTCAATGTTGATCCTGCATTGCCTTAACGAAAAGGCTATTCAGAATGTCTTACAGATTACATGAATCTTGCGTACGCACTTCTGCACTTTCAGGTCTACGGTTCGCCCAGCCCATTAACATTGATCAATAGCTCCTCTTCCATTGTTGTGTTCTATTGTTCTGCCACAATAGGCCCTCGCGCTTTAACCTTGGAGGTTTCTCCACTGACGATTTTTCATCTTGGTTACCCTTTGACTTCGTTGTGTATCGCCAACCCAACTAGTTCAAGTTCTCTCTTGTATTGCGAAATATTTATTTATTCAAATTTTTCAAGTACAGCACATTCCCCACTGAGACGCAGAGGAACGTGGCAATAGAACGCAACAGAACTTCTGTCGTCTGGTTCTATTGAAATCAAATGATGTAACGCCCACTACAGGGAAACGCGCGGAAGCGAAACGCGTGATTTCCGTGCCAGAAGTCTGCAGGCTATCGGCCACTGAGGCGCCGGAAACGCGGCTTTTGGACGATAAGCTTAAGCCATTTTAAACCGGAAAGAGCTCTTGACTGATAAAACCGCGGATTACAAGAAAATAGGTACAAACTGCAATTGAAAAAAATAATAAAATATGAGCCCTAGATGAAATTACAGTAAAACCTCGTTAATCCGGACTATGGGGGGGATAAGTTGACCGGATTAACGAAAGTCCGGGTTAAACGAAATAACCTAAAGGAACAGCAGAAAGTGCATTAAAACTCCGTTTATAGCACCAAAACACGTTTATCATGGTGTATTTAAAGGGCATAGGTCTACATACACTATACAGTACAAAGTCTGCGGGAAACAGAATTTCTTCAGTGGTTGACTGCCTTTTCTTTCGGAAGTTCTCTTGTTGAATTCTAGCCACATTTAAAACTTTGCATTATGCATTTTTTCTTTGCCTTTTGCCTGTCCGAATTAAGCGAAGTCCAGCTTATCGTGGTCCGGATTAACGAGGTTTTACTGTAATAAATATATTTTCTACGTTTGGTGTGTGTCTCACCATACGGGGAGAGTAAAAAATTATCCAAGTTGTGATTACTATTCATTCTTGTGTTGGCAATACTGCTCTCTTAAACTTTTCCTTACCAATTTTAAATTTTCGTAATGAATTTTTGGTTTATTCTGTTTAATTTGAATTCACCAACTTGAATATGTAGGAAAAATCCCAAAGGTATTTTCATGTGGGACTTTATCATTTTGTAATGTAGTACGTATTTCTATAATTTTGGCTCGGTGACCGAGCACACTTTTCTGCTACTGACTAATCGTGACGATGAGGATGAGTGGTGATATGATGAAATTGATGAAGGGACACTCTCAAAGAACACCCATGTCCAGGCCGGGATTCAAACCCGGGAGCACTGATGTCGTATGACGCTGTGTTAACCACGCCTTCACGAAAGTAGCACCACTCTTTCCCATCGTCACGATTAGTCAAATAAAAAGACGTACAATACCGAAAATACAAATACAAGTTAGCCTGGGGGGTGCGTATTAGTGGGAAATTAGCTTCGGTGCTTAAATATGCACAAGGGCTAGATATCTCGGTGGACATGTTTGCATTTGAGTGAAATTGGTTATCGCAATTCAAGATGGCGGAATCCATCTGAGATGAGTAAGGGTAAATTTAGAACCAAAACGACCATAAATTGAGCCTTTGTGAAAAAGTTTAGAGGGTATTGGGGAACGTTTGGTGTAGGGTGTTGCGGATGTGTGGATAAATCATTGCTGTAACAATTCTTGATTTGGTTTGCTTTATTTTACTTCGCTTTTGGTGCCAGTTTTGGCTAATTTGCGAAGATGGGAATGAGGGATGATATGATGCAATTGATGAATGGACACTCAGAAACATCCATGCCAAGGTCGGGATTCGAACCCGGGATGTGCTAACCACTCCGCCACAGGGGCCGGACCTGTAACAATTCTATGAGTTCGCTTGTAAACCCACTAACATGGACTGGACCTTCAGTTTAGAGTGGGATCCGAACCACTGTGTGCCTCCACCGTTTATTGAACCCGGGACCCCTTGATTACAAGTCGACGACGTTGCTATTACGCATTCGGGGAGGCAGATAACAAAACTTTTAGAAAACCACTTTGTGTGCGAAAGATATATTTCATTTGTATCCATATTGCACAAAAGAGCGGGATTCATTTTTCGAAATTTGTAGGAACCTCTGTAGTAGCAAGATATGAAGCAGAAGATTAATGGGTGGTTCCACGCTCTAGATTAGGGATAATGACAGACGTGTAGTTCTCCTTTGTTCCAGGTTGCGCCAGAGGAATGAAAAAAATAGTTTCTCTATTTATATCGTCCCGCTAGATGTCGTAAGTTTTTCAGCACTCCTCCCCTCCCTACTAGCGCCACTTGCCACCACCGTTTACCTTCCCCCCACTCCCCTACCTATTCACGATTCTCCTTCGACACGAAAAGCCTGGCGCCGGTGTGGATTCAGTTGCGATTCGGTCGCGAATGTAGTCGGTTTAAACCGAGCGACGCGCAGGTTCGAATCGAATCTTCCCGAAGCCCGACGTATCGTTCGTCGGTTCCCATCGAGAATCGCGGTTCATTCACAAAACTTCTCTCCGAGTAAGTAGCGATGCGCAACGCAATTTCCTTACTTGGGTGTCGTTTCTGGTAACTTTTGCACAAAAAGGAACTTCCATTGTTGCTCAAAGAAGCTGAAATAATGACAAAGATCCAAATAAACAATTTCCCTAACGGGATTCTGTAAAGGAACGCTCACGGTAAGATTACGCGTGTGCTTCAGTGCGTGTGTGCAACCATGTGTTAAGTGTCTCTTACCAATGTCCGAGGGCATTGTTGTGCAACAATTAGTGTGATTCACGCAACAATGAACGATACGCAACTGTTCGGCATCCTCAGTGGGATGGCTATGATGGACAGTGGCCTCGTGAACACGTACAATGTCGAAGGATCAGTGAATGACTTGGAAGTGATTGTGGATGTGCTCCTCTCCACCCCGGAACCTTTCTTAAGGGGTATGGGGTATGCGCCGACCACCCTCGCACCCCCGGGTGTGTACCTGACGGCCGAGAACGCGACGAATTTCACATCGAGAATCGCCCGTCAAAGACCTTCCGGGTCGAGTGCTTTCGAACGTGACCTCATAATTCCTCTCTACGTCATCATCTTCGTCCTGTCCATTGTTGGGAATTCCCTTGTGCTGGTAACGCTGGCCCAAAACAAGAGGATGAGGACAGTTACCAATGTGTTCCTCTTAAATTTGGTAAGATTTCTTTATTCATTACTTTTCCGTGATTAAACCTCAAATCCTTGCAAGAAGTATTCTCTGCACGAAGTGTGACTTTAGAAGACTGAAACAGTTCAAGTGATGTATTGTTAGCTCATCCAATTCTTATCTTATCACTCGAAGCGAACAATGATTTTAAAATAATGGCATGGACCTCAGTTATCAAACTTGCTCAAGCGTGAAACTTTGTTTCAGTCAGCCACCCTATTACGTTTCCCAAAAGCTGACGACGGGCTTTTCTAATACAAATCGCTGTTTACAGTCAAGTCCCTGGCTTCGATTTCCGTTCGAGGCAAAGTTAACTGGTTCGCATCAAACTTTAATCTGAAGGTTCTGTCTCGATTGAGTTTATTTTACGTCGCCTTCCTTAACTTTTTGGCTAATCGCGGCCATGGGCACGATTGGTGGTAAGGTGACATGGGCAACCACATACACAAATGGACACAACACAAGCTCAGCAGAGGATCATACTGGCTGTGATTTCAGACGCCAGAGCCTCGTTAGTCTGTAACAATGCAGTCCAGGGTGTACAGATGTTGACAATTGAGTGCCTCTTCAGTGTTAACTTTGCCAAAATGTAATCATTAGGGCCCTGGAATTTATGTCCTATAAAACTGTAAAATATGTATGTAATTGTCATATACAGTGGAAAAGATGTCATGAAAAATTACAAATATGTCAGAAACATGCAGAAATATTCCAAGTAAAGCCACAAATATGTACGACAGTACTCTCGAATTTCTCCCATACCCGATAGAGTAGAGTAGGGGCTGTAATGTACCGAATGTTATTTTTACTTTTGACTGATTTTTTGTGAAAAGCGAAAAAGGCAAAGAAATGAGAACGAAGCTTCTTTACTTCCATGCACGGCTATCAATTGTCGGCGGGATAAAAAAAGTGGGGGTATTTTTGTTCTGTACTAAGAAAAGACGGCACCTTTCTTCCTCCGCAATTTCCATATCCTGCCATCGACAATATGAACTATCCGTTGTGCGAGAGAATTACGAAATTATACAGAAATATGTCTTATTACAACAAATTGAATATGTTGTGAAAAAGCGAAATTGTTGAAATATGTCAAAATATGCTTTGTCAAGTTTGTCTATCTCGGCTGATTTTCATCAGATATGTAAAGATCTCATCACAATAATAGACCCAAAGCCAATTGAAAAAAATGTTATAACATAACGTCCCGGCCACTAGTAATGACTGTTTAGTGTAATAAGAGTATCTCTCTTGATTTTATTAGAATCACAGGGTGGGGCTGAAATGATCAACTTCACACGTAGTAAGAGGTTGTTTATAAAATCAGAGACTAGCGTATGTGGAGTTTTATAAGAGAGGAATTCTTTATTTCGCTGCATTTAACATACCTTCTTCTAGATAAAATCGGTTTGACTTCGTTTTGGTAAACCATGAAGCGAATATGACTGTTGTCATAAATTGATCCCATTATACCGTCTTGAATATACTGTAGCTATTTGCTTTCCATTCTAATCTGTCCAATATGTATGTGTCACGTGGTAAATTCATTTTTACACTTGGATTTTGGTACTTTCCTCCTATTCACATTCACAAAAGAGTTGAACATTTTATGAGTTAGACTAATAGGGCAATAAGCCACATTGATCTAGTCGGTATAGAACGTCTGACCTGGGTTCGAATCCCTGGCTGGATTATTTCAGTTGGGAAATTTTTCCATCAATGTCTCTTCACTGAGCATTTCTGGGGTACCAGGAGGGGTAGAAGGTCGATATTTAGAGGTGGGGGACTCCCTCCTTAACACTCCCTCTCGGTGCAATGAGCAGGGGGCAAGTTTATCATGCGCATCATCTAGAACTATATCCGTTTGAAACGACGTTAACTACAAGCATAAATGAGTTGACATTTTCTTGGTTTATTCCACAGTATTGAGCGCTTCCGTTGTTCAGGTCCTTCCTCAGTTGTATTCTTACGTATCGAAGATTGGAATGCATTTAATTTATCTATCAGGTAGAATATTTATCGATAATCAAGCCCGTTGTTTTCCCATTTCTCCGGTAAAGAATGGGTTTATTCAGAATTCTCCTTAGGGAGAAGTAACTTTTTAATGGTTGCACTGGTACTGGTAAATTTGGTGCTAAACAGATGATAACATTGATTCTGTGAAACCTTTTTTTTAAGGGGCGTTACGTACAATGTGAATGTGGTAGGGCTACTTGGCTCTGTGTGTGAGGGGGGGGGGATACGATAGGAAGCGATGAGATGAATGAAGGGATAATCACAAACACACATAGAGAAGAAAACTCAAGCCTCACAAAGGAGCATCCTGGGTTGGGTTCAGGCGCCAGCCTGCAAACAATGCAACTCAGGGTGCATTAACGATACTAAAGGAGACGTACGATAAAAATAACCCCAGTTAATTCTGTAATGTGTTCATTTCTGAAGTAATTGTCGAACGGAACCTGTAAATCTGAAGTGTTTAATGACACAACAAACTGCAGAGAGAAACAAAAGGAAGTAGAAAGCTGGATAAATTACCGATTTGGCGGCTGGCTGTGATGTGCCTTTTCATTCCGTAAAGTGAAAGCTTCGTGTTGGAGGATATTTTGTTGCTTATACGGGATCAACACTTTCTTCATTTGTTCCTTGGCTTTCGGATCCGAATCCGAGCCCGCATTCCGCTGGGGAGCTGAAATCGATCCCCTGGAAAAGGGGTAACGTCTCCCAGCTTACCCACTGGAGAAACCATGACCAAGGAGACTCTTGTGTGGTTTGCGTTTCCGAAAACCTTGCCGCTTAGGCTACCTTTTAGGCTCTGCTTTTCGCCTATAGAGCGTCTCAACCTTAAAAGTCAGTATGGGTTAAATGGAGCGCGGCGTTGCCAGATCAACAAACGGAGTCGCATCGAGTCGCTGTTAATCGCTAATGATTGCGACAAATTTACTTCCTTAATATCATATAGGAAATCATCAAAATCTATGTATTTGATTCATTTTGGAAAAAAAAAAAACAGATAGTTACCTTAAGATTTGCATGTAAATGTTTATATTTCGACGTAACTATTTACCATTTTACATTTGCATTATATGTGTAATACACGACGCAACTATTGTTACTTCTTTCGTTCAATGTTGTATCCTTTACATAAACAGAATTAAATAAATACAAAAACAAACATTAAGATACATTTTTTACGGAAAATAAAGCACACTGCACTTCCTACGAACCGGGGCACCTGCCTGCAACTGAATTGTAACCTCGGTGGCGCGCAATGAATTTGATACGCGAGACAGCCCGCATAAACAAACTACGATTGCGGAATAAATAACGGTGTGCATTCTAAAAATAACTTCAAACAATGGTCAACACTTTTCTCGCTTGGTCTGCATGTGTATAGCGACAAACCGAAAAGTTTCTCGCTAACCAACTTTTTCGTGTTACGGTCTGATGATTTATACAAAATATCCAATGTGTATTTATATATATATATATAAAACTCTCCTCGTAAGCAAATTAATTCACTCAGGCGAAGAATATCATATCTACAAACATTATAGATCCCGTAGAAAAAAAAACTGGCGAAGTTGTTCAAACGGTGTGATATTTATTGCTTTTGAAGTATTTACTAGAAAAAAATTAAGCGTTTTGCTAAATTGCATAATTATGAAAAATTCAGATCACATGAATTTATGACAGGTTATATAATGCCGTCAGTAAATAGAGCATAAAAACTGTACAGGATAATGATTTCAATGCTTGAAATTTTTGAATTTTACATTTTGTAAATTTTGTAACATCTCGCAACGCAGCGGTAGTAGAGAAGGACAGAGCTATTGGCAAAACTCATTTATTAGAGAGAGAGAGAGCGAAGTACTCCATTTACTTTCATACTGACTTTTAAGGTTGAGACGCTCTATAGTGTTTTCGTTACTGATGCTGGTATTTCATCCTTCCCCTCACGATCAAGAATGGGGAGTACTATATTATACATTGCAGCTGGAGTTGTGAACAATCTTGTTCTCGAACCTCACATGGAGATAGCCAATGCCATTGGACGCCCAACAGGATTAGGTGCCTCCCCGATGGCGTAAGGTTGAGTTTATATTCTCTACTGTTGATAACAATGTTAGTTTCATTGTCTATTATAAAGATCCAAAATGAACAGAGTTGAAAACGATCGGAATACAGACGAACGAAGAACGTTTGGTATTTATCATGAGAAGGGAAAATATAGTAATGGGCCTGGTCAAAGCAAACTATTGTAGGTGGCAGCACCCGTGTTGCGTCCCCACGCTTTTGATCGGCGATTGTTCTCCCATTTAAATACATGGGGAATTTGATGCCGAACGTGCTGCTATTACATTAAATTGCAAGTTTAATATCATCTTAACATCAGAAATGATGTATGAAAATGATAGTTGAATAATCAGTGCTGTAAGAGTAAGACTTTTGAAAGATCGATCGTCAACAACAGAAAATATATCGGAACTCAAAAAAGCCTTAAAATTTGCACAGCACTATTTTACGTCACTTACAATTTTCACAATTAAGTGATCTATTGTTGAGAATCCGGTCAAGAATAATGCATAATAATTCCGCGCGAATATGCTTTTATTTTTATAGTTGTTTTTAATAACTGACTTTTTTCACGTGATATACTTAATACTTTTCCACGTAGCTAGTAAATATGGTCCTTTGTTTTATATACACACATTTATCGTCAAGAATAGTTATTACATAAAATATGTTTTCTTCTGTTTCATGTCTCGCAACCTCTAAGACCCTCTTATTTACAGGTATTATAATTTTAAAATTGTTGTTGCCAAGAAAAAGAAAGGCGAAAATACGAAGGGAGAATATCTCCTCAATACAATGAAAACATACGTTAATATTAAATTATGGGATACGGTGTCAGTCATAGTGTATAATAATATATATCATGCATTTACGCACTTAATTCATTTTTTCTTTATAATTTTGAGAGTTTCTTCGATTCCTACCCTCCGTTGAATTACACATGCTCGCAACCAGAAAAGAAGCAAAGCATAGTATAAAAATCTAAATTTTTGTATTATCGACCCATAGCAGCTAGAGATGACCCAAATGACGTCAGGTTTAGTGTTCTTTGTGCATAAACGTACTATATTTTGCTCGTTTTCGCAACCATTCCGTTGCGCTTTATAAATTAATTCTAAGGTTCAGGAGAAGGTTATTTTCGGAAACTTATGACTGGCTACATTATCTTAAAGCATTGCTAAACTCATTTTATTATCAATTTACACGAGAAATTCTTACCTTCAATGAAAATAACGTTTGAATAGTCATCCCATCGAGCTCCAATGTAAAGCTTAGGGCAACAAAATGACGAACGAAATTATTTAGGGACGCAACGGGGGTGGCGCCGCCACCGGAAAAGTTTGGCAATGAACAGCTCCATTAGGGCTTAGCAGATAAGTAACGGTTGAAATTTTTCCGCCGATTCCATTGTTTTTGAGTCGCTAGAACAGCGACGAAGGGCAATATTTATCCTTTTCAAAAGTTCATTCACCCTTGCTTGTGACACGTTGGAAGGCCAGACCACAAGAAGTTCCGCATGTGGTTTTCCCGAGAAATGTTGGGGAAAAAACCCACCCTCCTGGGAAGCAGATGATTGACAAGATCAAAGGGCGGGCAAAGTGGAAGCCGCGACCGAACTTCTCGAAGGCATGTAACTAACTACCTGGTAAAAGCTACGTTGAAAAATATATCATTCTTACTCGCAAACTCGTGGCCTAAGAAAGATGGGCATTATAACCTGCATCACTCTCATGGTGGGCCGTTTCCGGGCCAGATGATTGCGGAGATCTTGGGAAAGACTGGCAAAGGTCGCTGTGGAATTAGTTTTGTTTTATCTACATTCATGCGGTGAGGGATGATTGTGGATTCAAGAACTTCTTCTTGAACTCTTCCCTTCTGTGTAAGTCTCTCCTGTGACTGTTTGTATCAACCGATACGGTATTCATTTATCCCAATCTTGTATTAGACAGGAAAATAATGAATTCTAACTATAGTGTATATATGTAACTAATTTTATTTCATCGTGAAAGTTACCAATTAGCTTAGCGACTCCGAAAACTATGGATTCAACACCAATCTAGGTCATTTATGGCATTTTATTTTTCACCCCCTCTCATACCCCATGTCGATAGGTGATGAAGTTGAACCACATTGGGAGTGTCACAAAAACTATGGGTTCCATTCGCAACACAGCCTGAATGTTAGACAACCCGAGAAACATTATCGTTGTGCGGGATTGCACAGAGTCACGGATGTCTCTCTGTGCTGAATTTAATATCTGTCGTTCTTGATTATTTTTACATGTCACCCTTTCCACCCCACCCCTAGGGATGCCAGGTGTGTCTTACCCCAAAAATATTCTTTCCAGATTCCAAGTTATACGTGTACCAAGTTTGGTTGAAATTGCTCCAGGCGTCCTAGAGTTATGCCGGAACAAACAAATATATACACCCACCCACACACACACACATACATCCATTTATATATATATATATATATATATATATATAAGACAGATGACAGAGAATGATGGCCAGCATAAACAGAGCCGGTCAGATTAACGTTATTTTAATAACTGTATCTGTACATATTTTTACTCCGCTTTTCTAACCCAAACGACAAGGATGAATAGTGTTTACATGAAATTGAAGAAAAAAAGCAATCAGCCGATTTTTTGGTGAAACTGCAACACTTTAAAAAATCTTGCAACATTTCAAACACCTCTATCCTTGCATCCTCTGGGTCTAGAAAGAAGTTCGGGTAGAAAAAAGTGCCAAATGTCACAAGGCATTTTAAAGTGTGCTGTGTGTTTTTTACGCACACAGCTGCAAAATGGAAAGTATATGTGTAAAAGTTTGAATATTTGTAAATGTTGTTGCCTAGGTTACCTTTTCTCCAGTAGCCAGGGAAGCCAACGGTTGTTTTCCCTCAACGGCTTCCCTGTTTGAAAGGTAACAATAGGGCCTTGCCCCGGTGGTTGGGGGCGGGTAGTTTGTGGGAGGTATAAATACCGGGTTCCGACTTGTTACGGGTTCTCATATTCTCAGGCTCTCAGATCTCAATGGATTAAGACAGTTTTATGGATGCATCGATACACACAGAGAGTAAGCGCCATATGTGTAGGGACCTCTGTGTGATACACTTCAGTGGCGGGTTAGCGCTATGCTAAATAGTGCGCTCGTAGAGTGAAGTATTGATAAGTGCATTTCTCTGTGTGATGGGGCAAAAGGCAACTTAGAGCATGTATTATTCGATCTCTAATAGATAGATGTACGTACGGAGAAGGGCAGCGGTGTAAATAAATGTTGTACATACAAGAGAACTGCGTGAGACGTTAAATCTTCGTAACACGTGTTATACTGCTGCATGAGAAAAATTTGGGAGTTATTGAATGTTATTAAAGAAATGTGTTGATGAGTTAATATGACTCGGTAAGTAACCTTTGTTATTGTAAACTTGTACACGTATCGGTATCGCTTCAAAGTGGTATCGACGCAGCCTTAGTAGTTATAGTATGAAAATGGAATACATATCAGAAAAGGTTTGATTGGACCACCCCGATAACGCAGTGGTAACATCGTCGCCTTGTAATGAAAGGGTCCCGGTTGAGGCCCACAGTAGTTCGGATCCAACTTTAAACTGTAGGTCCAGTACTGATTAGCCTTTCTGTGCATAAAGTGGACTTAAGACAACAATTAAAAGAAACAAATAATTTCAGGATTACATGCTACAGTCATCCTGCCATTTTTTTGTTTTGCAGTACAATTACCGTTAAATATTAAGTGCCTGCTGGTCTATTTGATCATGTTGTTAACACGGTTGCGACTTTAGCAGTGTAGTATCCAAGTGGGGTTGGTGGGTGTCATAACCTCCCATTTCACCAAGTAATCTTAAAAAAGAAAAGCACGTGAAAGGCAAAAACAGATGACAAAGCTAGAAATGTAGACATAAAACCACTGAATTTTTGAGTTTATTAACTACCTCCACAGGTTAATCGCGACGATGCGGATGAATGAGGAGATGCTATTGTACAATGTGAGGGGGATACTAGGAAGATTGTAAGGGGTGCGGGTGAAAAAGCTGTTAAAGGAGACGTATGATAGAAGCAGCCCAAAACAAAGTTTACAATATCTTCATTCCTGAAGCAAGAACAACTAGAAGGAAAATATCCAATTGAAATCTACAAACAAGAAGTATTTAGTAACAAACTGGCCTTTCCGAAAGCGTAGCGATAACGTTGTCGCCTTGTAGTCAAGGGGTCCAGGGTTCGATATCCGGTGGAAGTACATAGTGGTTCGGATCACACTTTAAAACTATAGGTGCAGTCCCGATCACCCTGTCTGTGCATAAAGTCTTAAATCAAAAACTCAAACTGTTTTATGGCAAACTACAGAGGGAAACAAAATGAATGAAAAAGCACAGAAATTCTAGACTTGGCAGTTGACTGTGGTGAGGGTATGTGGTGCGGGTATGGAACACAGTGAAGAAACTAACACAAAATAGCGTCTATCTCATCACTGATGATTTCCGACTAGAGCTCAGGTTTAAGCATATTTCTTTGTGATCGTGCATCATCACTTTCATCTAATCATTCATCATCATTGTCGCGATTAGCCAAAACGGAGAGAAAATCGTCCCAAAATAATGAAAATACCATGAAACTTACCCAGAATTCGACCTTTGTACGCCAGGGTCCCGGGTTCGAATCTAGACCTGGGTATGGATGTTTGCGAGTGTCCATTCATCAATTTCATCATGTCTTCACTCGTACATCTTAGTCACAAGTGGGACAAAGAGCAAAGTAAAATAAGCAAATAAAGCTTTGTAGGACGCTACAGTAAACACTTTCCGACAACTACTAAAACCTTGCGTCAGCAGTTGTTCTATACAGAACACCATGTTATTGGTATGTATCCGTTGATATTTGTGTCTGTAATATACACACACATAGTGTTATATAGAGTGATTTAAATCACATAACCGTAATATGAATTGTTAATAAGACGAAAAAGAAAAAAAAAGAAAATCAAGTCAAACTTTCGTATTGCACGTCATCTTTCATCGATTTTTTTAAAACTACTTTATTTCGACACATTCTGCGGGAATGTTTAGAAGTTAAAGAATAACAGGATTCACATTGTTTGTTATCATTATGCAAACGTCAAGCAGACGAAAAAGATGTTACCAAAATGTTTACAGTCTACACACACAACTCAAATTGTGTCAACACAAATATGTTTGACACAATTAACATATTAACGTGCATAAACTGTTGTATAATGGCATCATTCATCCTCGTCGTCGCAATCAGCCAAAAGTAGAACAACAGCGACATAAAATTACAAGAAAAATAACCACAGCATCCCCACCATGGATCAAACCCGGTGACTACTGCGTAATGATGGAGACTCTGTCCACGTGTGACACATTGACAGCGCGAAAAATCGAAAAATGTATGATCTCAAGTAAGCATATAAATCATAAACTGTTGCTGATTTATGATTCGCTTCGGAGTTGATTGGTATGTATGGAGTGGAATGAGGGAATTGGTTGTCGGCCTTTCGAAGTTTGATGATTGTAACGAATTGGTGCTTTAGGAGACATTGATGCATGGTGTAGCTGCTGGGTGATATATATTATGAACAAGGCTGTCGTTAAGTTTATATTGGAAACAAAAGACATAATCGATCCGATGGGAGAACTTTCATGAAACTTGTAACGAAACTGAAAACAATTCTCATCAATCGTTCTTGTAGGTAAAGGGTGAATTTTTACATTACACTGGCCTTGGCAAGAGGTGTGTTTTCCTGTGTGTTTGTTTTAAGCGACAGGGTTCTGTAACGTACAGGGTGTCGCTTACAATCAGACAAACGTTCACAGCACCTAGACGACATCAAGGCGAACAACTTCTTGATATAAACTTTTGCTCATTAAATCCTCGTTTCAACGATACGACCCATCGGAAAGCTAGCCTTGAGTTGCAGATTCACACTTCATGTTGAGTCCCGAGTGGCCTATGTGAGCATCAAGTGAACTGTGGTTGTCAATAAGTGGCATTTCGGAAATTGGTGCAGCTACAAATAAAATCTCTTGGTTACAGAAATATGTATTCTCGTGAATCTTAAATGATTCCGATTGATTCAGGCATTTCTTTGTGAATAAAAGAAAATGACCATCCTGTTGGTCTGACAATAATTTGCTCTACCTTACATGTACAGTCAACGGCAAAGATAATGGTAAGCAAATTGTCCACCGCTGTTTTCATTACATTTATATTCTACATCCTGTGTTGTTTTAAGGATTGTGTTGGTTCGAAGCAAGCATTGTTCTCTGCTTATTGACGTCATTATTTCAATTCATTCTCATCACATCGTGTAATACAGACCGAATTAAAATGGTGGTGGACAATTCGCCTACTGTTTCTTTTGCCGTTGGGTGTACAACTTAATCATTTGGAGAAGAATACATTCTACAGAAATCCTGACAAGCCAACGCGTTGATGACTTCTCGGAGAGAGCCCTGCTGTGAGAGGATTGAGTTGAAAAAAGAATTAACTGATACCTTCATGGCAGAGTAAATTATTGAGAGGCAATAACTTGTTTTCGATCAGTGTTTATTCTCCTGCCATGAACATTAGGGAATCCCATCTGGAGATCCCTTGGGTGAGATATAACTTAATCCTATCTAGCTCCCTCCCAAAATATATATTTTCTAGGCTGTATATTTCCAGCAACTAACCAAGTGTCAGACAATGACTGACACTGGTTTGTATGGCCGGCGTTGTGATGAAGTTACCTTGTCCTGCTCTCATGAGAGTTGTTGATTCGTTGATGGAGTTCTTATTATAATTTTGTAGTTGTAATTTCTGCGCCTGTCGCTGCTACTGTAGCTGGTTTGGTGGTTCTTATAAGGGCTGATGGAATGCCCGATGGTGTAGTGGTAATGTCGTCGCCTTGTAAACTAGGGTTCTGGGATCCATGCCAGTGGACGCACATAGTGGTTCTGATCTCACTTTAATCTTTAGGTCCAGTCCCGATTAACTTTTATGTGCACAAAGTGGACTTAAGAACAAACAAAAAAAAAAAAAAAAAAAAAAGAGCCGAAGTCTTCATGGAGAAGTTTAAGATGACCATGGACCCTCCAAGTACCTAGGCACTGATGTTGCTGATCTCAGAGTAGGTATGTGACTTGAGACTGTCCCAGAAAGTTTGGACCATCTGTACGATGGGTTCTAGTCCTAAATCTTTCTGCATCTGGCGACATATCTTCTATGTCCGCTCTCGGAATCCTGGAGAAACTGCAGTTCATAGAAAATTCGATTTGGTTTATTAAGTTGAAGCGAACTGGCTTTATAATTGTTGTTGATGCGATGTATAACATGACAGGCTTTACCACTGTTGTTGAAGCGGTGTATAACATGAGTGGCTTTACAATTGTTGTTGAAGCGGTGTATAATATGAGTGGCTTTATCATTGTTGTTGAAGCGGTGTATAACATGACGGGCTTTACCATTGTTGTTGAAGCGGTGTATCAAAGGGTGGCTTTACCATTGTTGTTGAAGCAGTGTATGACACGAGTGGCTTTACAATTGTTGTTGTTGTTGAAGCGGTGTATAACATGAGTGGCTTTACCATTGTTGTTGAAGCGGTGTATAACATGGGTGGCCTTGTCAATGTTGTATATATCCTGAGTTGGGTCTCAAGTATCAACTTCCGGTTCCGGTAGATTGGGCACAGTCTTCCTAGATTCTGGCCTCCCTTGCGCTGCAGGTCCTCGACATGTTCCCTGAATTTTAGCCCGTGGTCTAACATCAGGCCGAGGTATCGGACGTTATCAGCCAACGTAAAAACATTTAAAATAAAAGCAGAAGCCGGGAACTTTTCTAACGATGGAAGCGGTCCCGGCGCCCACCCAGCGTCGAATAACATTGGGTACCTGGGGGAAATCCTGGGGGGTAAAGGCGGTCAGGGGCGTGATGCTGATCACATCACCCCCACTCACGACCGGATCAAGAAAGTGTGGGGCGTTACCCCCACACCCCCTATACGCCTTCATGGCGTGGTGCTAAGCACAGGGGAGCACTTTACCTTTTTTTCAGAAGCATGGTAATGTACAGGAAACGGATAAAAATTCGTTAGATATGTAAATTGTTATTTTAACCATAAATGGAATTAAATAAGGAATTAACAATTGTGAAGAAGGCAATTTTCGTTAAGTAAGCGGTTTACGTGGCTAAATAAAATGCATTCGGTTTATATGGCATTAATTCCTCCGCAAAATTTAAATAGAAAATGAGTTTTATTTTCTGTTACCAAACCTAGGTTTACATGACATTAATTGCAATGTAAGTTTGAAATACAAAATGTGCTTTACGCTCACATGATATTAATTACACTGCAAAATTCAAATACAAAACGTAGTTTATTTTTTATCATCAATTTTTTTTTAACAAACATTTTCTTTGAAGTGCTGAGATGTGAATCTCCTGTTTTCCCTAAAGGCAGATTTATATTCACTGTAATTGCGTTCAATATATCACGAGGTAATGGGAGTATATTTAAAATATGGAATGGACTTCACCGCGAAATGTTAAGTTTACATTCTCTACTGTCGACCAGAATGTTAGAATAGCAGATGCATTGTCTATTATAGAGATCTAAAATAAAATATTTTTTTTGTAAATAATATCAAATATTGCCATCTTTTACATATTTTTTGTTAATTTGCTATTTACTTTTGTGTTATTTTGCTACTTTTATTATTTTTTGCTTATTAATTATTATTATTATTATTATTATTATCATTGCATTTTCATTGTTGACAATTTCAGTGTAAAATAGCTACCTGTGATGAATATGGAATTTTCTCAATAAATAAATAAATGAAACGATCGGAATACAGACGAACAAAAAGCGTTTGGTATTTATCACAAGAAGGGAAAATGCAGTGATAGCATAAATGTCAGAAAATGTTTGAAAACATGGAAATATGTAAAAATTATTCACATGTGAAAAAAAATATAAAACATAAAAATAGCATTTTTGGAGATTACATGCCGCAATTTGCAAAGATAGTAGAAAACAAGATTGATCTGACATCATATGCAATGTGAACATGGCTGTTGATAGTATGTAGGTTCCGTAAAAAGTAGGACGCCTTTCAAACGGTACCTTTAACTCTAAAAATACTAAATTCATGCTTACTGCCCTTGAAGTGCAGGCGGGAAGCTCGTACCGCATGGAACGCTCGCTGTTCTCCGCAGGTAGAAGAAAGCAGACTGGGAGCCATTATATTTGAAAGTGGATTTTATTTTAATTCAAAGTATCACTTATTATGTATGAAATCAAAGATAAAACTATGCAGGATTTGTAATTATTAATACAAACATTAGTTTCGTGGCTTTTTTAAATAACATATTGTTTCAAACCTATTACTTTTTTATATTAGAAGTGAGATTTTATGTGAAAACCACATTAATTATAATTTCGATCCAACTGTCTCGTTGATTGTTCCTATATGTTGAGCTCTGAAGCATCATACTTCATTTCTGAAACAAACCTTTGTTTGAAGAATCTATTTCTGATAATTTTCATAGCTCCATAATCCTACATGTGCATGGTGGCACACCCGTCACAGGCAAAAAAATGTTTATAAAGAAAAGTATGTAGAATTTATTTTTTAAACTAAAAACATCTAAGCGTCGAGTAAAGTTCGAGAAGGCTCCCCGATGGTGCAGTGGTAGCGTCGTCGCCTTGTACCCGGTAGAGGCACATAGTGGTTCGGATCCCACTTTAAACTGTAGGTCCAGTCCATATTAGCCTTTCTGTGCATAAAGTAGACTTAAAACAACAATTCAATCAATTCAATCGAGTAAAGTTTGCTTTGTGATAGAATTGTTTCAGTAAATCCATGTATTTCACAGAGTTTTCTGAAAGACTGAGAAGTCATGTCTCATAAGTGTCGTCCCCGTCACAATTACAAAAATGTATTTTCTCTTGCTGAAAATTGAGATTGGGGGAAACATTCTGAAATTAAATAACTTTCATCAAGGAAAACGAAATTACATTAATTAATAGAGTTACATACAAGGTGATTATAAAGTCACTATACATTTCTGGAAGAACAGGACTTATTGCACAAAATACAATATGTACTGAAACATATATCACATTAGGACACAAAAACAGTATAACTAAATGTGACCACCGCTCCATTCTAGGCACAGATGCCAGCGATGCACCACAGTCCGAAACCCCTTCTCGCGTCCTGTACTCTTTACACAATTTGTTGTGTTGTGGCTGGCCTACCAGGATGTTCTTCCCCCACAACATTACCAGTTCGATTGAATTTGTTGACCAGGTTTTTTGATAGCCAGCCTTGTCTTCTGAATTTCCGGTTCAAGTCCGTTCGCACCTGTTTATACGTCATATTATGCAGTCGAGCACAAACAACAGCGGTTCTTTCTTCTGCTGTTAGCATTGCTTCAATAACCAGCAAGAGAAATTAATCTTGTCACGATATCATAGATTTTATAATCACCCTGTATTTGAAGATGCTAATAAAATAATTAAATAATGAATGTAAATTTGTCTGAATGCCACACCCATCACAATGAAATGCCCCTGGACAGAACTGAAAAGTTTTAAAACGAAATTGTAGAAATCGTGAATTGTTAAACTAGCCATTCTTATTACCTGGTTTGAAAAAATTGTTTTCCTAACACTAGTGTCACTACTTTATTGGATTTCGAAGTTGTAAAGATATAGAATTAAATCAAAAGTTAATACTCTGTAATTAGCGCCATCTATTGTTCTTTATTGTAATCGCGCCGCAAACAAGAATTTTTCACTTTTTCTTCCGTTTGGCATGTGATATGATTTGTTTTTGAATCTCAAAAAAAAATAGAAGAAAAAAATTCTCAGCAACATACCAAGTGAGGTGTTTGATAAGCAAATCTTGCGAAGTTATCCGTGAATCAACTATCAATACCGCCAATTTCTGCTGCATCCAAAACTATAATACGATATTGAAAATTCTATAAAATTGAATAGCTGAATCAATTAGAAACCTATTGATATACACTCAGCACTGGCATTACTTCCTAATGTTCATTATAATACTTGAACAGCTTGCTCTGCGATGACATTAATGAGCATTTCTTCATATAGGAGAAGTATTTCTTTTACACGAGAGCTCTCAACTAAGCTTATATTACATTTCTTGGATCTGAAGTGAAAGAAAGTAATAATTATTTTCCCACAATTGACGCATGCGTCACTTCAGATCCAAGAAATGTAATATAATCTTACTTGGGCGCTCTCGTGTGGTAGAAATACTTCTCCTATATGAAGAAATTAGAATGTAGAAATGCTCATTAATGTCATCGCAGAGCAAGCTGTCCTTTTTTCCACAATTGACACATGTGCAGCATACACCGCATGCGTTTAGGAGACGCCTCTGCGCCACACCAAATGATGACCATAATCACTGGATACACAGAACCGTGACTCATCTGAGAACATGACTTTGGACCAGTTCCCTTCGTCACAGTCACAATGTGTCATACACCACTGTATTCTGGCACGGCGATGGATGGGGAATAGTGGAACACACTTAACGGGCTTCCGAGCACTATTGAGTTGCCGTGAAATTGTTCGGGGGGACACACGACCACCTGACGCCCCGGCAAACTCACCAGCAATTTGCGCAGGTGTGGCATGTCTATTCCTTCTGGCCAACTAGCCAATGTAGCGATCCTGTCGAGCTGTTGTCCTCCTACTACAACCTCCACCATAAACACGTGCAGCTGTTCCTCTGGGAGCGCCATCTTTCTTCAGTCGGGAAATAATGCTTTTTGCTTCTCCCATCACACGTGCAACCTCTGTGACACTTTGACCTGCCTCAAGACGACCAACATATCTTCCACGATCATAATCACTGAGATGAACCCTTTGTGAAATTTTCCAACTGACTAATCAGTTTTCACTACAGTATTGCTATCACAGCAGCGGCTATCGTGCTTGACCGTGCCGCTTGGGTGCAATCTTCTGACTCAGTCTGGAGTGTGTCTTCGATCAGGAACCTCGCATAGCCTGGTTGCCTCTTCTCTTCTCTTAGACGCAATTCCTGTGCGCTCTACTCATATATTTCTGCCGCTACACAGCCACGGACCGCGTTCTCAAAATTTATGGCTGAAAATATGTTTGTTCTCTAGCAATTGAAGACTAAAAGTGGTAAATGATGTAAGTGCCAAAAAAATATTGAAACACCGTTTTTCACGTGAAATGTGCTATGCTTTATAATGTGGTAAACGTGAAAAGTGGCTGGTAGCTCTCTAAGTAGTTCAAAAGGGTGTGTAAAGACGTCGCGAGTGTGAACGTCCGTGCGGGCTGATTTGGTGAACAATGGAAGTGCCAAGCGAGGGTACTGAAATTGAAAAACAATGTTATCATTTCAGGTACCAAAAGAGGTTTCACGTTGAGGGTGAGTGAAAATCGTAAACGTTGTAAGTGGAAAGATATGTGGAAAACCAGTTTTTGGCGATTTCCCAACACTTTTGCTTTTGGCACTTAACAACGTTTACCACTTTTAGTCCTCAATTGTCAACCAGTGTATACAGTGTTCATGAGCGAACTTAGAGAATTCATTGAACTCCAATAATTTCCATTTGTTAATATTTGTTTTTGTTGCACGTCAAAGGTTTCGTTTATATGACAAGTTCTTTTGGTAGAAAACACATTAGTTTTCCCTTGTGTGCACTTGGTATTCCCATTGTAATGAATATGGTCAAATGCAGGGGCTTAGGTTAATATTTTTCCTTTCATTATCTATAATTAGCGGCTAGAAAGCATTTTGTTGTTGTTGTTTTTTAATGATGATCCTCATTGCGTTTGTAAACCATTCAATTTTCAGATAAATTGTTTCATTGCTTTGATTTCTGGCTGTTTCTGATTGGAACTCTGTCAGGGTAGCCACTCACCGGGAATTATGCGTGAATTATTGGCTTCGGGAAATATACGTGAATTCTGTGTGAATTTTTCTGCATAGACGTGAAAAAGCATCTTTTATTAATCCAAATACTATTGAATTTATAATTACATATTTGTTATTGCAGTGCAGCATGTTTTTCACAGTTTAGCATTTGTTTTTATCTAGGAAGGAAAAAAAGCTACGTGGAAAATATAATATAATTTTCCCAATCCGTTTACTTTGTTTAGTGTCCTTTGCAGAACAGTCTATCTGGAAGACTGAAGATTATTATAAGATATGATATCTTGAAGCTGATTAGGTAAATTTGAGTTGGAAAGTTTTACACAATTAGCAGTTTTTCGTAGATTAGTATTTGTATATCCCATAACATTTGTGACTTGTGTTTGTATTTCGTATTTCGAGTCTGAGTATGTGAAATGGTACATGTAAACTCCACACCTTAAATTACATATTTTAAATATAGTACATTCAATTTAATTTAATGGAATTACAATTTTTGCATAAATTGGAATCTCACAGATCCTTTATATTTGTGGTAATAGGAAAGAATTATATACAAAAAACATCTATCTGCTCGTACCCTTGAATTTGTGGAAAGTTCGTTTTGAAAACCGGGAATTATGCTTGAATTTTATCATGGTGCTAAAGTGGCCACCCTGTGTGTGCATTTTATTTTACTGTAGGTCTTGACAGCGGGCGCCCTACATGCTGGTAAGGGGAGTGGGGAAGCGGCCAATCCAGCGCGGTAAGAAACACATCAACCTGTAGAACGAGGTGCGCTCAGCACTTCCTCCTGCGACGTCGTAACTCTCGGCGCCACCGCTGTTGTCTGCTGGTCTGCTGTGTATTCTTTGCTCCCCACTTCCATTGCCAGTATGTAGACCGCCTGCCGTAACACTAAACAAAACCTATAGTTTTGGTTCCTTTTAGGGAGCTGAAAAAGGGTTTCTTTCGTTCTGTAATGTAGGGGCGTGGGGTTCGACTCAAATGTAACTTCTTTGCTCAAGTATAATAGCAATCCACGGCCTATATTTATCTATTTCTTCAATTTTGTTTTAAAGATTATGAAACCATCCTCCATGGCGGAGTTGTTAGCACAGCGTGCTACGATGTCAGGAATCCCGAGTTTGAATCGAATCCTGGCGTGGACAGGTGTGTTCTTTGTGAGTGCCCTTTCATCAATTTCATCATCGCTCAGCCTCATCGTCACGATTAGGCAGATTGACAGAAAAGAGACGTAAAATAACCTAATTCAATCTATTATTCAATATAGATTTTCAAAGTTATGTACGGACTGCTTATAGCACTTGTAGAGGCCAGCAAACACTCCGAGCTTCCCTCCTGCATACTGTATATCAAGGGCACTAAGCAGGAAGGCAGAAGTGGGGTTGAAATGCAAAATAAACACTGCAGGCTCTTTTCACGGAACCACTTCCTGTTTCCTCTGCCATGACAACATGAGGCAGAACAGACTGCACTGTTGCTCACGAATCAGATAACGAGACCGGCGAAGCCTCTTACCTTGCTTGCTCCCTCCTTTCCGCCCTTCTTATAAAGCTACAGTACCGCTACAGTGCAAAACAAGTTCGCTCATCCGCTGAGGTTGACCGTTGGCTGGAAAGCAATGAGGTGTTTATCAAATAACAACATGATTTCTTGCAGCCCTGCCTTAAAAAGCCTTTAGGATACATCGAGCTAAGAAACAAGGCAATATAACTCTTGTGAGAAGAGACAATGTCCCATATAATAATATAACAAAAGAATATATTATTATAACCTCCTAATGACAGAAAAAATTCTATAAAGCACAGCTAACCATCGCCCTTAAAAGGATATAATGAAAAAGTCGCACAAGGTGCATCGGAAATACTAGATTGTTTATCGGAAACTGTGGCCAATCCCGAAATGACTAAATGACAGTTGTTCTTGAAGCAAATATTTGAGTCATCCCACATAATAATAGAAACTACGATAAATACCGAAAGGGAACTGAAGGTAATTACTTTTTGCGCACAAGCAAAGTTACCTTCCATATAGATTAAGCCAGATGTTACTTTTCCTAAATGCAACCCATTTTCACGTCAGATATGAAAACTTTTATAATACAGTGAATTTTCAAGACGATCCTTGCCAACCCGTTAGATCACAGTTGCTCCACCTGTTGAACAATTCTCTCGTCAATTCTCTGAAGCCATGAACTGCATATGAACATAATGGCCCGGAATTATATTAAAGACAGTAATTAGACATCAGATGTGATTCAAATTAGTTGTTTCAGTTCTCAAACTAATCCTTAATCTTTATGCAGCAGGGAGGTCATTTTCTAAATTTTCTCTCCTTCCGAAAAACCGTTATGATATTCCAAAATTATGAAAAATTACATGTGCTTAGAATTCTTTGTAGAGCATTCATGTGAATCTTCGTGAGGTTTGCCTTCGCTTTTTTCGAGATAATAGTTTCGTGACTACATACGCATATTTTCCATCATATATATTTAGGCAACGGCGAAAGCAAGCCACACGAAAGTTCACGTGAATGTAATTATTCAGATTTGAAAAAATTGCATCAATTTTTCGAAATTTGATGAATTTTCGAAAATAGGCTTGTCTGGTGCAGCCCAAAGGTTCAGTGGGAGCCCCAAAGAAAAACATATTATTGTGGGGGTAAGGTCAGGTGAAGGTGCAGGCCAAGAAATTAGACCATCACGTCCAATCCATCTATCAGGAAAGGTTTCATCAAGAAAATCACGAACACAGAGTGTTCTAAAGCTCTTTAAGTACAGAAAAATCTTCATGAATTCCTGATACGGTTTTAAAAAAAGCTGAATTTTGCTGTTCAGGTTGAACGTATGGTCTGAGTTGGAATATCTGTGTTTCTTGATTTACAAATTGCTAAAACGGAGCATTAATAACCTAAGAAATCAGGATAGTGTGATTAACTTTGAGGACATTAAGTATACGAGGTAGTAAGACATGAGATTAAATCTTGAATTAACATAAGAGTAATTAAAGATAACAACAATCTTTAATGCCCAAATGTTTTAAATCAACCCCCGTCTAAGAGGTTTAACATAGTAGTAAATGACAGCTTAAAAAGGGAAAATGACCCATCCTGAAAAAGTACATCGCGTATTCACAAAATCGGACACGTTAAAGTGAAACTAAGCGTGTCCTCTATCGACAAATGTGTCACATCGTATATTACCCAGTCGTTACGAATTGACTGACGTTTTTCAGGCGAGTACGAGCAGGAAATTGGCATTGTCTGCGAGAAAAATTATTGCCTGTCAGACATGGACGTAACATGGCCGAAAATTGCCGAACAAACATTTTCACCGTGCAAGAGACGTACGGGATTGTTAGAAAGGTATCGATCACGTTCAGCAACAACAAGATTTCGCTGAACCAGCCCCTTGGCTAGGGATCGAGCAGGCACGAAGCGCCGAAATCTTAATTGTTATGTGCCGTTGCGGAATGTCTTGGAGATCCACCACGACGAGATCCTTTCGTCTCTCGAGAGGCGCCATCTCGGGGACATTCTCTAAAGCATCTGTCGCCAGGAACCGACAGGGCGTTCGAACTGATTAATGGTTTCGACCGTCCATTGGAACTGCGAGCTACATTTTAGCCAGAGCGCTAATAATGCGAAGGACACATGTTCAAGCATTGCTCAACACTACACTTCATCCCAGGAATCTCTTGAGCAAGCCGAGAGGGCTCCATCAGTGAACGCGTGAGAGCGGAAGTGGGTGCATGGAGGGGAAAACGCGACTGAAGCTATCAGCTACCCCTCTCACTCGTTCATTAGTCAATCCCTCTGGAGTCACTTCTTGCGCAGACACTTGTCTTCGTTCACTTGCTCCAGAGACCCTTGCTTACTATGCAATGTGACAGTTCGTTCTGTGTTGATGGTTGTCTACCTTGATTCACTTTTGCTCATGACTATACCACAATAAATCCTTTCCTATTCCAATGTCTTTGCCCGTGCTACGATTGCCGTGTATATATATAATACGTATATATCACAAGGCACCTTACGCTGCGAACATTTGAAACTGAGACAACTGTGCCGACGTCCTTGTTGGAAGCATTTTCCATGCATATTTCATAGCTTTCTTTGAATTCGTTGAAGAGAAATTCTTTTTTGTTCCGCTCTGTGTGCGCAGATGGTCCCATACCGCCCTGCTCCTTTGCGGGATGAATGCCGATCGGCCCCTGGGGACTCGTGGGGCTCCAATGCTCAGAATACCGGGGATCCAGGAAGAAAAATTCCTAACCACGCTCTGGAGAATTCCTCGCTCATAACCAACTGCATGGCGTTGCAAATCCTGGAGAAGTGGTTGGAAATTGCTAGCGTCTTCCTTTGAGTGTTTTGCCACCCTATTGGGTAGTCCAGTGTCCAAGAGCCACGCAGATGAACAGAGTTCGATTCCTGTGGGAGTTTTACCTGCAATATCCGTGCAAGAAGCGCCTCTGGGGTTCATACATCCTCTAATAAATTAATACTGGCGGGTAAAGGAAGCTGGAGCGTGTTGCTGATGACATCACCTCCACCAATCGTAAACATCGTTAATTTATGTGACCTTACCCAAACATCATCCATATTATATGTGTACTCAACACATGTAGAATGTAAGGTAATGTTTCCCGTGTAGATATCACCGTACATGAAGGCATATTTAGTGGATGTGGGGGTAGACCTCAACCATTTCGGAGTTGATGTGATCAGCACCACGCTCCGGTCTCCTTTACCATGTATAATTGCTCCACTCCTTGATTTGAGGCTGGTTGAGACTCGGAGCCGTTTTATGCGGGAACAAGGCCGGAACAAATTCTCACATTAGATCATCCACCTCAGGAATCGAACTCAGTTCCCCGCGTGGCAGTCAGACGCCCTACCAACTAGATCATCGCGGCATCCACTTAACAAATGTATACATTCTAAATGTATTTTGCTTGATAGCGTAGTGGTTTACGTTGTACTTTTGTTGTAAAGGCCTTCAAGGTCCGGTT
Organism: Lepisma saccharinum; assembly: GCF_977018435.1. Taxonomy (NCBI): domain Eukaryota; kingdom Metazoa; phylum Arthropoda; class Insecta; order Zygentoma; family Lepismatidae; genus Lepisma; species Lepisma saccharinum. Next base: position 125,073,183 of record NC_139231.1, read on the forward strand.
TCTCCTGAAGGTGTGTCTCGGCGGTCCGGATGCGCTTCTATACATTGTTGCATTTTTTGTACTTAACGTCGCTTTTTATCTCTTTATTCTAATCGCCACGATGAGGAGATGAATTGAATGAAGGAATAAACAGACTGGAACTCTGACTAGAATCCAGTATATTTGATTACGAGAATGTGACTAGTACAGAAGATACAGACTAGACCAGATGACTATAAAGTGGACTTTAACCTAACTTTTTGTGTATTTCATCTCACTGGCATCCTTAGCAGTGACATTCGGACTCTGCATAGCCCAACAGTTAGTTCTTGATGTCTGTTGTCTCTGTTTCATTCCCAGCTGCACGCATAACTGTCAAAGACGAATATAAAAATGAAATCTAATGTTAACTAATGCCACTTACTGATAGCAACAGCGAATGCTGACAGGGCCTTTGATTGATTTCCATTATTTTTATTTCCCTTTTGTGCCACTTTTGCCTAATTTGCGTAGATGGGGATGAGAGGCAATAAGAAATTGATGAGTGGGTACACTCAAACATCCATGCCCAGGTCGGGATTTGAACCCGGCACCCCTAGCGTCGTAGCGCGATGTGCTAACCACTAGGGCCAGCGACAGGGCCTTTAAGAATGCAGACACAATGAATATTACTTTGGAAGCTCTGAAGCTTCGCTCTGCCCACTCGATTTCCACCACTTCCCTGCCGCTACGCGCGGCCTTGCTCCAGAGATAAATATAACAGGGTATAAATGGCTGACAGGACAACTATAATTGCCTACAGCTAGTGGTGCAGTAGAGAGAGATTAGTCCCTTCTAGCGAATATTTGCATAATGCGACAGCAGTTCTGCATGGTTAACTGGCAATCACAAATTCCTGCAAAAGGGATATCAGCCTCCAAGTATATTACCCAAGATGAAATTCAAGTTGCTTAGAAGCAGCAGACGAGAGACACGTTTGCGGTCCCTTCCACCGGAAGAGTTGATGGCTGCGTCTGCCCGGAGGGAAATTTTCAGCGCGGAAAACATAAAGGGACCACTTTAGTACATTTCGGAAATGTTCAGCCGCCACCAGACGCTGCAGTTACGTTCGTCGGCGAGGATCCTCTAAAGACTTCAGAAGGAAGCGACCGCCTGCCTTTGCGGGTTGATCTGCTGACAACGAGACCGTCTCCGCGATTCGGAGATGCCGGTCCATTGATGTCTGCAGGAGCGGGATGTTGCTAGGAGTATCTGTGTGACACTTCCTTTCTACGTCATCTCTCTCTCTCTCTCTCTCTGTCGCAACATCAGAGACGTCATAAGATTTCCTAATAATATATGTTACATCTTCAGTACTTTTGACATTTGTAAGTGTAACACGGACTTTTAAAGTGAATATTTTAATACAATTTTTATAGTAAGTAACTATGAAAGTTTTTAAAGTGAATAACTCTCAGAATTATTTCGTAAAGCGAATAACTCTCAGAATTATTGTCTAAGTGTGTAATTACCAAAGTTACTTTTCAAAGTGTATAATTGTACCAGAATAATTTTTAAAGTGGGTAAATACATGAAAGTTACTTTTTAAAGAGGTTAATTGTATCAAAGGCTTCCTCGATGGCGCAGTGGTAACGTCGTCGCCTTGTAATCAAGGGTTCCCGGGTTCGATAACCGGTGGAGGCACATAGTGGTTCGGATCCTACTTTAAACTGTAGGTCCAGTCCCGATAAGCCTTAATGTGAATAAAGTGGACTTAAAACACCAACTCAATCAATCAATTGTATCAAAGTTACTAATTGTTGAATAATTGTATCTGAGTTACTTTTTTGAAGTGAGCAGTTGTATAAAGACTACTTTGTAAAGAGAATAATATTATTAAAGTTACGTTTTAAGGTGGATAATTGTATTAGAGTTACCTTTTAAAGTGGATAATTGTATCAGAGTCTTAATTCACAGCTGGTAAAGGCAACAAAGTTAATATTCACGGTTAGTAAACGTATCAAAGCTATTTTTTTTAGAGAGCGTAAGTAAATCAAAGCTACTTCTAGAGCGCGTAACTATATCAAGAATACTTTTAAAGTTCGCAATTGCATGAAAGTTACTTTGAAAGTGGGTAACTCTAACTTAGTAACTTTTGAAATCGAATAATCAATAATTGTCTTTTGAAATGGAGTAGTTCTAACATAGGTACTTTTAAATTGATTAAATGTAATAGAGATTCCCTATACACCTGTAAACTAACTTACATAATATTTATTTTGTACAATATGAGTAACATTAACAAAGTTACTTCTTAGAATGTCAAGAATCAAATTTAAGATGGCGTAGTGATATGTCACCTTAAAATCATGGAGTCTTGGGTTCGATCCTGTTGCCAAGTGGCATGAATCCTACGTTAAAATCTACGACTAACGTATGAACATAAGTGGGGTCATGACAAACTTTGACCTTGGACGTCAAAGGCTGAAAATCTGTAATGTGTTCTTAATCGTGCAAATATTTGTACATATTTGTAGAATACTACCCGAGGAAATATTCAAGGTTGCATCACTGGTTTCGGAAAGGCAACAGGTTTGGAGAAATATGAGAAGAGAGCCAAAACCCGAGAGCATGAGATCGAGGGTAGCATCCCGGTCCATTCTTATGCAAATTCGTTATTGATTTTATCGATAGCGTGGAACACTGTATTTCCAATATCTAAGCTTTTATTATCTTATTTTGGAACCGGCGCGGTTTCGAACTTCATTGTCCCACATTCCTGGGATTGCGCCGTCTGGTATCCAAGAAATCCGTGGTTTCGAGATTGGAATTCCCGAAGTCTTTTCATTCCGATAGATGGCGCTGGCAACTTCTGTGTCGGGCGGAGACACGGCTGTCAACGTCCGTGAGAGAATGTAATTATTGATTTTCCGGTAAATAAAACTCTGTTCGGGACGGAAGTTTCAAGATTGCTTTGTTAAAAAAATGTCTCCCTCAGACACACTCGACAACCCCTCATCACCCCTTCCCATTATAAAATGACAGCGCTGAAATAACCTGGCCTTTTCTTCATCTCTGAGGATTCAAGCTTGGCAGATTCCGACGGATCTATTTCCTACTTGTTGGTTTTGTATTGTTGTTATTTTACGTCGCATTTTTGCCACTTCTGGATGATGGCGACGTGATGAAACAGATGGAGGGACACCCACATGGACCACCCATGCCCCGTCCAAACAAGATGCCATTTGTCGTAATGATTTCCACGCAATAAGGGATGTAAGCGGTGACCTCAAAGGACACTCAAAAGTCAACCTCACTTCCACGTAGGACACCCCTGTAACGGTAATGTTTCAGGCACGAGGCTTTGGCGTGTGGACCTACGGCCAATATAATCCTCTGTAGGGATGTGTGCTGTCCTGTCACTGCCACATGTGCCGAGTGAATCTACAGCCTCAGCTATTAACTTAGCTAACGAGATCTTAGTTCTTAAAGAAATGTGTTCACTTTAGCTACAGTATGGGGCTGGGCCCATAAAATATGAAATGTTCAAATTGCCCGAGTGCTCACGCACTCAAAACTTTAAATTTAATCAATATGCTCTATGAAAGTTTTCGCGATAACACCCTATGTATATTGTTTATATTATAGAGTGTTGTAGCGAGGGCTTTTCGCTCGAGCGTCTAATAGTTCGCACGGACGACGCTAGATAGCGTACGAAATTGATAGCTTCGGCACGTATAACCGTAATTTGTCTGTTGTAGAGGGCTCAAATATGGATCGTGAGGTGAAAGATGCAGTGAAATTGAAACAAATGAACATAGTCATCATCTCCATGTAAAAATGTAGTATATTGTCAATACATTGCCATAGCTCCATATGAAAATGAATAGACGATTATGGGCTGAAACTACCAGGGCGGATTATTACACATATACGTTGGTTGTAAATTTTAGAGGAAAAGGTCTAAATATGGGCATCCTTTTTATGGTGTTATTATCGGAGGGAAAATGCATATATATGAAATATATACTTAAATGTAATAGCATGCTAAAGTATAGAAGATCTCCATTTTTTTTATGATAATATGAAGAATTTCAAAATTGTGGTCTAAATATGGGCCACTAGTGGCAATATCACAAAAGCAATTAAAATTTAAAAAAAACAGTCATTTATCGCTAAAACATTATAAAATTATTTTTTATGAATTATCTGTTGGTTTGAAAATCACGCGGAATGGGAAAAATCGAAATAAAGAAACACATCCAAATATTTGTTGAAAATGTGATCTCAACATTAGACCTCATGTCATAGCCCATATTTAGACCACCATGCTATTTTTCTTCATCAATTTATTTTCGCTCTCTGTGGTACATATTTCACAAACAAATCATGACATTATAAAAGCCCACATTTGTTTTATGCACCGCTAATACCATAACCTATACAAGGCAGATGAGAATTCAGAAAAAAGCTGAGTTAAAACATACGTACCTTCAAGAAGTTTTCGGAGGTCGCAATTCTATAACAGCGTCCAAGGCCGAAACTTACCACCACTTTCTCTTGCAAATTGGCGCCGCAACCTTTGTCTTTGACAGATAACCAGTTCCAATAGCCTCTGCCAGGCTGCAGCACCCGGGAGCGCTGATAACTCCAAAACCCATATTTAAACCTTCACCCATATTTAGACCTTCTACTCTAATAGTGGCAACACTGCTGCATTTTTGCCGTGAAACGGTTCCGGTGTTCTCAGTTATACCACATGTTAGTTTGATACCTAAGCAACTTCCCAGTAAATGGACTCTTCCTTCCAACACTAGGCGCATGCGCAGTGACAAGAGGAATAGAGTATCTTTGGATTTGGCGGTCTATAGTTGTGTAGTCAGAATCCCACTAACGTACCTCCAGACAGACCGTCAATGCGCAGTATTACTGTTCATTTTTCGAACATAACTTTCGACCTGCGTCGCGACAGAAGAGGGAACACTTTCTGCTGAAAGCTCCTATCGTTTTAGAGGACAATGCTCGGACGCATGTAGCGCAACTTGTGACTGGTTTGTTAGCTCAATGGGGCTGACAAATTCTCTACCAGTCCCTGTGAATTTGATTTGATCCTTAAGATGAAGCTTCCGAACTCTTACAGAGATTCTTTAGCCAATAGACCGCTCCATTGAAACAATCAACAGAACAGGCACTGCTACAGAAATACTACGACTTTCACATCGCTGGCAACGGTTGTACAGAATGCTGGTGACTACATCAAAGGGCTGTAAAAAGTTTCACAGAGGTATCTCTTTTGTATGTATCATTTGAGAATACATAGTTGCCAACCCATGTAGTTATACGATTATTGTCACATTGATATTTGATTCCATACTCTGGAGCGTGGGAGAGACGAACGAGGATGAGCGAATGAAAGTGGTCCCATGCAGTACTCTATTATATTATATAAATACAGTAAAACCTCGTTAATCCGGACTAATTGGGGATAAGTTGACCGGTTTAACGAAAGTCTGGATTAACTGAAATAACTTAAAAGAACAGTCGAAAGTGCATTAAATCTCCATTTATAGCAACAAAGCACGTTTATTACGTTGTATTTAAAGGGCATAGGTGACCAGAGTTTTACGAGAATATGCCCATGCTATTCATGTGTCAATGCGGCTTCTTCCCGAAAGTCTGCAGGAAAGACAATTTCATCAGTGGCTGCCTTTTCTTTGGGAAGTTCTCCCATGGACGTTGGATGTTTGTATTCTTAACCCTTGCGGAGCAATATGACGAATGCGATTGTTGACTTCTAGCCACATTAAAAACCTTGCATTGTGGTTTTTTCTCGTTTTTTTCCTTTTGGCTGTCCGGATTAAGCGAAGCCCGGCTTATCGGGGTCCACATTAATGAGGTTTTACTGTATATCACGACTCGAGAGGAAACCGAGGCGAGACCGACTGCCTCTCGTCTCGATACAACCCTACCTTGGACAAATATCAGTTTTAACCTTTTCGCCGAGAACCAGTTCAGCTCTGACCAAAACCGTGAATTTGGCGTTGTGACGGCGCCTAATAAACTGCTAATTCAAGTTTTCTTAAAGAGAAACAAACCAATTACGCTTCTCCTGCATCATTCAAACTGTCTTCATCGCAAACATAGCGCTGTGACCTTTGAAGAGAGCACCCAAGCGTCAAGCTCATTTCCACATAGTATACCTCGGTGACTGCAGTCTTTCAGGACAACGCCCCGAACACACAGCAAATATATACAGGGCTACTATAAATGATTCATTCGATTTCAAAACACTGTATTTTCCAAAGGATTGCACATACAGATATGAATGCTACAACATGTATGGGTGGAACTCTGCTACCGCTTGGATGTGTGTCGTGTGGCCAGAGAGGCACACATTATTTTCAGGTATCATTCACACCTGTATGTGCAATACTTTGGAAAGTACAGAGTTTTGAAATCGAATTAATCATTTATAGTAACCCTGTATATTAACTCTGCGGGGCTTGTGTTGTGTCGTCCATGTGTGCTTGTGCATATCCTTTAATCCACTTCAGCTTATCACAATTCATCCCCATCGTCGCGATTAGCAAAAAGTGCTAGTAATGCGACGTTCCAAAAAGTAAATCAATCAAAGCAGATCTGATGGGAGGAATAGAGTGGGCAGAGCGAAGCAGTACCCGCTGCTGGGAATGCTGGTAACTGCAGTTGCTCCCCCTCCACGCAATCCCGATCCTCTCACGTGTTCATTGGTGGAGTCATCTCGCGTCACTACTTGCGCAGAGACTTGTTTTCGTTCGCTTGCTCCAGATATATCTGAGACAGAGTATAGAGTTTCAATCACCTCTTCGCCTTGAACAGAGATTACCATATCCCCTTTATAATACCTCACCTTTCGGTGTACCCGTCTTCTTTCAATGCATGGACAATCTACCCACATTTTGTTTCCCAACTACCCACCCACGTTTCTGTTCATAATAAATCCGTTGTTATACCAACGTGTTGGCACCTTAGAAGTTCTTTCATTTGTGCAGTATGTTGGCTTCTGTTGCCCTCGCTAGTTCAGTTGCCTTTTGCCAACGACATTTTATTAAGTTAAAGAAGAAGTGCGTCAAAGAGCATAAAACAAATCTGAAACAAGAAAAGATGTAGAAAAAATACAGAGAAAACGTGCTAAGAACGTAATAAAAACATGAATACAAAATGTAAAATACAAACTATTAAAAAATGAACGCTAAATAATGATCAAGAACATCATGAAAATAAAATATGAAAGTAGATAGGAACTTTGTTTTGTAATTATTTGGGAGTAGACTAGAGGGCGCTCAAATGCTGTTTTCTACAAATAATATCCCATAGGCGCTTTTCAATATTGTAGAATTCAGATTATTGGGGAACAATAATACTTTTATAATAGAGATAAATTAGAAATCGCATATCTCCACTGATATTCTATTTAGTTTCGTTTTTTAGTTACAAACCTAAAAAAACGCATTTTAGTTTGCACATTCAGAATGGTTCTAGAGAAAAACAGTGCCTCCCCAATTTTTAGCGTTGACGTTTTCGCCTTCAAATACAATTATACCATTCTTTTAGGTTCGTGACGGGCTGATCGCAACCCTCCTCCAATACATGGTCGGTATGTAGTACCGTTGCACGTATACAGACAGGGGCGGCTTAACATATTTCCGCCCAGCTCTGGGAGGGTCATTTAAACAACCAGCCCAGACATTTTCCGAATCCAAACTTACCTAAAAAAAAATGTGGCCGCCATCTTCAATTATCGTGTTTTTTTTTTGTTTTTTTTTTCAAAATTGCGAATTTTCGTCGATTTTTTCAGCCCAGTCGATAGGAACCTGATCTCTTTGAGGTTTCCCGCTAGTGTCCCCTACCATTGACACCCCCTCCACCCATTGGTTCACCAAACGTGTTGCCCCCCCGGAGCCCTTAGCGATTTGGCATCCTGGACATGTTCTCGGCATCGGACCTCTCCCCAAAGTCACGTAGTGCAACCCTTTTCGTTTGCTAATCAATATGGGGAAATTAAGAAGAATCCTGAAAAAAAAGGACACCGCAGCTAAACGACCTTAGTCGTTTACGGGCAAATACAAGCACATACTCTAAAACGACGATGGTCCTTTACGGACGGGAATGTGTTCAGGACCGGACGATTGACCAGGGCGTCACCCCTGCGGGGTGAGAGAGGGGGTTCCTTTCTAGTAGCGCTAAAACTTTATATAAGCGTGGCTATTTATTTTCTAAAGAAAGAGTTCAACTTGTGGAGACAAAAAATAATTGAAGTTATTGCTGCAGAATCATGTAACAATTTGAGCTAAGATATTACTGTTATTTTGATATAATTATATAGGCATTAAATTAATACACTTGCAATTGATTGATTAAGTTGGTGTTTTTGTTTATGCACAGTAAGGTTAATCGGGACTGGACCTACAGTTTAAAGTGGGATTCGAACCACTATATGTGACTCCACAGGGCATCGAACCCAGGCCCCCTTGATTACAAGGCGACGACGCTAACACTGCGGCATCGGGGAGGCCAAATACACAATACACACTTAGAGTAAAAGTGTTATTCAGCAGTAGCACTTAAGGCACTTAGAAAATAAGGCTAGTATTTTTCCTTGTTAATACGATAAATGCATCAAATGGTCCTATTCTTTTTATTGAGGGGTGGTAGGGTAGAAATTAGCTGGAAGGGGGAGGCAAGAATCCAATTCGCCAGAGTGAACATTTTACCTTGAGCCGTCCCTGTATACAGGAATCGTTTGATGACCTTTTTCAGTTCTTTTTGTTGTTGTTGTTGTTGTTGTTGTTGTTGTTGTTTTCCAACATAATTCCTAGCAGTGAGGATAAATTTAGCTCCCTTGCCAAAGACTGCGTTATTAGTGGTGTGGGTACTTTGTCATCCGTCTTACTAATTTATAACCAGCACGAAGGACACACTGGGAGAAGATACTCACATGCATGCGACCTTCAAAGTGACAAACACACACGCGCTAAAAGGCATCGCATTAATTCACGCCGCATGGAATTTGAAGAGAAGTGCATCCACACTTAACGTAATTAGTTCTAATATGCAATTTCGTCTCGTTGAACGTGTTATTCTGGTTGAGAAATGAGAGCTGCAGTTATTTCAAACTTTGAAACCCAAGGCTATGTGTACGACTGTCTCCAGCAGAGGGGCGATATAGCAGCTACTTTATCAAACGAGACGAGCTATACCTCTAAGTTCAGTCTCACATTTTCGGTCTGCAAAGACACCACGATGGCAATAATTTGTCGATGTACGACTTGGAGCTTAGCCAGAAGACCTTGAACACGCAGTCGAAAATAAAAAGAAGCTTGTTTCTCACCCTTTCTTCAGTTGGGAGGTTATAGGCTCGTCTAGTTCGCTTTACTTTTTGACACCAGGTTCGCGTCAAGTATCTGAGCGCTCAGCAGGCAACGTCATCGCTCAGCTTATTGACGGCCAAATAGGCGTTGCTCGACTTCTCACCCATGGCTATTGCTGCAAGGGCTGGACCCTCCAATGTGTCGTACATGTAATGTTATTTTGAATGTTCGGCATATTCTTATCGAATGTGATGATTTTACTTTCCTAAGATCAGTAGCGTGCCCAGGATTTTCGAAGGGTCATATATTTTTTTTAAGTAGTCAGTTATCATTTTGACATATTTTCCTGCCTTTTACGTTCTTATTTTATGAATACCCGACTAAATGGTTAGTCATCACCCCCACCCCCCCTTGTGCACGCCACTGCCACTTCCGAACTGTTTATCATCCATATTGGGAGATGATGACAAAGTTTTAACCATATTGTACCCAAGGCGTTGGGTAAAAGGGACAAGTCTGCTATTATCCTTAACATAGCAGGAAGCAGAGAAAGGAATGTTTAATAAATTACGCAAACGTTAGGTTATTGACTTGAGAGACGGCTGTGTTTCGGGAAGAAGACAGTTGGCGAGTGAACGGGATTGTGAGAACAGGGATGAAGAGCGCAAGGGTGTGAGGGGTGTGAATTGTGACAAGGGGGCCACATATGTGACAATCGACATGATTGAGAGGACGATCTGTGGAAATAATCTACATCCGGACGAGAGAAAAGGAATGAAAATGGAAGAAGGGATTGAAATGGACGAAGAAGAAAATGAAATGAAATCGAAGAAAGAGAAAAATAATTGACATGGACAAATGGGAGAGAGAATGACTAAATATGGAAGAAAGGAAGAGAGGGAATGGAAAGGGATGAAATAGAGAGAAGGAAGGAAAATGGAACAAAATGAAAGGGAAGAAAGGAAAATGGAACAAAATGAAAGGGAAGGAAGGAAAATGGAATAAAATTAAAGGGAAGGAAGGGAAATGGAACAAAATTAAAGGAAAGGAAGGAAAATGGAACAAAATGAAAGGGAAGGAAGGGAAATGGAACAAAACGAGAGAGGAAGAATGGAAATTAAAGGGAAAGCATATCGATTCAGTCGTGGAGAGTATAAACCCATTTATTGTACAATGTCAATTCTTGCCATTCTTCTCGGGTGCCACCTCTCGCACATCATACTTTAGGCCGAGCGAGTAATAACTATCTGGAAGATGATTTATGAATAGCTAGGACACCCAGAAGACAAATCAGGGTCTCTACTTTGATCCAACGCATCAATAAGGTTGCGTTAAGTAATAGTGTTTAGCTTTTTGAGAAGAGGTGCCTCTTACACTTTTTCTGAGGAAGTTTTTAGTTTATCTTTCCCTTTTTAATCTGTTGTGTACATCCTGTGCAGGTCCCTTTAAACCTTGCACTTTTAATCTTTCTCAAGGAGCTCTTTACACCCCTTTCTTAACTTCGTATCAATCCATGGGCTTATTCTTTATTTTATTTAAACTTTCTCTAGAGCTTCAATTCATCAAGGGTCGTTTACTTGTTTACACCACTTCTCTGAGGCATTTTAATTGTGCTTACTCAAGTGTGTGTATACTTCCTGATGTATTGAGGTTACAGAGTTTCATCAGGTAAACAGGTAGTAACCTGTTTACAAGTATAGGGAGGTTAAAAGTCAGGGAATCAGCGTGAAGGAAGTCTCGATTGACAGGGGTTTTAGAGGAGCAGACAGGCTTGGTGAGGACTCACTTTTCGAATTGATTGGAAACAGGGAGGAGGACTTTGAAGAGTTGGGAAGGAGAGTAGTCTTCCTGATTAAGATCACCTAGCTGAGAAGCCTGGAGAAAGCACGTTTTCATTTTACACTTCGCTACTGATTTGATCATCTATTGTAAGTCCAGACAGGTATTTATCCTAATCCTTACCATGTATGATTCAGGTTCAAGGTTCTAAAATCCAAGGAGTGACTATTTGCCATGTCTAGTTGTTTAGTAAAGTATTATATTACAGTTGTTCCTCTTGCTGCCAAGCATTCAACTTGTCCTGACAAGTGCTCTCATCATTAATGAGGATGAATGATGATTAACTACATCACCCATAAATCTATTGGGAGTGGCAGGTTCGATCACTAGAATGATACGACTTTAAGGTAAGGGTTTTAGATAATAGGGTATTTCCCTCGTAGATTTTGAAGGGTGAAAATGGCTATAATTTATGTGCCAAAGTACCCAAAAATTTTAATTAATTCATTCAATCCTTTAAAAAATATATTTATGGTGTACAAAACTACAATTTATAATTATTATCTGTTTTTATGCAAAAATAAAATACTAAAATTAAGGTTCTCTGGTATGAGGCTGTACTAGAGACCTATATATACACCCAGTGTGTCTATAGGTCAGGTTCCCAGAAATCTAGTGAAAAGTGTGAAAGTCAATCTTGCCAGCATCAGCTGAGGAGTTCAATCTGTTTTCTTTCCACGACGGAAGATAAATGCCTTCAGACCCACGGGAAGCCTGCTGGTGTCTTTCAACGCCACCACTCCCTCCTCCGCCATCATCATCTCCGTGCCTGATCAAACTTTGCTCGGAACCACCGGATGTTCTCATTCATCCCTCCCAGGGGAAAATCTCCTTTGTGAACGCCCCTCAGATAATTTACCGCCACATCTTTCCCGGATCGATTTAATTCGCTCTAAGGAACTAGCTCTACTGACGTCTAGACCACATGAAAGGGTCAAATTCCCTTGAAAGATGATACTTGTCTGCAATCAGGCACAATAACTCTCAATTCTCTGGTCAGCTTTAAACAGATGGGTTGGAGTTCATGTAAAAACCGCAATAACCAAAGACGCACTTGGAATGTCCATGTATTCTTCTTTCCGAACATTTAGTCAGTCATATGGCCGGGAATTCCTTAGGGTGTGGATGTTACTATAAAGATGGATGAAACCTTGACGCGCACTGAGCCACGGAGAAACGCGCAACAGACGCGTTTCCGGCGCCTCACTTGCCGATAATCTTTGAGATAACCTGGAGATAGATTTCTGGCATGGAAATTCCGGGCTTCGGTTCAGCACGTTTCGCTGTGGTAGGTGTTACACCATTTAATTTCAATAGAAGCATACAACAGAAGTTCTTTTGCCGCATTTCCTCGCGTCTCAGTGGGCGTTAAGCTGTAATTAGATCGCCCCGCTGTAGCCGAGTATGGAAAATGTTTCGCGGTTCGGCGTGTGGCGGCGCGGTACATGGCAGACTACCCTCGGAAAGGCACATGGAATTTTCCACTCGGAGAGAAGGAGGGGAGAACTGCTTACATTGCCAAAATTTTCAATTTTTTGGAGCTTATAGAAAAAAAGACCTCATATGCTTAACAAATTTCGAAGTTACTTGGCACCGCATAGTGAACATACGACATATGGTTAAGTTTTCTTTCCCCAATCATGGTTATTTTGTACCCAAAAGGTGGGGAATTATGAAAGAAACAACAAAAAAAAAACTATCGCATGGAAACTACTAACCTGGTAGCAAAAATGATAATAAATAGAATGAAATTATTACATTTGGAATTATAGAAGTTATAGTGATTTTCATAAGTAACTGAAAACACTAAAATCACAGCATGTCCGCCAGATATAGAAATAAGTGTTTAAAGGTTATTATCTGTAGGCATTGGTTAAGAAATTACTTAAACAATTTTTTTGGGGTGATTTTTACTGTCAGTTTCATTATCAATAGTTTTATGATAATTCAATATTACTGATTGTAATAAGTAAAAAATTAACGTTCGATATATTTAAGGCAAAAAACGTGCCATGAAGAGTTATAAAAGACGAAGAAAAACATTGAAGTATAAGTGTAAACCAGGAATAATCATAACAATAATAATCTGAGTCACTCTTCACAAGACTAAATAAATATACTAATACTGGTTCTTTTTAACCATATATCGAACATCGCACCCCACATAGTAAACTCCGCTCCTCACATGCTGAACACCTAGATTAGATTCAGGCGCCATCTATCGTTGTCCATCATTATCAAAATATGTTGCGTCGAATTCATTCATATCATTCATAACACTTTAAATTTACCACATTTTCCAATTTTCTTGGATATATGCATGGAATATGTAATTACATAAAACTCCTGGTTCTAGAGTTATATGTCGAAGTGAATTCGCAGAAAAATAACGTTTTCGTTCCTCTTCTCGGAAGCCATCAGAATATATGGATTCAGTGAGGTTACTTACCCTTGCAATAATGGATTATCCAGGAAGCGTTTCTCTAACAGCGGTATTAAACCATGACTCTCGTTGCTGAATAACGTTCACAACTGAGGACAATGGCTCACACCTCTATTTTTGTCACACCTTCTGTTTCGTTTCAAGGTATCGCACAATTACGGGAGCACTCAGAAACATTGCTTCTCTTTGTATCGTTCTGGAGTTTGGTGAATAGATCTGTTCAGCGGAAGCTGATGAGAGCTTCCATTGAATACTTTCATCGAACGGGTCTTATGGATGACCTGTGATGTTTCAGTTTTCCTTCTTCGAGAGAAACCGATAACCATTAACCAGAATTCTGCCGCAGTGAATCTCTCTCACAATCACAATTATGCGTCGGTCATGGCACAGTCCACTATTCGTATCTCGATGAAAGAAATGGAAGAAAAAGAGAGAGGGAAGGGAAATGGAAGAATGAGAGAGAAGGAAGGGAAATGGAAGAAATGGAAAGAGAAACAATTGAAATGGAAGAAGGAAAAAAGGAATTCAAATGGAATAAAGGGAATGAGAAAGAATTGAAATAGACAAATAGGAGAGAGAATGACTAAAAATGGAAGAAAGAGAGAGAGAGAATGGATGAAAATGTAAGAAAGGGAGAGAGATGGAATGAAAATGGAAGAAGGGATTGAAATGGACGAAGGAGAAAAGGAAATGAAATAGAAGAAAGAGAAAAAGAATTGAAATGGACAAATGGGAGAGAGAATGACTAAATATGGGCGAAAGGAAGAAAGGAAATGGAAATGGATGAAAGAGAGAAGGAAGAAAAGTGGAACAAAATGAAAGGGAAGAAAGGAAAATGGAACACATTGAAAGTAAAGGATGAAAATGGAACAAAATGAAAGGGAAGGAAGGAGAATGGAACAAAATGAGAGGAATGGAAGAAAAATGTAACATAATGAAAGGAAAGGAAAGAAAATGGAAAAAATGAAAGGGAAGGAAGGGAAATGGAACAAAACGAGATAGAAAGAATGGAAATAAAAGGGAAAGCATCCGTCCACTTACGCAAGGTGACTCATGCGTGTGTGTGGGTATTATTCCTGGTAATCGTCCATATCAAGAGTTACGTCTACAAAGTTCATGTAGCTGCAAGCTGGCGTTAATACCGCCATTCCAACTCTCTGTTTGGTTCCTTTTTTTGGTGGCTGAAATAATATCCAGAATCAAATTATGTTGCCACGATTGCTCAACCCTTGAGACAGAGAGCGTGCCTGTGGTCAATTACCCAGAGTAAACTGTAATAAGTGTTAGAATTGTTGTTCCCACTGTAGAGAGGTCAACGCCTCGGGTTAATAATCGTCCGTAACAGTTGTTCTTTGCCAAGTAAAACTAACAGCGGAAACAATCAATGGGAAAAATACTGGCATTTTACTCTCACTGCGATCAATTACATCGAAACACCACATGCTGGGATTGACGTCATCAACTACAAGAGAATCGATTGGGAACAGAGCGGAAAGTACTGTGAAATAGTTCTCGTGTTCATTTGGCAAATGGCGGGAGCGGGGAGGAAGGGGGGGGGGGGAGGACCGCAAATGAACTTGAAGCGAACGTCGGACAAGGGTAGAAAGTTACGAAACCGCAACCTAATTAGTCTCCAACTGTTTTGTGATGAATAGGCTATTTACCTGGCCACACTGATCAAAGAGTGAATTACTCCCCGTCGTGATGGACCATATATTTGGCTGTTGCGGTGTTCGAACTTCAGTCCGGTAATGCTTTTTGTACTTGTCAAGCATGCTATCGCTTTTCTTCCGGGTTCGATACTCGATGGAAGGACATAGTGGTTCCGATCCCACTTTCAACTGTAGGTCCAGTCCCGATTAGCCTTACTGCGCATAAAGTGGACTTAAAACACCAACTTAATCAGTCTCAAGAGGTGTAGCCAGTAGCGGCTACTGCCTATTCGCACATTCGCACGTGCACACCCAAATAAATCTCTAATGCAAATCATTATTATTATACTTATTTATTGAACTCTATCTCTTTCGAAGCATCAAGTGTTCCCACGCCGCTCCACCAGGCCGCGATCGGGGCTGGAACACAATGATAGTTTCGCTCGCTATGACGCTGTTGCAGCAGTCGCGTAGAGGATACTGATTGGGTGTTTTGGCTTGAGCTCCGTGTGAGGGGAGGTTGAATCATTTTGGAAGGCTGTGAACGCAGCGATCTGTGTGCGAGCAAATGTAGTGTTGCAAACCCATTCCATTGGAGATCGTGTGACGGAGTCGATGCAACCCATACATCATCGTAAATTGAGGGATTTTTTTTTATGAAAGGGAAATTTAGATGGTATATTATCCCGAGCATAACAGGGGAAGAAAAGGAGGAGAGGGGGGGAGGGCAACTGAAACCGAAACGGGTGTTTTAAGAATGCTTTTGCTTCGTGAATCTTGGCCAAAATAAACGGCCTATGTGGCGCAGTAGCCGAATTATCAACCCGCGGGGAGGGAGCGTGCATCAAATAGTCAGCTGTTTTGCATTGTGTGGCTGTTACTGCGTTACAAAATTATTTAACGCTGTCAAAAGTCGTTCCTGTTTCAGTGCAAAGTGTTTAATTTCATGATGAATAGCGAAACTGTACACAGCGAAAGCAGACTTAACGTTATTGAATTTTTTGAGGGAAGTTAGCTACAAAGCCTGTAGCAACTTGAGTAATATATGGATACGGCAGAAGAGAAGGAAAATTCTGAAGTACGATTACGAAGCAGGGCAGTGTGAACTTAGTGAGTACTGTTATTTGCTTTAACATTTATTATTCTCTTGATTTCCCATGATTTGCTTGGTTTGATCAGTCTGTCATTAGAAATAAACAACAGCTAGATAGATTACAACTGATTTCCTCCATGTGGTAGCTGGATCGGCTTCTTTGGTGTACGCCAATGTTATTATTCTCCTTGTTCATTAATATCAGCAGAGCCTGGGAGAAAGTTTTTACGAAATATTTTGCAAATCGACAATGGTATTGATAATGTAGGTCAGTTTTTTTCTATGTTTTGAGTGATTTTGTCAGGTTATCGAATGCTGAATTACATTGCACAATAACATCGCTCTTCTCATGATTGGCGGGAAAATTTCCAAAATATTTGAAATTTATTAAAAAAAAATTCATGAAATACGCCATTTTCATTGAAAGGTGATCAAAACTTAGGTTGCCAATATATTATGCTTCATTATGTACGCAAAAACGGGAGTGAGTATTTCAAAGGGGTGGTATAACACTTCTGGACGATAGACTGAAGTGCACACCCACAGAGCCATACCGTGAGCCGTCACTGGGTGTAGCTATAACGTAATTGGACTGGTATTCACCTAAGCTACTGGGAAATTTGCGTTTGAACTTTGGACTTGCATAGTGTCGTGCGTTGCCACAGCTTGCGTAATTTTTACGCTTTCTGTGCAGTAGTCTTAATTCTGTCCTGAATCGGGAATCTCTGGAGCAAGCGAATGAAAACAAGTGGGTTCGACCAATAGATGCGTGAGAGGAAGTGAGTGCATGTAGAGGAAAACACTGCTTTGCTCTACAGATTCCCGAGACAGCGTGTAGGGAGGTCCGACTTTAAGACGGTGAGTGCGACATCACACGACCGACGTCCCGAACTCTGGGAGCATCAGAATGTGATATTTTGCCCATTTGCGGCAGTATCTTGATACAGCTACGGTGATCCAGTCTGTTGGGCGTCTGACTGCCACACGGTAGGCCCGGCTTCGATTCCACAAACCAAAATTCTGCATAGGGAGCCAAAGTATCTAGCTACGGGGCTCCTCGAGACTTTGACGCTACATTGCCTTGTATTAGTTTTCTGCACCTCATGTACAGTGGCAGGGACGCAGGGGGCATTGCCCCCTCCCTAACCTTGGTCGGAAATGAATTGTACGGGGGCAAGGGAGGGCAAACATTGACGGTGAAGTGTACCTGCAGGGGGCCAATAACCGCCCAGAACTTCAAATTTTATGCAAAATTCGTAAAATTTTCTTGCTCGCTTCGCTCGAAATTCCTGCCTGCTTTTCTTAGTCTTATCAAGTTCAGAACCGTAGCTAGGGGACGGCGTTAGACGACCTGGGCGCAGAACGATCTAAATAAAAAAAGTTGTAACATTGATTGATTGATTTATGTTTTTCTTAAAGTGTACTCTATGCACAGAAAGGCTAATTGTGACTGGTCCTATAGCTTAAATGGGTTCCGAACCACCATGTGCCTCCACCGAGTATCGAACCCGGGATCCCTTGATCACAAGGCGACGATGTTACCACTACACCATCGGGAGGCACAAAAGTTGTAAGTGATATAATGTCATGGCGTTCGTGAAATTATTTGCGCCCTACTAAATTAATATTGATTTCAGCCTGCAAAAAAAAATTGGATCCAAAAATTTTTCTTGCTCGCTTCGCTCGCTGTTTGTGTTTCTTCGCTGTAATGCTTTGTAAGTCACCAGACAGACAAATACGACTTGTCTTAATTGATTTTGTTTTAAATGAATGAATAATTGTTTGGGGGAAAGGGAGCATGCACATTTCAGAAACAATTTATGTATTTTTTGCTGTTGGTTTTGTAATGACCCCAAGTTGGCCATTACTTCATGGTTTTATATTATTATTATTATTATACGAATATTATTATCTCATGCTTATTATAGTTTCACGTATTATACAATTAATAATTTATATATATATATATATATATATATATATATATATATATTATATTCATAAATATTTTATTAATGCCTTCAGCCAATTTTCCAATATGGCCGCCTTTATAATCGTTAACACTATACACTGATATATCTATAAGTATAAATAACGGAAAATTTAAGCAAATTTAATATAGTCAATAGCAATAACTTGATTCGTTTTTAATTGTTGGATTGGATTGATTTGTTCTATTAAGTCCACTTTATGCACAGTAAGGCTAATCGGGACTGGACCTACAGTTTAAAGTGGGATCCGAACCACTATGTCCCTCCACCGGGAATCGAACCCGGGACCCCTTGCTTAGAAGGCGACGACGCTACCACTGCGCCATCTGGGAGGCCGTTCTTAATTGTTCTAAGGAGTGTTATATGTTTCATTTTGATCAGTGAATTGAAGCCGAAGTTATTAATTTCTAAGTTAAATTCCTTATATTCATTTGTAGTTCATGTTTTTGGCAGACGCTATTCTATTCCGCATTATTTCAAATTGCATTGTTGATTTGTTTAAATTCTTTTGTCGAGTAGAAGATCACGCGTTCCTGCTTGCATTGTTGCCACGGCATATAAAAATTCACTGTGCCAGATGAATGTATACTTCTAATATTTTACTGTTCAAACATATCCAATTTCTGGTAATATAAAAGTTGTTGTGTCTGGTACCACTGTAGCAGTGGGTAGCTGTAATCGTCTCCCACAGAACGCCTAACAGTTTTCGGTGAGATCTCGCAAAGCAAGACCTGCTTCACATCGCGGGCGTTTTCGCGTACGTATCTCGCACGGATAACAGTCGGAATTGTCTGTGTTTAGGTTGTATTGCGTAGTATACGAGTGTGTTTAATATTGTAATAAAGGCAGATTAGAATAGACTGCGGTTTTCTTTATTTAAAAGCAGTTATACTTAGTTCAGAGCAGGAATAGGAGAACATCCACGAGGCCGTCACCGAACTTCACCAGTATATCAAAGGGGAAGGAACATAGTATCTCAGCCCGAACCCGCAGATGTCCATATCATGTTCTGCTGAGCTTACAAGGTAAGTGTACTTGTGAAGTGCTTCGCTACGGGACGTCGCAGTTTATTGTGGAATGGATGAATTGGTGCTGTATATAATATTTATTAAAGAAACTTTGAATACGTACACAATTTAGTGCCCACGTCACTCCACGTTGTATATATCGTAACAAACCTTGGAATTATATTTGGAATGCATTTATCAAGCATTTTGTGTCTTTCAAAAATAGTTTATGTGCTTCTTTTCAGCTTTAATGTGAAATTGAACGTGTTACAGAAATAATTCAAATCGTTTGTTCGAACACAAATGCTTTAGCACAAACTTCTACTCCCTTTTTGCGTAATTTACGAGGATAATAACGTCTTTGATACTATCACTACTAATAGTAATAATGTTGGTCCTGGGTTCGAATCCCGGCTTAGGCATGGATATTTGAGAGTATCCATTCATCATTTTCATCATGCCATCATTCATCCCTATCTTCGCAAATTGGCCAAAAGTCGCACAAGAAGCGAAGTAAAATAAAGCAAATCAATAATAATAATAATAATAATAATAATGTGACAAATAATTAGTAACATTATTATTATTATTAACATTATTTTTATTAACATTAATGTTATTAAAATTCTTATTCTTATTCTTATTATTATTGGTACGTTAATTCTGGTACTTGCCCCACCAGTCAAAAATTCGTGGTTGCGCTTCTGCTTATGTATATACGCTTTAGCGCAACAATCAGTTTAAACTTTATTTCCATCTCCTCCCGTTTACTTAAACAATGGCTCATTTTTCAAGATCAGGAGTCTTCAAAATAATATGAAGTTTGGTTTGCATTATCAAATTTCTTCGCTCGGCAAATCAAAATAAAATAAAAAGATAACAATAAAATATAATAATACTAAATGTTGTCATTCCAGGAGATAACAGTGTTTGTCCGGGAGACCGGAAGAGTGAGTTCGATTCCGGGAGGGTTGGCTAGCCTATTCACCAAGATTAATTGGAAATTTAGAAAAGCGTTTGATAGAGGGCGATGAAAACATGCCATAAAATACCAACTACTTTGTGTATTGGTGACAAATAAAACGCTCTATTAGAAAAAGAATTAAATGGAAACAATACTTCCAAAACATATACTTGCTGATAATTTGATTATAACTTCTTCAATAATTGTTTTGGACGTTACACTTTGATCTTCTCGGTACAATTCTAATGTGTAATATGCTTATGTTATGACCTAGCTATTCTTCGAAAGCTTTAAAATTAAATCGTTGGAATGGGTATCAGTAACAGACTAGTTTGCAAGTACTAAATTTGTCTTGAAGACTCAAGAAGCTTTCTTGCACAGATTTTCTCTCTCGCTAATACACAAAATTTTAATAAAATGAATAGACAAAGTAAAAAAAAACAATTTCGGGCATCATTTTTCAAGATGGCGTTCGAGAAGCACATCCCATTACATTAACTGCGAACACGAGAGAAAGGTTGCGTGCTTTTTTTCTAAAAAAAAAATAACAGGCAAACGATGGCATATTGTAAAGCCTAGAGTAATATCTAACATTACACAGCGTTCAGGCGCCAGAACTTCAGTAGCCTGTATTAATGGAAGTGCCGGAGTTGTACTGAATGGAAGAGAGGTTGGTACTTGAATGTTTGCAGAAAGGATCTTCCAGTCATTACTAGGGAACGGAACTTTATGTGCTAAAAAACTCAGAAATATTTATTTTTTATGTGTCATAAATGTTGAAAATATGTGATGAAAACAGAAAAAGGTAACATTATCGTATGGGCAAAACGGATTCCTTGAAATTTCCTTCAAATTTACAGGAGAAAGTACTTACGGAAATCATTTTCTTGAGCGTTTTGGAAGTTCCTGAATGTAGATTTGATCCATTTTAATGTGAATGCGTGTTGTTTTCAGCGAAAATCTCTGTCCGACACGCTGTTTCTCCTCACGCCATTTGCTTTTTGCATGAGAGTGCAATGTTCCGTGTGTTAAGATGATGCAACCCCGTAGCCAGTGTTTCAGCCTCGCCGTGTTTTCACTAGAACCACCTGTCGAGTTCGGAACAAGCCATTTTTTCCGAATTGGTGTCACTTATCGCACAACATTGTAGCAACATTGTGTTCCGACGTCACAGGAGAGAGGTTTTTTTATATTTTTTCTTTGTAATTATGCTAATGGAACCTAACCTAACAGGCCTAACCTAACCACGTAGGCATTCATCGTCTCACGTCTGACGTCAATATTCAAGGTTGGAAGGAAGAGAATTACGAAAGAAAGATGGTTCCGACCCGAATGGGTGTCACTTATCGCACAACACCCTAGCAACATTGTGTTCTGACGTCACAGGAGAGACCTTTTTCATGTTAGGCAATACAAAGGTAACACGTCTCTTAGCGAAAATATTATTTTTTCTTTGTATTTATGCTAATGGAACCTAACCTAACAGGCCTAACCTAACCACGTAGGCATTCCTCGTCTGGTAACGCGTCTCTTAGCGAAAATATTATTTTTTCTTTGTATTTATGCTAATGGAACCTAACCTAACAGGCCTAACCTAACCACGTAGGCATTCCTCGTCGACGTCAATATTCAATGTTGCAAGATGGTTGTGCGTAAAGGACTCTTCCTTTATGCATTAACAAATTTCGAAAGAAAGATGGTTCCGACCCGAATGGGTGTCACTTATCGCACAACACCCTAGCAACATTGTGTTCTGACGTCACAGGAGAGACCTTTTTCATGTTAGGCAATACAAAGGTAACGCGTCTCTTAGCGAAAATATTATTTTTTCTTTGTATTTATGCTAATGGAACCTAACCTAACAGGCCTAACCTAACCACGTAGGCATTCCTCGTCTGACGTCAATGTTCAAGGTTGCAAGAGTGTTGTGCGTAAAGGAAGAGCATTAACGAATTGCGAAAGAAAGATGGTTCCGAATTGCGAAAGGAAGATGGACAATGAACGTGGTAAATCGCAAGGTTATTTCACAAGTTCTACACGTAAATGTGACGTATTAGCATAATTTCAAATAGGGGCACGAAAGTAGATATTTTCCGGTGAACGAGGTTGCACCACTGCATAAATCGACAAAACACTCTCAGAACGCCCCCTAAACCAGTATGCTATCACGGCCATAATGTGTTACAGATTCGAAACAACAACAGTAAGTACTCGTAAATACAGAAAATAAACATTATCTTAGTTAGAAATGCATTATTTCGCCTTAAGAAATGTTCCGCAACATCTTAGCAATGTAAAGAAGTCCGAAATATATGATTCGGAGGTGTTTTGCCCATACGATAATAGTACCCAGAAAAATATGTGACAAAAATAAAAAAAACATTTGGTAACAAAACAAAATATTACTTGCATTTTAAACACCTGAAATCAGTTTCTATATGCTTACCTCTTAGTGAGCTATTTTATGGGAGAGTTGCAGTGGATCACCATAGTTTTTTCCAAATTCTCCATTGTAAATCTGTGACGATTATCTCTAAAAAGCATTTTATATTGTGAGAAAGATCGCTCCACGTCACAAGAAACAATTCTTGTATATTTGAAGCACGAAATGTCACTAACTCCGAAGTTTTCCAAAGCTTCCTCTTCCTCTACTTCACCTTCCAAAACTCGTGCAATTTGGCACAAAGTTTGAAAACCTTGTTTTTTCTCAAAAATGTCTGTACATTTAGACTTTAGCACTTGCGCGTTAGATCCAGTGAGTTCTTTCAGTTTCTTTTTTAATATAAGGACTTCACCCACGGAAGCTGCCAAAGTGTTTGCGGACGATTCAAGCTTTCATATGGAATTAGAGAGAATGGACAGGTTTGTTGAGATGTACGCCAATTCAACTTTTAAGGAGGGATCCTTCAACAGTTCTTGCAGAATATCTATAGACTTCTATATGCGTCTTCTTTGTCGAGATCATTTACAACAGATGCAATTTTTTTAAAGTTCTGGGCATAATATATGAAAGAGGTGCGGAGAATAAACATTTTTCCTTCGAGGATTTCGAGGTAGCTGAAGTCAACTAGTGATTTTATGCATTTAAAATGAAAATTCGCAAAATATGTATTTACATACGAAAAACTGGAAAATATGTGTTTTATGTAAAATAAAATTTGCTGTGTTGACATATAAGGCTATGATCAGAATTTTGGCAAAAACGAGGGTCTCTATCTTATCGCAGATAAAACATTTATTTACCTAAAGCTCCGTTCCCTAGTCATTACATCCAAGGGTTTATTTACAATGGAAGTGGACAAATATGGAAACGGTAATTTAGCCCGAGCGCTTCGTGAGAATCTGTGCGAGTTTAGGACAACATGACAAGACGAAAACTAGAAAATTATCCATATAGCTGCAACCGACCATTTCGTAAGCTCTTGGTGACTATTGAGCCAAAGAATGAATGTTGTTTCGGTGCTGGCTTTCGTGCTTACACAGGATTTTCTGCGCATTTAGCATGGGGGGGATTTAAGTTTCAAATCCATTCGATCCGAAAATAATGCCACAAGAGATTTCATTGCATTCGGTGTTCGTAATTTGATGTCTAATCGGCTCCAAATGTTCCCCGTAGCTTTAATCTGCGGTTCAGTTGCGAATCAACGATTGAAACTCTACTAACACTTCAGATAATCCTCTTGTTTACATGGCGTAAAATGCACTTAGCATTATCGTATTTCTTGTTAAATGACTTCTCTTACTTGTTAGAAACAAATCTAACCGTTTTGAATAGAAGGTAAGGTAAGTTGGAGGAGGGGGGTAGATAATAGACCCACACATTCTCGATCTCTGTCATATTTATTTTTGGAAGTGATGTGATTGTTACCACGCTCTGGACAACTCAGGTACCCATTTATTTGAGGCTGGTTTGACCACAGAGCATCTTTATGGAAGGACAAGGCCCGAAAAAATACCAAACTTATATCACCTGCCTCGAGAATCGAAACCGGGTCTCCCGCATGGCAGTCAGACGCCCTACCTGTTTTTTCACCGCGTATTGAATAGAAAGGAAGAAAAATATTCGTATAGCAGCATTTGAATACATTTGGCTTCTGTTCTTTCTGTTAAGCTGTGTATCTCTTTGTACGGTCACGCCTAAGTTGTAACAATCCCATTTACTTTCAATGTCATCCTTATAACCCAGAAAATGTCCGTGACTTCATATTAACATTTGAACATGAGTTGAAATATGAGCAATAAAAACACTACATTTGTTTCGTTTTTGTTTTCAGGTGTCAAGACTTGATCATGTGATCATGCTGTTTTATTTATCGCGACAAGCACGCAGCAGAAGTTCACAGTTACCACTAATATTTACTTGGCAATTGCTACGAACAAAATATTTGACTTGCCTATAAATAATCAAGAAGTCTGTGCACTAAAGCACGGTCTGGCTCGACAAGTCTCAAAGAATCTGCTCTTATTCTCATCTCGAATTTTTCAAGATCGTTTACGTGCCATTCATAATTGCACATGCGCGCGCGCACACAAACAGACACAAATCAACACAGTGCTTATGCTGCTTGTCAACAGTGATAGAGTAACCGACCTCCGTGGCAAAGTGGTTAGCACAGCCTGCTACGACACCAGGAGTCACAGGTTTGAATCCCGGCATAGGCATGATTGTTCTTTGCGAGTGTCTCTGCATCAATTTTAAATATCAACATCCCTTCCGAAGAGTACACCCTGCACTGCATTTTCCAGATAAGCTAGGCTCTGGCGTCTGGGCTTAGGACCAGTATAATCCTCGGTGGTGCTTGTGTTGTGTGCTGTCCATGTGTGTTTATGAAAGTCAATGTATTCGTTACAACCCGGCAGTGTCCGTGACTGTACCAACCGCGTAACCATTTTCTGCACACATATTTTATTTCTGTGTACACTGATTTCGTGTTGTATCACTGTTTTCTGTTTTTAATATTCGTTAATTATTTATTTGATTTGATTCACTAATTACTGCCACTATTTTTGGCTAAATGAACTTTGAAACCTGATATTTGTTACGAATGAACGACAGCAGTTCCGAGCATGGCCTGCTGAACCGAGTAATGGAAAAGAGATGATCTTGGCACATCTGATATTTATACTTTATTATGTAATTTTTTATATAATTTTTATAATTTGTTACTAGTTATGCAAATTAGTTAATGTAAAAAGTAAATTCCAAACAAAATCACACAAATTGCTGTTTTTTCCTTCATAATCTGTATTTTATAATAGGTAATGAGTAGAGTCAGTCGGGGGAATACGCCCAACTTTTTTTTGGCGGTCTATAGCTTCGCTAAATGAAGGAGCGTCGCAATAAAAAGGATGTCAAATGAAAGCTACATGTTTCGTTATTGTTACCTATAAGTTTTATTACTGTAAGTCATATAGCAAAAGAAGAAGAGAGAAATAAACAGATGAATGGCAATTTGGGCAAATCACCCCGTGTTCAGGGTAAAATGCCCACCCATTAGGGGTAAAATGCCCAATACAAGAAACAATTGTTGTAATACTTGACATGACATGTTTAAAGGAAATAATACACAGCATTAACTGGAAGATTATTAACGTTTGTTTCGTAAACAGAACATAATTTTACAGACAAGCATAGTGTTTCTAACAACATTTATTTTGAATTTACCATAGCCTCTTTTACTGTTTACATTTGTGAGACATTTAATTGCACTTTGGACACATGGACGTGAATTTGATACATATTTCATGCATCCACATACTACAACGAATACACTGGATCCAGTCACATTGTGGTCCTTTCTTATCATAATAATGCCCGTGGGCATATTGTACTTAATTATTTCTGTGGGCATATCACCCCACAGCTACAAGCAGAAAATTGAATCACTGGGTTGGCAACTCTGAGCACCATGCGGCAGTTTCACTCTGCAGATATGTTTCCCTAACTCTTGATCTTTACACCAAATATAATTCAGTTCCTTTTTCTCTTTCGAATATTATTGCACACAGTTAATACAGCAACGTCTAAAAAATTATTACCTCAAAAATTATCATCTCGCCTCATGAAATTAAGCCTGGATGACTTCAGATTCTTCTCACAAGCTCCAAACCTGCTGCCTCGTCTCACCACGGAGGGCGCTTTCAAGCAAATGTCGCAGAGTTGCCATAACATTAACGTTGCGCGAGATTCGATGGGGTGGGCATTTAACCCCGATGGGCATATTCCCCCAAGTGACTCTACCAACGAAAGGTTAAATAGCAAAGTTATAAGCAACTTACAAGACTTCATTATATTTATCATTACGTATATTCAGGACATCGTATCCTCCAAAATGAGGTTAACGGAAGAGAGAAAAGCTCTTGCCACAAATGAGCTAATCAACAGAAAACGCTCAACAGGACGCACATTGCGTGACATCGGGTTCACACGCACAACCCGAGGAATTCCTCTGATGCTTCTGCATTAACAAAAGCGGTGATTCATTCATGACCTACGCGTAAGTAAATGTGTATGCGTGCCCACAATTCTATTTCGTGGAGATACGACTTTGTTTTTCCTGCGCCTGGGACATTATCTGCGGAACCTTAACGGATTCGAGCTGTTTTTCGGAAGTTATCACGCCCATGTGCGACTGCCATTTGCATATAAAGTAACAAAGACTTTGCGATAGCCGCTTATAGCATGAATGGACGCCTAGAGAATGTTGTGAAATAGCTTGCCAAGACGAAGGCAACATGTAAATGTAATGTTAGCCTTTCTGTTACCAACAATACATTATTTTGACAAGCATAGAATAGAAGTTCCTGCTCAAGCGAGGTTTGCCGTACTCAAAACTTTGTCTCGGGATCCTCAGGAGCAAGCGAGCGAAAACAAGTCTCTACGGAGGTAGGATTCGAGAGGGGTTGATCAAATAACGTGTGGGAATGTAAAACGTAACTGCAGCTACCAGCAATTTCCAGCAACGTGCACTGCTTTCCATGCTATAGTGGAGCCCAAGTTAAGAGTTCAGTATGGGCTCTTATGGGCTTTTACTTTTGAGATCACCACCCCTAAACAAGGGTGTTTCTGTCAGAAACAAAAGTCGTTAACATTCGAAGAGAAAATAATAAATAAGCAAAAATCAGAGGAAATGTAAGGCTTTGATGGTTTACACCTTCTTTTGCAATTCGGACCATCAAAACGAGACGTTTTCCTTTCTTGTGTTTACCCCGATTTGGGGAGTTAAAACTAACAGCCGTCCGACGGTTGCCACTTGCTGCAATCACGTGTTGGGAAGAGGGATGGAGGCGGGGAATGTTCAGTCAAAAGTTCGTGAATAGGCTTCTTTCGGGGTGGTTTGTTGTTTGCGTGCGTGCTTTCTTATTTTGGGTATTTCTTGAAGGAATGTATTATTATAATTATTCTACAACAGCAAAATGGCAAGGGGTGGTATTATTAAGCATAAAAGTGTCCAGAGTCTTACAAGTAAAGAGAGATAAGTTGTAATAAATATTATTGAATACTTAAATCAGAAAAATCCTGGTAAAAGTGTTAGTTGGACTGCAAGCGAAAATGCTGAAACGACTGCAATTTCGTTCAAAATTGTACAAAATTAATAGCGAAGCGATTAAAGGTCCTCTTGCAACACCAAACGAGCAGAAAAACGTCAAGAAACAACAGGTACGCAAAATCCAACGACTTCGAATATAACTTTTATACGAGGTGATGTGTGGCGAAAAGTCCCAGGCACATTGTATATAATACATTGGCGGATATTTCGGGAGGAGGTTTTATTGCCCCTCCCAAAATGATGACTAAGTATTATGAAAAGTGTTGATAGCATCATATTAAAAGATAAAAAAATGATCGAGCCGTTTTCCCTAGATAGTTACAAGAATGCCAGTCTCCTTCTTTCTGTAATTATTCTTCATATGAGTACAAATACAATAGAACTCGTTTAATTTCACACCTCTACTAATAATTGATTGATTGAGTTTTAAGTCCACTTTTATGCACAGATAGGTTAATTGGGACTGGACCTACAATTTTATGTGAGATACGAACTACTATGTGCCTCCAGCAGGTATTGAACCCTGCATCCCTTGATTATAATGCGACGACGGAAATTCTTCTAATGCTATCCCCTTAGAATCGAAGGGGCCTGGGTTCGTTTCCTGGCGGAGGTACATTCTAGAATGGATTGTACATTGAAGGTTCAGTCCCGATTAGTTCATCTGACCACAAATTAGATCTAGAACGAACCCTTTTAATTGTATTGATGTGAATGACGTGACGTGTCCAATGGGGGTATGTGCTGGTCATAACTCCCCCTTCGATAAGTATTCCTAAAAGAAGAGGGTCAACGTCAGGAGAAGATGGCATATGAGGACCGGCTACTAAAAAGTATACGTACTACCCCCCCCCCCACCCTCTTCGAAAACGCTGGGCACAACACTGATATAAGGGCACTTTTGATGTGTCGAATAAGTTGCAAATCTGCACATTATCCTGTGTATTTCCAATATTACGTAATGCTTATAGCATATTCTGTGCACGTCCCAGAAAAAAAAAATCTAGACCCGCCTATGACTGGCGAGCTGCTGCTGTGCAAAACGAATAGAGTGACAAAACAATAAAGACACAACAAGACTTTCTGTGCGGCCTTACGAGTTGTTTGCGAGCACTTACAGGTCGGGAGGAGAGATTTGGTTTGGTGCATGCCGGTAATGAACACTGTTTTTTTCTCAAACGAGACAGTGTGCCGATAAATGTGAAACAGGCCTTCCCGATGGCACAGTGGTAACGTCCTGGTTTGATACCCGGTGGAGCCATATAGTGGTTTGGATCCTAGTTTAAACTGTAGGTCCAGTCCCGATTAGCCTTTCTGTGCAAAAAGTGGACTGAAAAGAAAAAAACACGGCCAACGTACATGATGAAATGGACAGCAAGACGTATGGCAAGTATATTCGGGAACAGTTATTTGCAAATCTCCCTCCATGGAACGTCATTACTCTGTACCACAGCCGCATGAAAGAAAAGCTTCCCATCAAATCGTGGCGAGAGGATATACATTCTTGTATTGAACAGTACCCGTTCCGTTGATCACCAACTTTTGTTGAGGCGTGTACTACAACAGACGTTCGATGCGCGCCGGAACCTTCTTCCACTGCGCACCATGCGGCAACACTGTCGTCATAAGCCCCATACTGAACTCTTAAGTTGGGCTCACCAATATGACCACCTGCTCTCTCAACAGAGGGCGCTACCCAAGGATCCAGGATTCGAGTCCCGATCTGGACATGGTTGTTCTTTGTGAATATCTCTTCGTCAATTTCATCACTCATACTTATCTTCGCGATTAGCCGAAAGTGGCAGAAGAGCGAAGTAAAATTAACCTAATCAGTCAGTCAATCAAGCACTCGCTTTCTCTCCTTCTCTACAGTTACACGCGGCATTGCTTACACGCGAGAGACAGGGACACATAGAAGACAAAGCGAACAAATTTCCTTCGTAACATTTTGCTTCTTAGGGCCTTGTTTCGACACTACAAGCCATGCATCAACGGTCAGTTTTTATCCTAAATCTATGCAACCACGCATGACAAACTCATGGTGGACAGGACACCGACATTTGTTTTTCTATCAGAGTGAAACTGTGACGTAGTATCTTTACGACCCGACCGTATTGCTAAAAAGCCCGGGCCTGCGAGCTGAAGTATTGAATACCTCTTACCAAACTTAACGAAGCTTGTGGTCCGTGAACCTCCAGGAGGGACTCCAAGCCCTCCCAGGAATAATGAGGTTCACCAAGGTTTTAAGAAATATTGCGAGCTCTTCTAATTATCGCAAAGATTCCAGGATAAAAGGCTCACAATTATTAAATAAGCCTATTTCAAAATTAAATCTTCCACTGCTTGTTAGAGGCGAAAAAGTTTGTTGATATTAGACATTGTTTATAACAATTTATTAATATAGAATTAAAATTCACATGTCCGGATTTTCATTTCCGAGAAGACTTTCGGGGACTATCGAAGAGGCATCTGAAAGTGTTGATTGGTGCCTTTCGTTACTACATAATTGTGTTAAAAATTGTTCTCTGCTCCTCTTAAGGTAAAGTCCCCGTACATACAGCACCATGCCATGAAGGCACATTTAGGAGATGTGGCGGTAGGGTCCCACACATTTTCGATTTAGGTCATTTTGGAGGTGATGTGACCAGCACCACGCTCCGGCCGCCTGTATCTCCAGGTTTGCCGCCAGGTATCCATAAGATTTGAGACTAGGTGATTCCCATAGCGGCTTTAAGCGGAGACAAGGACGGAAAAATTCACCCACACCTGGAATCGAACCCGGGTCCCCCGCGTGGCAGTCCACGACGGATCTTCTTATCTATACAATAATAGAAACAGTTTTGTAAATTTAGCCTGAACACAAAATACAGTTTCACTACCAGCTTTCTTATTAATATTATAAAATTCCACTGTTTAGTATTATTTTTATCATAATTACAATATAGAAGTGAATGCTCCATTCCGATGATGCAGTGTTAACGTCATCGCCTTGTAATCAAGGGATCCCGGGTTCGAAACATGCACATGTAGGTACGGATCAAACTTTAAACTGTAGGTCCAGTCCAGATTAGGTTCCTGTACATATAGTGGGCTTAAAGACTAGAATTTCATTACAGTGAAGAATATGAGCATTGTAATAAATTGTGTTGTGTAATCGTAATAAATCCATTGAGGATTGATTGTAAGGAAATAGGCCAATTGATGCACATCAGGACTTCAAATATTAAGTCTGGGGATCCACTAGAACCACTGTCATGAGTAGGGAAAGGTGCAAAATTATGCTCAGGATAAGTAAAAAAAAAAAAGTTCTGAAAATGCTATCATTAAGGTGCCAAAAAAGGTGCTGATAAAATGTCTTTATTCAATGCTCTCTTTTTCTGAGCTATCTATATATAATGCGCGCGGACCGCATGGAGAACTGTCGCTCTGCCGAATACGTTTTGTTGAAGTTTGTGTTTCCTCTCACTGGTTTTTCTGCATTATCTAGGGAACTATTGAGGCTGCAATGATTATATTACACCATTTTATAGCTCTCGATCTGCTCTACAAAATGAGACTATAGGATTTTATGTAGTTGCTCAAGAAGAGTGAAAATCGTTTATTTTTTGTCCAATTGTTTAACAAAACATGAAAGAAAAGGAAGGAAAAAGTGCTGAAGCATCGAAGAGTGGGTAGAAAGGGGATAAATGCACTAATCTCACAAAAAGGTGTAACAAAGTGTGTTCATTTTACTTGATTTCATGTCCTAAAATACATATCTCAAACGACCGGTATGGAAACAGCTATATTTTTGGAAAGGTGCTAAACCTTAAAATTCGTTCCCTAGATGGCGTTACATGCGTGCTTCAAGCGTTGCTGGGCTATGCCTTCGACAGAAAACTAATTACAAATTTGTGATACGAGGTTGCTTACATACATAATAGAATATGCCGTTCTCGTGTGTTCATAACGTCAAAAGGCTTTTTTTAGAATCATATTCGTGTACCGTATACGCTGGAAACAATTATAGCTGTTCATAGCCCTGTAGCTTGAACTTACATAAATATATTTTCATTTAAATCGTTATCAACTTTGTAAAAATAACTTAGTGAAACATTTAACTGAATTTGAGAATTCTCCCTCTGTGCCTTCTAGCGACTCTCTCTCTCTCTCTCTCTCTCCCTCTCTCCCTCTCTCCGTGTGTGCGTGTGTCTAACAAACTGCATCCTTATGTGACCATTACGTTGAAAGTCCTACTGTTCTGAGCCACATTCTTATTAGATAAATCTGTCATGAAATGTACTTTTCCACATAAAAGTTCTGCTATGCCGGCTTTATTTCTTACCCTGTATAAGATAAATTATGTTTTAATATATCAAGTTATGTAATATCTTTCCTGGTACACTCTGTCCAGGGAATCGCTGGAGCAAGAGGACGAAAACAAGTCATCTGCGCAAGTAGTGACTCGAGAGGTCTTGGCCAATGAAGACGTGAAAAGGGGAGGGGAGGGGAAACCCGGCTGCAGTTACCAGACATTTGCAACAGCGCACACTGCTTTGCTCCGCCCACTCTCTTTCCCTCCTTCTCTACAGTTATGTGCTGCCTTGCTCCACATATTTCCTAGGCAGAGTGTTGTAATTTTATGGTTGTTGTTTTCTACATGCAAACATTTTCTCTTTTCAGGTGAGTACAGCATTTTCTTCACTCTGGTGTTGGGTCTGTACTGGGTGAGTAAATGCAGTCAAGTTCATTGGAAGGTGCAGATTGTTTTTTGTTATTACGACAAGAATTTACAGGGTTTCTACTCACCGGGAATTCCTTGAATTCCTGGAATTATGCTTGAATTATTGACTCCGGGAATTATGCGTGAATTGAACTTTTATAAATCCAAATAAATTCATACCTACATTTACATTTTTCACAGTGTAGCTGTTATTTTCATCGAAGAAGGAAAATAGAACAGAATTCTCGTAGAATTAGATTAGATCAGTACATCCCGCAAAATTTGTGACTTGCGTTTGTATATTTTGAGTTTGAGTATGTGAAATGCAAATGAATATTTTGAATAGTGTGTGTGTGTGTATATATATATATATATATATATATATATATATATATATATATATATAGAGAGAGAGAGAGAGAGAGAGAGAGAGAGAGAGAGAGCTCCGGCCGAGATCAAGAAAGTGTGGGGCCCCAACTCCACTCCCCATATACGCCTTCATGGCGTGGTGCAAAGCACAGGGGAGCACTTCACCTTTTTTATACAGTGTGTCCGAGAAAAATATACCAATAAAGAATTTAAATACTAACTCAACAATCGTTAACGATAGAAATGTCAAATAACGGTTATTTGGAAGAGGGAACAAAGGAATTTTTTTTACCACCAGAAAGGAAAAAATCGTAACATAATTAAGCGCATGCGCGGCTTTTGTTCGTGAGTAGTCTGTACAATGACGCCGTTTACTGTTCGTCAGTAAGTTGAGTGCTGCTTTTGGTTTGCAGAATTGAAGTCTACTGTAACGGTACAAAGAAGATTCCGGCAACAATATGGACAAGAAGCACCAGAACGTCATTACATTGTTAAATGGCATAAACAATTGCTGGAAACATGGTCCTTTGTTGAGGAAGAAAGGTAGTGGTCGGAAGCGTGTGAGCGAGGATAAAGTGGTTACAGTTCAGGAAGCTTTCCAGAGAAGCCCGCGTAAATCTGTGAGACGTGCTAGTTCTCAACTTCAAATTCCACGTTCTACTGTGCATGATATCGTACATAAAATGTTAAGGCTTAGAGCCTACAAGTTACAGCGTGTTCAGAAACTAAAGTGCAGTGATAAACCCGCTAGGTTTGATTATGCTAGTGAAGTGCTATCACGCATTGATGATGACAATGAATTCCTGACACGCGTAATATTTTC
The DNA here is from genome assembly GCF_977018435.1 of Lepisma saccharinum. Taxonomy (NCBI): domain Eukaryota; kingdom Metazoa; phylum Arthropoda; class Insecta; order Zygentoma; family Lepismatidae; genus Lepisma; species Lepisma saccharinum. Next base: position 125,106,924 of record NC_139231.1, read on the forward strand.
AGGTGAGGCTACCTTCCATATTTCCGGAAAAGTGCATAGGCATAACTGTAGAATATGGGGTGAGCAGAATCTTCATGCAGTTATTGAACATGAACGCGAGAGTCCAAAGTTGAATGTGTGGTGCGGTTTGACACGAGATTCCGTAATTGGGCCATTTTTCTTTGAGGAAGCTACAGTTACAGGTGCAAGCTACCTGCAAATGTTGCAACAGTATGCTGTACCTCGTATACCTCATGGGTACATGTTTCAGCAGGATGCCCCCCCCCCCCCACATTATGCCCGTTGGGTTACTAACTTCCTTAATAACAATTTCGCTGGTAATTGGATTGAAAGGGGTGGACCCATTTAATGGCCACCACGGTCACCAGACTTGACTCCTTTGGACTTCTTCCTTTGGGGTTATGTGAAGACTATGGTTTACCAAACACCTGTGCAAGACTTCAATGATCTCCGTGAAAGAATTATCGATGCATGTGGCTCCGTCACTCATCAAATGTTGAAGAACACTTGGATGGAGGTTGAGTACCGCCTTGACGTTTGTCGCGCCACCAAAGGAGCACACATTGAGATCTACTAAGGTGAAATTTTTTTCTTGTTCTTTGGTTAAAAAAATTCTATGATTTTCTCTTCAAAATTAACGTTATTTGACATTTCTATCGTTAACGATTGTTGAGTTATTTAAATTATTTATTGGTATATTTTTTCTCGGACACACTGTATATATATATATACCGATTAATTGACCTGAATTAGAATTTTTGGATACATTGTACTCTTTGTGTTGCTTATATATTTGTGTGAGCATGTGTGTGGACGGTGAGAGGCTGTAATACGTAAGTTTTAAATAGAGTAAACATCTACTTGTTCTCTTGAATTTTTGGAACGTTCGCCTTGAAAACCGGGAACTATACTTGATTTTTATGATGGTCCTAGAGTGGCCAGCCTGAATTAATTCTTTAATTCAAGATGCGAATTCTATAAAGTAATATCATGAGAACTCCTCGAATATGATTTTTTTTATATGTGTGTTTCTTCTGTTGTAGCCGACGGTACTTTAATGATGCTCGATAATGTCCTATGAACTTCCTTTCAACAACACCACCTTATCTAGATATCCCCACCATACTACAGTAACAAGGCTTTCACGAAGCATTTTTAAATTCCGGCAATCAGTTACTTATGCTCACAGCCTTAGCTGCAGGAGAACAGAGGGCGGGCGCACCGGACAAAAACAGGAACAGTTAGATAAAAAGTTTGTAAAGAAAAAACGTCGCTGCTCACAGAGAAAATATTGGTGCTCAATTGAATTAATATTATTATGAGTTTGCAAAGATTGATCCTGAAGTTTCCTTGCTCGCTTCGGTCGCAATTAAATAATTACTCTACGTTTGTACTTTTTTCTTAAAACGGATATTTGAAGCTACGTATATGTTCACGATGAAGTGATTCATTTTAGAGAATCGAAAATTGTCGCAATCCGGAAATATGCGTTCGGCGCTTTCATGAAGCAAATGTCAAGGTGCATACTACATCTGAGAATATTCTCAGCATTGATTAGTGTCACTTGTATAATAATACCTCTTCGTTGGGATAGTCCCTACATTTCAAAGCAAACGTGCATCATCTTTACAATGTTGTTGCATTAGAAATTACAAGGAGTTCTGTTACTCAGTGTATTGCATCACAGTGCATTGTAAATTACCCGAGAGAGGAATAAATGCCATATGCGCATTTCACTTTGACATAGTTTTGCCATAGCTTTGCGACCGTTACGAAACAAAAGATATTTGTTGTAAGGGAGCATGCAAGCTTAAGACAAAATTAATACCGATTTCGCTGTGGACGCCGTATTGTTCTTTGCACGAGAATATAAAGAAACGGGGGCAAGTTAGGTCAGTATATTTGTCCAAAGAAGGTGAAAGGCGGTGAATTCGGTACACAGGGTTACAAAAATATCGCCATGGATGCAGGAAACTCAATACTCTGCCCCGGTAATCTCTGGAGCAAGTTAACGAAACAAAGTCTCTGCGCAATTAGTGACTCAGGGCACGACCAACAAACGCGTGATGGGAAACGGGATTACGAGAGCTGTTCGTACCAGCCGTTTCAAGGAATATGTACTCCTTTACTCCGCCAACTTGCTTTCTACCTATATGCGCGACCTTGCTCCAGAGATTCCCCGGATATAGTATAGCTATGGCTCGCGTCAGAAATTCTGTAATGCTAAAGCTATCCCAAACAACACAAAGCAAACATTTACAAACACCATTTTCATCAAATATGTTTAGAACTTATTTGTAAGACCGTCAAAATATATTGTATACAAAAGCGCTCCATAATAATGCAATTTCTTGAATTACTAATGGGATTCATTATGGAATTAAATGTGGGCTCGAAATTAATTTTGGTGACCTACGTGAAAAATTAGCTGCATTGAAGGTGATACGTGTTTCTAAATAGCTGATATGAAACAATCATAAACAGTTTTATGTACTTTAGTCATATTTTTTTCTGTATTCGTACCATGTATAGTTTAATAAGAAGTGTGACGAAATTTAGTATCAATGGAGAATGCAAAGAGTGTTAAGCTGTGACGGAATCTGCGTCCAGAGGAAATGCTTACCTATTATTATTAGTCATTGTATCTCGAATCAATTGTTCGAGAAGCACAACACGGACAGCACACACATTCATATGTTCATTAGAACACACCCACGGTTGTACCCAAACGCAGGATTTGACCGCTAAGTTCAACGCACACATGTTTACATGGTGATCATCTGTAATCAATTGTTTCCCACTGTCAGGACACAGTCATCTATTCAGCTCTATGGAGTTGGAAAATACAGTAGACGGCACCTATACACAAATTGGACCACACGTGTAAATTCTAAATATATTGACTCGGTTGACGTTTAGCAAATACAAATAATCACACCATTCGATGACTCTTTTGTTAAGTTAATTGCGACCATGAGGATAAATGATGGTTAGATAAAATAACACATATTCTCTTTCTGTAAGACTTTTTCAAACTGTTCGGTCGCCAAAGCCGGTCCCTGTGGCATCACGTTACGACGCTAGGGGTACCGGGTTCAAATCCAGACCTGGGCATGGATGTTTGTGTGTTCATTCAGCAATTTCAATATATATATTATCATTCATCCCCATCTTTGCAAATTCGCCAAAAGTGGTACAGAAAGCGAAGCAAATCAATCAATCAATGTTCGGTGCCCAACCACATTGAATTCGTGACTCGCTAACAGAGACTCTGGATTTGAATCCCCGCCAGTTTTCTAAATTAAATAAATGCAGGGGGAGGAATAATACATATATTCCCTTTTTCGAATGTATATATATTTATCATAACTTACCTAATAAATGAAATTGAATTTGTATGCAATAAGAATAGTAACAGAGTGATTTATTTAGGATATAATTGACGACGTCCGTGGCGTAGTGGTTAGTACAGCATGCTACGGCATCAGGGATCCCGGATTACGAACCCTGCATGGGTGTTGTTTGTGGGTGTCTCTTCTTTAATTTCATCATAACTCATCCTCATCGTCGCGATTAGCCAAAAGTGGCAGAAAACCAACGCTAAACAACAATAATCAAATAAAATAAAATCGAGTCTACATGAAAATTGTGTAAATATGACCATTCTTCGGCTGCAGTTAGGTCGAAAAATTACCTTCAGATTTTCGATACATGGAAACATTTATAAGCCTCGAGGCCATCAAAAATAACCAGAAAGTAATTTGCGTTTAATTTACTTGAACAAAAATAGATCAAGTAAGACATCTGCTCCTTTATCCAACTCTAAACTCAATAGTCATTCAATGTTCGCGCGAAAAGACTTAAATGCTTATTTATTTATTTATTAAACACTACAGGCAAATGCCCAGTTACAGATCTTTGAGGTATTGTATGATAGTACAATCACAAATTGGGTCCATACAAGGATACAAGGAACAGAAAGTTTTTGTTAAACCAGGAGTGACCGAAATTATATTGCGCATAGTAGCTACTAAGGTCTAAAATAATATAAGGATTTAATATTCTTTTGGCGCGAACATTGAATTACTAGTGAGTTTAGAGGTGGGTAAAGGAGCAGATATCTTACTTGATCCTTCTTTTTTTTGTTGAAGTGAATTAAACGCAAACTATTTTCTGCTTACTTTTGATGGGGGAGTTTTATAATTGCTTCTACCACCAGAAGATTGTTTCAGCAAGTAGAGAGTGTCCTCTATATTCGTTGACAACAAGGAAGACATTATATAAAATTTTGTACCCAACCAACCCGGTAAACTTAATTTTTAGAACTGGCACCGCGTCTAAGGAACCTCGGAAATGCCGTCACCGCAAAGCGATTCAAAGTTCAGGGATAGAAAACATATGAAAAGAGTGTTGCCAAATTTTGTTCCTTCTCGTTGCACAAATTCGTAGAGGTTGTGTGGAAAGTACCTACAACTATCTCTTGAGCAAGACCGCGCATAACGATCTTGCACCCACGTACCAATCTAGCCTTTCTTAAACCCGAAGGTTTATGGCTGCAGCAACACACACCTTTCATCTGTCCCTATCCTGGCTAATATCAATACAATCATTTCCGTCCGTACCGATTTCCTTTAGGTCCATCTAAACGTTAGACCTTCGTCCTAGTCTTGACCTTCCTACAGGTCTCTTGCCATCAGGTTTCCCAAAAAGAATCCTGTAAACTCTTCTTTCCTCTCCCATTCCTGTCCACCTAAATCTTGCCCCTTTTTGGACAGAAAGACAATCGGGACTGGACCTTTAATTTAAAGTGGGATACGAACCACTATGTTCCTCCACCGGGTATCGAACCCAGGACAAGGCACTTACAAGGCGACGGCGTTACCACTACACCAGCAGAAGGGGAGAAGTGAGTGGGTGGAGCAAGCAGCGCGCGTTGCTGCAAACGGCTGGTAGTTGTAGCCGCAGGTTCCCCTCGATGCACTCACTTCACCTCTCACGCGTTCATTAGAGGTATTGTTTTCCTTCGCTTGCTCCATACGTATTATTGTTGCAGTATCACACTGTCCCGGGAATCTCTGGAGCAAGCGAACGAAAAACAATTATATGCGCAAGTAAAGGGATCCAGCAGTGAACACTTGAGAGGGAAAGGGATTGCATGGAGGGGGAAAAGTAGCTGCAACTACCGTTTGCAGCAACGAGCCCACTCGCTTTCCCCCTTCTCTATCGTTACGCACGGCCTCGCTGCACAGGTTCCCGAAACAGAAGGTAACTGCAAAACTGTCGAAATATCGTTTGTTTTGCAAACCGCGAACAAGGATTAAGTGCCAATGGAAATAGACGGAAACTGATTACCGGCATATATGAGAACAATACAGGTTTGCTAATTAAGCAAACGAGATTTTGCTGAATCTTGTCTTGTGTACTCTGCTCCATCGCTCTAAGTACTTTTCCTTATTCATTCCACTTCAGCAACGCTGTTGACTCAAACTTGCAGAACTAACAAGTTGTTTCCAAGCAGGGCCTGATCTTATGCAGAGAAACCACGAGAATCTCGTTTGATGGGCAGTTGACTCCAAGTTTGAGATAGGATGCTCAATTCGAGTCTATCTCGAAGTCTGTCCTAAGTCACAGGAACGTACGATAAAGTTGACGGCTTTTAGCCATCGGCCTAATTGAAGAAGCGATAAGGAAGAGAAACTAGAGATTGGCATGTCCTGAGCCTGAATATTACAAAGTTGAAATACTTGGTAACGTAAATTAACGCTGGCCTCTGATGTAGTGCTGCGAGGTAGTGATTTCTAGATCACGCAAGTTCAACTTTGATTGCTCTTAGGAAATCAGTGATTTTTAACTTGGATTTTTTAAAAAGTTGTAACAGAATCAAGATTCATGATGACTTAAAATTAAACGGACTGTATTGCGAATACCCTAGAAAAATCACTAATTTTTAACTGTGATTTTCTGTGACAAATAACAATCAAGATTCACGAGGATTTAAAATTAAATTTTATATATTGCGAATGTTCCTAGAATAATCACAATTCTTTTTATTAACTGTGAGTTTGTGTAAGAAATATAACAGAAACAAGATTCACAACGAGGCGTAACATTAAACAGACTGTATTGTATTGAATACATTTACTGTTAATTCTTAGATTGAAATGAGTTAATAAATTCCGTTTGTAAACTCATAAAGTGAAATAACAACGAGGAAGTTTTCAGACCGAAACAACACGGGGGTTTCACACCTTAGATACACGGTCCCATTCAATCTATAAGAAAGCATTCACCACACATGCGAGGACAACAGACCAAGGCGACACGATGCACAATATTCAGAAAACGGCCCAGTCCGAGCGATACGCAAGACAGTCTGCGATTCTAAAGAATTCATGTATTACTGAGGGTTCATTCCCAAGCGTCATTTAATGCATAATAACACAATATGTAAATGTATAATACCTATTGACTGGGTATTGGTTGGATATCAACCAAGGACGCCCGCAGAAGGGGGCAAGGTGTGAACTTGCTCCCCTTTGAGATATCTGGAAATACATAATTTAAATCAAATTTTGAAATTGTAGCGTGAAAACTTGGACGAGAAGTACTGTGAAACACAGCAGATTAAGTCCCTAAGCAAATTATCCTAGTAGTGGGGATGTTTAATGAGAAAGAGTTCTCTTAACTGGGAGAGAGAGCATCACCCCACCCACCCTACCTTTCCCCACTTAGAGCACTACTGCCACCCCCCCCCCCCATGAGAAATGATCCTGCGGGCTGCCTTGATATCAACACAAATAGAGGTCTCTCTAACTGCGTCACTGAAAATCAAGTCTACATGTTTTTATAAATTTACAAAATAGTATATTTACCAGTGCGACAATGACGTCACGTTTTGTTTACTTTCCCCGCATGCCTTGAATGATGCTCATGTACTTTTATGGAAATAATTTAAGCGCACAGGCTATATAACAAATATAACATTCATTCATTCCTTCTTTTGACCCTGTCGAACAAAAGGCTGTCGATTTTGGCCAACGTTCTTGTTGTGTGTTTGGAAAGTTAACACTGATCTATTTTTGTTCATACCCCATTTAAAAGTTGAACATAATGGTTTTATGTATCGGGAATTCATATTTCATATTTACACAGGTTCCGGTACTGTTCAAGTTATCATTATATTCATCATAAAAACTTCACACACACAAATTTATTTAGTTATAATCTAATGCTATTAGTTTTATTCTCACCTATAAAATGGAGCAGGAACGGTGTACTGTTTCGTACCGCTAGAAAAATCTTATAAGTAATATGTCGAATTGGTGGAACAAAATAACAACCACGTAATCCGTAATTGCATTTCTATTAGAATTACTTTCATTCGGAATACAACTAATAATGGTAATTTAAATTTTGATTATTGTATTGCATCTGTGTTGATTAATGGTGGTGATGAGAATGGAATAAATAAATGATAAGTACAAACACAAAGGAACTTCAGTGGCTTGTCAGGTTTGCAATTTTTATGATTAAATAATGCAAAATATAGTCCACTATGGTGCGGAAATATACTTGATGTTAATTGCAAGAGCACAAAATTTAAAGAAGCGTCACTAGCAATATTAACAAATTAGTACTTCAAATAAAACATAATTTTTCGTTCTGCCTTCCAGATCTAAGGAACTATTCATTTATACTATGGAATGAGTCAGATTATTTCTGTCCTAGTTTAGCCTTCGTGCCGGCACCTTAATCGTCTTGTACTTATTCAAAGAAGATTGTTTTAAGCCCATCTTATCCTTAGATTGGCTAATCAGGACTGGACGTACAGTTTAAGCGGAATACGAAAAGCTGTGCATTTCGAATCGAACCCAGGATACCTTTATTACAAGGCGAGAGTGTTGCCACTACGGCATCAGGAAGAATCATCATGTACAGTCAGGAACACTTCTGGGTTGTAACGATCCTATTGCAAGTCAATGGGATTGTTACAATCCAGAAAAGTCCGTGGCTGTACAATGTGATATCACTGCAATATGGGTTTTTTAAGGGGAATTCAAAAATACATCATTTACATTTTCTCACTTGAAATGTTACTAATTTTACTGCCTTCCAAGCGAATTTCTCACGGTATTACGATCATGCCTAAATGCGTAATGTCTTCTAGCTATTGTCTGTTTTAATCATTTATGCCTATTTTACGCTATATGTATCCAATATCATTAATAGGACGTCTTTACCATAAGGTAACTTGGAACCATATTAATTTCAAACTGCAACATTTCCATTATTTCTGTATGCTGAAAAATAATTCAGAAGATCCAATAACAGACCACAGACTATTAGTTACAGATACAAACTTTAGAGCTGGAAAAAGGATAGCAACAAAATCATACACTAGAATTAAGAGAGGAACTCAGAAACCCAGAACAAGCAAAAGAATTAGGGCTGAGCCCATACCTCTTTGACCCAATACCGATGCCAATACTTGAAAATTGGAATAGTTAAAATTTGTTCAAAATATTGATTAATATTTGCGTGTAAATATTTTTCTCCAATTATATGCATCAATTTACCAAGAAAATTTGTCTTAGAATATTCAAGAATTACATCAGAATATTAAAATAGATGTTATGTAATCAAATAAATACAGTTTTTCCTGCAAACTTTGTGCAAAATTAAAAAAAAAATTAAATTTTCAATAATTTCTATGATAATTAGACTGAGAAAATGTCACGCCGCATATTTGAGGACCAAAATGTCAGTAAAGTATCGACTAGTATTGGTAGATGAATATCAACCGATGCTTTCCGATACCGACATCGGTATCGGCTCAGCTCTAAAAAGAATATAAAAGAGTTTTAAGCAAAAATATAAATGCATCACAAATAAAGGAGCTTGAGGATTTCATAAAACAAAACTGGTCACAACTGAAACAAATTACATTAAAATAAGCAGACGAAGTATGTGCGAAAAATATAGTTAAAGCCAATATCAACACGTAGAACAAAATGGTGGAATGAGAAAGTAAAGAACACAGTAAATGAAAAGAAAAAAAAGCCTGGAAAGACCACCTGGAAACATCTACTCTACTGAAATATGAAGAATACAAATAGAAGAGCAATGAAGGTAAACAGATTTTCAAAGAAGCAACTCAAGCATCATGGGCAGAATTTGGAAATGAAGTAGAGGAAAATTTCAGGTAAGATAAGAAAACATCCTGGATTGTGATCAAGAACATTAGAGGGAAATATGGCCAGAGAATTAGGAGTGTACGGAAAAATAATTATTTAGAAACTGGAATAGGAAAAGTCCTAGAAGTTTGGAGGCAGTACTATGCAGAAAAGTTTAGGAAAGAAGAAAGTGGAGAATTCAACCAAGTTAATGTAGTATATGTAGAATATATGTATGGCTGGCTTATAGCCACTCTCCGGTAGTAATTAAAATATATTCAAGTATATTTGAAAGAAGATTGCGAATATGCCTAGAACCAGACTTTGAATAGGAATAAGTGGCATTTCACCTAGGAAGATAGACAAGACCACATATACACAATTCGTACCATATCGAACAGATTTTTGAGCAGAGGAAAAGAAGCAAACTTGACATTCCTCGATTTGAAAGCTGCTTTTGACATGATACCAAGGAAAGTAATATGGGAACTACTAAAAAGGAGGAAGGTTCCACATACACCATTCAGAGCAGTAAAGTCGACGTATGAAAAAGTAGAAGGAGTCGTTCGACTGAATGGTAACATATCACAAACCTTTATGGTGGATAGGGGAGTAAAACCAGGGTACAGTTGGAGCCCATTACTCTATTAACAGTAATGGATGAAGTGATAAAAATCGGACAACAGAAAAGACCAATATAGGAATGTGGAGAATGAGGCAGTATATTGTCGAACTTTGGTTTACGCAGATTATATAGTGCTCATTGCAAATACAGAGGGAAAGCTGCAAGAAACATTTCTATAATGGACAGAGAAAGATGAAAATAAAAAGGGATGGTTGTTATTGAGAGCAAAGTAATGAACATGAGCAGAACAGAAGATCAAGTAGAAAACCTAAACATAAACTGTAATGGAAATCAGCTCGAGCATGTCCCAAGTTATGAATATGTTGGAACAATACTTCATCAAAATGGAAAAATAGAGCCAGAAGACTCAAATCGTATCCGGAAAGCAAATAATGCATATTATCAATTGAACCAGACAATATTTGGAAAACGAGAAATAGGAACGAGGCCAAACTACAAATATATAAATCAGTAATAGAACCAATACTACTGTATGGAAGTGAAAGCTGGCCAACGAAAGGTAAGGAACTTAGTAAGATAACAACTGTAGCAATGAAGTGCTACCGAGAAATAGTAGGCGAAACAAGATGAGACAGAGTAAGAAACGAAATGATATGTGAAGAGCTGGAGCAAACATCAATTGAAATCAATGTCATCAAAAAGACAGATGAAATGGTTTGGCCATGTAACCAGAATGGAGGAGGAAATGAAACAAGCAGTTCTTGGAGGCAAAACCAGAAGGGAAAAAGCCCAGGGGCAGACCAAGGAAGACATATAAGGAGTATATGCTGGATGAAATAGGAAGAAAAGGAGGAAAGACATTCCAAGAAATAAAGAAGATGGCCAGGAACAGAGAATGGAAATAGTGGGTCGAGGCATCCCGGACGCTGTAATGGCATAAGGGGTAGAAGTTGTAGTGATGTAAGGATCATCGTCGTTTATACCCTATCCATTTTATCTCTGGAGCAAGGCTGTACATAGTGGCAGTGAAGTGGTAGGCGGGGGGGATCGAGTGCTCAGAGCGAAGCAGAACACCATGCTGAGAAGGCTGGTAACCGAAGTCGCCTTCTCCCCTCCGCGTAATCCCGTTTATCTGACGTGTCCATTGGTGGAGCCGTCTCGCGTCACTACTTGCGCAGATACTTGTTTTAGTTCTCCTTCTCCAGAGATAGTGGGACAGAGTGTAGTGAATATTATGAAGGACCACTAATATGAAAAAAATAAAATTTAGATGAAAGACTGATATTCAGGGTTTATAGTGCAATTTCGATGCACTCATTTTAACATTTTGAAAAATTAATTAGGAAAGTTTTCACTTTCACTGAGAAGAATTAAATAATAACTACACAAACTAACAGAAAATTCTACTTATGGGCAACATAATACCAATTTTCAATGTAATACGTTGTGGCACTACTAAATTAAGGGAATGTTCTAAGAATATATACACCAATATGCATGGTATACAGAGTAACAAATTCAATTGAAAGCCCAGATTCAACGATAGGCAAGATATGACTATAGAAAGCAGTTTACATAAAAAAAATCTGTAGTAGATTATTTGGAAATGCGTTCAAATGTTATGCAGTTCACAATTTCATGACACAGACATGTCTTATGTAAGAAACTGCCATCTGCTAGTTCTTTCTAGAACTACGCGTATATTTTATTGGGCAACGTCTAGAAAAGGCAGCCACATGGTAAAAAATCATTTTAGTATTGACTTTAAGGAAATCATATTCTCTCACTGAAACACTGGAATGTTGTCTATTAAACGCATCACTAAACTTGAACCATGTAAATTATTTCAACCGTGTAAAGTCTTTCCGTATAAAAGTTATTCCTGAAACTTTCTTCAAATCCTTATTACGAATAAGTTATGTTTGCTGCATTCTTTTTGTTTCAGGTAAATTGTTCCGAAAATCCGCTTTGCCTAAAACATTTCAGTGTTTCTGAGTTGGGAGAGGAATATATTTCAACTTTTTCTAGCAATGTTATCTTTTTCTCTCTTCAATGTATTCCTATATCTGTTCATTAAGAATATACTTTACCTGCGGAGAGAGAGAGAGAGAGAGAGAGAGAGAGAGAGAGAGAGAGAGAGAGAGAGAGAGAGAGAGAGAGAGAGAGAGAGAGAGAGAGAGAGAGCGTGCACAATTGTTTTCTTTCGTATCCAAAATATGCGTGAAAAATAAACAGACAATGTCTTCTGAATTTTCCTGGATATATTGAACTTCCGCAAGAATATCCAAAATACATACATTAAATGTTACTTGGATATTTGTATGTTTTATTAGTATACACGTGCAACGCAATTTACATGCAAGTGTATTCGATTGCATATCGCTGAATGACATAACTCATTGTAAAAAAATGCTAAGAAAATTGAATTTTGGGCCATGGAAAGACAAGGAGATGTTAAATCTGAAGTTTCAACATATTTTAATGTGCAACAAATGTGTTTAAAAAACTTATTACACACTGCCTCGAGAATCTGTGGTGCGAGGGGGCGCATAACGGTAGAAAAGTGGAGAAGACGAGTGGGCGGGGCAAAGCAGTGTTACGCCTTGTTTATTTCTAGCATGTTTATGTTTTATTTGTTTATTATTTCATCAGTAATATGCTTTATTTGTTTTAATGTTATTGTTAGTGTTGTTGAATTTATAGTTTTTAGCTTAACGCAATAAAACGAAAAGTCTAATAACCCAGGACCTCAACACCGGTAGCTGAAGGCATTAATTAATAAATAACTGCATTTACTGTATATAAACAACAAAGAAAGCATTCATTCAATAACACGACAGTTCTTGAATTTTAGTGATAAAAAAGGGTGGGCCTCTGAGCCCCACCACCTCCATCCCCCCCTTTCTGTATGTACGTTTTGGTGCGGCACGGGTAAGCTAGATCTAAAGTGAGATGAGAACTGCTAAAATGTATTTTACCCGAGTACAAGGCGATATCGTTAGCCACCAAATTTTCTGTGAGATGGAAAATCTTGGAGGCCATTGTGACATCACATGGAAGACGTATGAGGCTGTGGTTGAATACCTGCGGAATCTTTGGCGCCCTTGATTCCCTGTCGCCGTCGCCAAGAGAAGCGGGTCAACGCTTTGGTGCCATTCCTTCGGGATGTGACTTGGTGCGGTGCCAGCCACCAGCCACTCTGTCTTCCAGAACCGAGATAAAGCTGTCACATGCAAACGAGAACGAACGGGCCATCTTGTAATATTTCAAATCAATTTTCCCATTAATTTCATTTTTCAAGATTACCACCTGTAGCTGGCTAGCGGAGCGTTAAGTGTATTAGACTGCGGCAAAGCTCTCAAAGATTCCCGTTCTGTGTCGTCAGCCAAACTGTCAAAGGAATTAATATTCCTCTTTGCCGCGACGTTTGTGCCACGTACGTCGGGTGTAACGAAGTGTTTATTTAATGCAGAAATCAATGAAAAATAGCATAATCTATAATAACTCACCAATACATTAGCTCCATCTAGTTCGTTGCACTGTTTGACACTCGGTGCTGTGCAGGTGTATCCCGGTGTCAGGCTGGTGGAAGGAAATGACGTTCAGCCAACTACACGAATTGCGGTGTTCAAGTTCAGAAGATTCAACAAATGCCTGCCTGGTGCTTTAAACGTTGATTTGATTAGTTAGCACGCAATACTGTGACCATACGCTACACCGCTCCAGAACGTAGTGCAAATTTATAATCAACTAGACGCTCGGGTGCAGAGAGAATCAAAATGTTCATCGGCTGTAATTCATTCACATCGTGTTTAATATACGGTTTCATAATGTTCAAACTTTCTGCGGAGGCGAAACGAGTGCTTGGAATAAAATGGTTGAAGAGGTTGGAGCGGCTTACGGCTGAGAGACGAGGGCGATTGCCCGGGGCGCCGCCCTTAGGAGCGCCAAAACCTTCTGATGACATAACCGTGACCAGTGGTGCCCACAGGGCCCCGCCATTAAATATTTGGAGAGGATTATTTCATTAAAATTATATAAAATTTAACATGTATAATTTTTCTAAAATACTAAATGTGCAACAATTTACACCTTGACACCTTGCTGCAAGGTGTCACGAGGGTGTACACGAGGAACCTCCGAGGTTTTGGAGCAATGTTAAAAATCAGAAAATAAGGTTACGACAATCCAGTCTTTTGTTATTTGGTGCCATATAAGCTCAAGTTTTTGTGTTTTGTTTTAGTTCGCGTGCGTCATGCTTGGCAGCGCTGTCGTCGCTTTTGTGAAAATGGCGTCTTCTCAAGAGAAAGCACACGCTGTGGTATGGTTTGTTGAGTCAAAATCAATTATTACGGTGCAGCGTAAGTTTCGGCGGGTCTTTAACAAAACGCCGCCAACGGACAAGAGCATCAGGGCATGGTACAGAAGTTTTCTGGAAACGGGGAGGGTGTTGAAGAAGCCAGGAGGATGAACGCCACGCGTCTCTGACGAGGCAGTTGAGCTAGTTCGTGATATTTTCGTCCGCAGCTCGCTGAAGTCGATGAAGCAAGCCGCAAGAGAACTGCGAAATGCCTACTTCAACAGTTCATAAAGTGCCACGAAAACGCGTACAAAATTCAGATTTGTAAAAAAATTAAACTGGACGACAAGCCAAAAGGGACTAACTTTTCCAGATCCTTGGATCGGGCGAGGGGCCCCTATCCCCTGGCCACCACGTAGGCCAGATATCACTCCTCTGGACTTTTTCCTCTGGGACTATGTTAAGGACGCAGTTTACTCAACGAAGGGGCTAAACGTGAATGCTTTGCGTGACCGAATTGTTGCTGCCATTGATACCAACTCTTACGACGTGCTGCTGCGCGAAGTGGAAAACCGGCTGGACATCCTTCGTGACACTAAAGATGCTCACATAGAAGTGTGGTAATATTTTGTAAGAAACTTTTTTAGTTGCTCTTTGCAATAGAATTACCAAAACATGTGCAGGTGTGTTCGTTTCAATTTATCATCACTTCAAAATCTCGGAGGTTCATCGTGTACACCCTGTATTTCCTTAGTAATTCATTTACTTTAGCTGGTTGCAAGTTACTTTTGCTACTAGATACACCATATTTAATCCGTTAGAAGAAGAAAAGGAAGAATTTAAAGGAGCCATATCAAGAAAGTGTTCAGTGAAGCTGAAAGAGAAAGTTACTATCAGTAATAGGATAATTATCTGATTGGTTGATTTGGTTTATTTTACTTTGCTTTTCTGCCACTTTCGGCTAATCACGAAGATGAGGATGAGTGATGATATGATCAAGGGATACTCACAAAGTACACACATGCGAGGGCTAGGATTCGAGCCCAGAACCCTTTATGCTAACCACACCACCACGGAAGTCGGATGATAAGATAGTAGTAGACATGATGTCACCATGAAATGCTTCTTGTGGATTATGACAAGGGATGGACGATATCGGAAATTAGGTATCGCGATATGTCGTCGAGAAAATATCGTTACAGACGATAACGATACCATATTTTTTTCTGTATTGTGAAGTCGGTGATGTATCGCCTCCACGATATACATCGTTGCGGCAAACTAAACACTATTAGACTTATCTGTGAACGTTAAAAACTGAGTGTAGTGACCTGCGCAGAAAATCATATGTTCGTCGTTCTGGCTAACAATGTACTATAGACATGCGCACTAAACACACAAGCATATATTCGACTGCAAAAAAAGTTGAGTTATGGTGACCTGAGGGGAATATCAGATATTCGTCGTTTGGCTGACTATGTACGAGAGGCAGAAATAAATTAAGATATTCCATGTTGTGCTGATTAGTCGTAACGATATACATCGTGGAGACGATGCATATCACTCATACAGTATATACTGTATATCGCCTAAATATCGTGACGATATATCGTCTAGTTGATATCGCCTGAACGAATTGTTTTCACTATCCCGATATATCGTTTGGACGATATATCGACCAAGAGTAATTACGACCTGATCTGTGTAGGGGATGGCAGCGCCATTGGCCTTTGGGAGGGGCGGGGGTACACCTATTGAAATTGCTGTCTTTTAACATAATAAGTTCAGTGCAAAATCATGTAGCGATTTAAACTAAGCTAACTAACTAACTCTCTAGCCTATTTTAAACCCGAAGGTTCATGGCTGCAGCAACACAGGCCTTCCATCTGTCCCTATCTTGAGCAAGATCTATATACTCTTTTCCATCCCTACCGATTTCCTTTAGGTCCATCTCAACGTTGTCCCTCCATCTTCGTCTTGGTCTTCCTACAGGTCTCTTACCATCAGGTTTCCCAACAAGAATCCTGTAAACTCCTCTTTCCTCTCCCATTCGTGCCACATGGCCTGCCCACTAAGTCTTCTTGATGTAATTATTCTAATAATATCTGGACATGAGTACAAATTATGTAGTTCTAAATTATGTAATCTTCTCCACTCACCTGTCTCCTCATCCCTTTTAGGTCCAAATATTTTCCTAAGGATCTTATTTTCAAATACTCTCAATTTATGTTCATCTTTCAATGTAAGGGACCAAGTTTCACACCCATATAATACTACAGGCAAAATTACAGTTTTGTATATTTTAACTTTTAGTTTCTTAGATATTAAACGAGAAGACAAAAGTTTATGAAGAGAGAAGTAACATGCATTTCCTGAATTAAGCCTACTTTTTATTTCCTCTTTAATATAATTTTCATTTGTTAATATTACTCCTAAGTATTTGAATTTGGAAACTGGTTCAAATATCAATAATTAGATTTTGATTATTACCTAACACTTGGTTTCGGCCTGTAAGCATATATTTAGTTTTCTCTTTGTTAACTTCCAAACCTATCTCTTTAGCAGTTTTGAAAATTATTTTAGCATTATTCTTAATTGTATTCACATCATCCCCAGTAAGTCTACATCATCTGCATATGCTAACAACTGAGTCACACCATTTAATTTTAGTCCTCCTTTAGTTTATTTTACCTTCCTAACAGCATATTCTAAGGCAAAATTAAAAAGCAATGGAGATAATGCATCTCCTTGTTTTAACCCATCATGAATTGTAAATTTGTCAGACATATTAACATCTAAGAGTAATCTTAATCTATTATTATGAAAGCTATGAAGTAAAAATTGTAAGGTAGAAACTAGGGGGCGCCAAAATCAAGCTCCCTAATTGGAGCATCTGTTTGAGCCACGCTTGCTTTTCTTAATTATTCCGCTTTTATAATCCTTTCCGCACGTGCTTGAGTAGTCTTTCCTCTACCGTACCACTGCTTGCCTCCAACAACCAGGCGACATCCCGACTCGAGGTCTGAGAAGCGAATAAATCGCTTTTCCCACAACTGTTGACATCCCGTTCGCCCACGCTTTGTTTCCCAACGCGAGTTTGTCAAGCGGCACGGAAACGGAGACTCCTAGATCTCCGGGAACCTTGGCTTGTCAGCAGTCGAAGCTCAAGTCACAACACGGGATTCCGTTCCAACCTTCAATTTGTCTTGCCGATAGATGGCAGCAGCTGAGATCTTAATGTCAAAGTTCCAAGGCGAAGGAGATAATGGAGTGTTTGTACTTTTTTCTGTTCTACAAATTGAATCTCTTTCGGCGATAATATATTTTTGTACTCGTTGTGCAACTTCGTTACATTTTGGTCTTTAATGAGGCATTATCTTGTGAACCTAAGATGAAATTTGAAATAGCCCGACGGTTAAGAATGCTGATGTACAGTGTCTCTCAAAAGTTTTAGGACAACGACATTTTAAACTAGGCAACCCAATTTACACAAGGTGTTGGTGGGTTGCGTGTAGAGTTAGGCTCAATTTCAGGGTTGCCACATGCACAATAAATATTTATAAAATACGCGAAAGAAATAAAAACAAGTATTAGTGTATAAAAAGTATTAAAAATATCAATATTATATCGCAAGTGACAAAATTCTTTCTGAAAGAAAAATAATAGGTTTTCTAGCATTTCATCGCTGATGAGTCTACAGAAAGGAGAAGAGGTGAGAGAAAACGAGAGGTGACAAATGACAGGAGAAAGAGAAAGCGAGAGGAGAAGAGGAAAAGTAGAGGAGAGAAGAAAGAGAGGATAGACGAGGAGAGGAGATGTAGTGAGGAGAATGGAAAAATATTCTAGGAGAGATGAGGAAAATGAAGGAAAGAAGATAAAAGAGAAGGAAAACGAGATGAGAGAAGAGTGGAGAGTAGAGTAAAGGAGAGAAAAAGAGAAGAACGAAAAGAAGAGGAGAAAAGTGCGTGGAGTCGGAAATCTAAGACAGGAAAGGAGATACGAGGAGTGGAGATGAGTGGGATGGAGATAAGATGCGAGAAAAGTAGGGAAGGCGATATGAGATAAAAGCAGAGCAGAAGGAGGGGAGAGAAGAAGGAGAAGGAGAAGAGAAGAACAGAAGGAACTGAAGAGAAGAGGTAGTTGCAGCAAATATCGTCTCAGCGTCAAGAATTGATGCATTGGTCAAATTATCGACATGAAACATTCAATAACATTTTGAAATGTATTGGAGAATGTATTAAATCGGTGCGAAATGCCTTTTAGCTTAGTTCAGAGCAAGGTAAAAATCTTTCATGTAAGATCTTTGATTTTACCTGCGATTATAACACTAAAAACATGAATGTAATTTTAATATTTATAAGAATTATCCAATTTTTGTCCAATTCTCGGTTCGTTGAAATGGGAGATTTTGTAATTTAATATTTCCCCTCCCCCATCGTTAATTCCAAACTGAATCATTCCGTCTCACAAGGGGTGAACAATGAACACAATGGGATAGGTCTAAAACTTACGAAAATTTTCTGCCACCGGAAGGGTTTGAACCTACGACCATCAGATTGACAGTCCTGAACGTTAAACACTACACTACAAGCTTTCGCTCCTGGAAGTAAGTAGAAGGAGCTGACCAATGTGAAATGTAGATGCAACTCTCCTCCTACATGTAATGTGCAAACAATACTTGTTTGTAACAAAGAAAGCGAAGGTAATACGACTCGGAGAAAATATTTAATGGAGAATTGCATGTGATGAGAACTTTTCATTCGATATTTGCGGAGGTATCCTTGCATTGAACTCGAGTGGGAAAAGGGGTAAAATTAGTATGTCCTGAGTTAACACAAATATAAATAGTTATTTCATTAATATTTGTCAATGTCTTTGAAACAGTACACAATTGTCGTTAAAGTATTATAATTCACGATCTTATACATGAAAATATCCCTATGAACGTGTGTCAATTCATTTATTTGTTTATTTTTTTAGAAAATCCATTTGCAGAACAATGTAGCTACTATACACTGCTATTACAATTAATGTTACCATGCTCTTGTTTGTAATAAAAGGAGAATTAGAAAAAGAACACCTCCTAAGGAGGATCGAACCTGGACCACAATCAAAGCTTTCAAGAACTCTAAGCACTACATCACGCCCTTACTTTCGATTGAAACAACAATTTTTAAGTATTCTGTCTCTCCAATATTGTAAATAAAGTTGGGTATACATGTGGTTGAACTTTTACTTCAATTTTGGATTGCTTTCTTGTAGTATAGCAGATATCTTCGAGAAATCAATTTCGAAGTGATGAAGAAAAACGAGAATATTGGTAGTTGTGAAAATGCGAGTTATTTCTTCTAACTTATTATTGTGATTAGACATTATTAATAAAAATAAAAGTATTGTTTGCATTTCTGTCATTGACGTAGACCAGGCCAGTACGCAGGATTTCTTTGAGGGAGTGGCCAGACCCTAATGTGTGTGTGTGTGTGTGTGTGTGTATAGATAAGAGAGAGAGAGAGAGAGAGAGACAGATATTACAAAATAGTTCAAATAGTACGAGCGCGATTCAAAAGTCATGATAATTCTATGTTTAGAAAATAATAATAATAATAACCCATAGCTCTACAGCCCGATGAGGGCCTTGGCTTACCTACCGACTGCTGGTCTCCCTCCCACACTGTTCCTCCGTCACCTGTTGTAGCGTGGAGATCTTAGACCAGTATTAGAGTGTCGGGGGATCAGCCCGACGAGCCCCCAGCCGTTGCAGGTCTTCTCGATCGGGTTACGCTCACTCACTCGGAGCTTCCCAATTTGTTTAGAAAATAATATATTTATAAATTAAATGTTGCGTACTAGGAATTATTATTACAATAAAAAACATGTCTAATTGTTAGTTAAGAAAACAACAATAACAAAGAGACATTCTCGCATCTCACGATTGCAGTTCGACAAAGTCGGGTCAGGGATTGAAAGTAGCGCACTGTCCTGACTAAATCGGTGAATCGGACGTCTGCTAGCCTTGCATTATAAAACTAAAACCATCCAATATGCAGCCTGAAGACTTTTGCGCAAGAAACAGATTCATTTATGTAAGAACAAAATTGAAATGTTTACACATTTCTAAAATCGACGATGTTATTTTCGTAGTTATTGATAGAGGTTCACATTTAAATATTTCAGGGTTCGAGGGGTGCATGGCCCCCATGCCCCCTGGATACTGGCCTGACGTTAGTGACGTAGACAGTGGGAGAGAAATTTTGGAGAATCTTTGTATTAAATTTATTATTTACATCCACCTTATGCTCAGATAGGTTTATTGACAATCGTGAACTTTTCGTTTAATAGATAATATTTGGTTTCAAACGACGGGAGAACATTGGTCTAATTTTCTTTCTTGCTCTTTTGTGAGAATATATACTTCTACAATAGCAATGGCGTTCGGAAACGGTGAAAAAAAAATGACTTGGTTTTCAAAGGCAGACAACTTTGGTAGCGTAGCTTGCTCGCGTTCAAGTGACTCACTCACGCTATTCAAGGCCGCTTCTTATTGCAAAACATGTCCTTCGATGCACCCAGCAAGTTACGAGTGACCAGAGTCGAATTTTAAAGAGAATCTGAAGAATGGCAGATTTCATCAGAGGCGGCTAGGTGGGCACTAGCTCAACATGCAATAGTTTAAGTGATAATTTCTGACAACCAAGAAACCTTATTGAATAAGTATTGGGATAGTAATACGCGTACCCGCTCCTTTTTAACAATGTAAGCTCGAAGACAATCTGTATTCCATTTGTTTGTATTGGCAACTTGGTCAACCTGAGGTTATTATAAGGAACTATTTCCTAGATGTTCATGTAACCGTTATAAAATTAAAAATAAAATATATTCACAAGGTTAGATATACTAACAACGAAGAAATAAATTCAGAGTTAATTTTCAAATGCATGTGTATAGGGTAATTCTAGAAGTACAGAGCTTTATCAGAGTATTGAACTTCTTTTTGCAGGATAACGTTTACAATATTGACGCGACAGAATAATTAAGAACTGTTTCTCCAAGAGAAGCAAAGGGCGTAGTGTATTGGTTAGAGTTCTTGAAAGCTTTGATTGTGGTCCAGGTTCGATCCTCCTTAGGAGGTGTTCTTTTTCTAATTCTCCTTTTATTACAAACAAGAGCATGGTAACATTAATTGTAATAGCAGTGTATAGTAGCTACATTGTTCTGCAAATGGATTTTTTTTAAAAAATAAAAAAATAAATGAATTGACACACATTCAAAGGGATATTTTCAAGTATAAGATCGTGAATTATAATACTTTAACGACAATTGTGTACTGCTTCAAAGACATTGACAAATATTAATGAAATAACTATTTATATTTGTGTTAATTCAGGACATACTAATTTTACCCCTTTTCCCACTCGAGTTCAATGCAAGGATACCTCCGCAAATATCGAATGAAAAGTTCTCATCACATGCAATTCTCCATTAAATATTTTCTCCGAGTCGTATTACCTTCGCTTTCTTTGTTACAAACAAGTATTGTTTGCACATTACATGTAGGAGGAGAGTTGCATCTACATTTCACATTGGTCAGCTCCTTCTACTTACTTCCAGGAGCGAAAGCTTGTAGTGTAGTGTTTAACGTTCAGGACTGTCAATCTGATGGTCGTAGGTTCAAACCCTTCCGGTGGCAGAAAATTTTCGTAAGTTTTAGACCTATCCCATTGTGTTCATTGTTCACCCCTTGTGAGACGGAATGATTCAGTTTGGAATTAACGATGGGGGAGGGGAAATATTAAATTACAAAATCTCCCATTTCAACGAACCGAGAATTGGACAAAAATTGGATAATTCTTATAAATATTAAAATTACATTCATGTTTTTAGTGTTATAATCGCAGGTAAAATCAAAGATCTTACATGAAAGATTTTTACCTTGCTCTGAACTAAGCTAAAAGGCATTTCGCACCGATTTAATACATTCTCCAATACATTTCAAAATGTTATTGAATGTTTCATGTCGATAATTTGACCAATGCATCAATTCTTGACGCTGAGACGATATTTGCTGCAACTACCTCTTCTCTTCAGTTCCTTCTGTTCTTCTCTTCTCCTTCTCCTTCTTCTCTCCCCTCCTTCTGCTCTGCTTTTATCTCATATCGCCTTCCCTACTTTTCTCGCATCTTATCTCCATCCCACTCATCTCCACTCCTCGTATCTCCTTTCCTGTCTTAGATTTCCGACTCCACGCACTTTTCTCCTCTTCTTTTCGTTCTTCTCTTTTTCTCTCCTTTACTCTACTCTCCACTCTTCTCTCATCTCGTTTTCCTTCTCTTTTATCTTCTTTCCTTCATTTTCCTCATCTCTCCTAGAATATTTTTCCATTCTCCTCACTACATCTCCTCTCCTCGTCTATCCTCTCTTTCTTCTCTCCTCTACTTTTCCTCTTCTCCTCTCGCTTTCTCTTTCTCCTGTCATTTGTCACCTCTCGTTTTCTCTCACCTCTTCTCCTTTCTGTAGACTCATCAGCGATGAAATGCTAGAAAACCTATTATTTTTCTTTCAGAAAGAATTTTGTCACTTGCGATATAATATTGATATTTTTAATACTTTTTATACACTAATACTTGTTTTTATTTCTTTCGCGTATTTTATAAATATTTATTGTGCATGTGGCAACCCTGAAATTGAGCCTAACTCTACACGCAACCCACCAACACCTTGTGTAAATTGGGTTGCCTAGTTTAAAATGTCGTTGTCCTAAAACTTTTGAGAGACACTGTACAAACGAAGCATAGATGGACAAAGTCTGTCGTCATAAACAGCATGTTAACCAACATATTTGTTCTTCTCCCTCATGGTTATACATACTAAACAGCTCAATTACAATAAAATGATTAATTTATCTTAAAATTAAACAGGGATGTTCCTACACTCTGTCTTGGAAAACTGTGGAGAAAAGCCACGCATAACGGTAGAGAAGGGTAGAGCAAAAGCAGTGCGCATTACTGAAAACTTTTGGTAGCCGCAGCTGAGTTTTCCCCTCCATGCACTCACTTCCCCTCTCGAGTCTTTCGTTCGTTTGCTCTAGAGATTCCCGAGCAGTGTTGACCACTTCTCGGAACAGTGTTTGCTTGATTGTACAAGTTTTCCGGGTTAAGTGGTAGAACAGGTACAGGCAGAACTTATCTCATGAATAAAGAATTTCTGAGATTTTTTTCTATTAAAAAAAACATTATTTTAAACTTAGGTATCCGCTGTAATCCTTTATTTCCCATCCATTCTGTTACGGTTGGAAGAAGAGACTCCCCACAAAAGCTTGAACATCAAATAAAGGGTGTTCCGTATAGGACGCCGAATTTGAATCGAGTGCTATTGTTTTGTTTCGAGGTTGGCAAGCCTGTTCTTACCAATGTTGGCATCTGTTGTCATGCCGATTAATGTAGCCTCAATTGTTTTGACTCGTTTGTTGGGGTTTCCTTCCGGAAATCCTCGAATAATCCAGGAGCGTGAAATCCATCCATCCGCCGAGAACGACTGTGTGGTGTGGGATTTGGCAGGTGGAGTGTGATCTTACACCATGTGATTTCTTCGTATGGGGGTTTGTGAAATCACAGGTGTACGCCAACAAACCACGAACCCTTTTGGAACTGACGGCGGAAATCATACGGGTGATTGAAGGCATCGGGACAGACACCTTCGAGAAGGTTATTGATAATTTTGTGGAGCGTATAAATGCATGCAGAGTCAGTAGGGGTGGACATATGCCTGACATTGTCTTTCATACGTAAATGGGAGATGTTACCGCTTACATATATGTGAAATATAACTATTTTCATGATATTTTCCCTATTTTTATTTAATTTTCTAATTCTCCGTCCTATACGGAACACCCTATATTTCCAATATGAACTCGTTCTCGCATGAAAAGGTAAGTTCCACGGGATTTAACTCTCAACTGCAGCAATAAATGACGAAATTGAATTGAATTGTATGAAATATATTAAAAATGTGCACATGGCTTGCGGCTAAGAATATGGTAAAGCTATACCTCTCACGCATAACGTATTGATGGGAAGTGATGGTTTCAGGATATATGTGCTCCATCTTTATTGCCTGTGACTGTACAGAGGCTAAACAGGCAAATGATTCTTTCCAACATTTCCAGAAGAAGAATTTACTGATTCATTCATTTATATTAGTGCAGTGATGTGACTATTAGCATCGTTTTCCTTCTCCAGTGGATGCACAATTTACACGTTATTATCTTACTTCTGGTTCTATCCAAATGCTTAGCATCTATTTTTGCACTTACCTGGGATCTACAAAATGTAATTTCTTCGGAATTGAGTTTACCAGTCGAATCAGACAGTTTGCAGCAGCACCCTGGACAACAAATGGTGACAAATGCAGAAGCGAAATTATTTACTTTATTTACAATTTTGATTAGAGAATTTCTACGAACCGTGCAGAAATGAGTGTCTGTTGATTTTGGAATTAACACATTTTGTAAATGTTTGCAGTTGTTTGTTAGTGTTTTGCTTATTCGGGAAAACAATTACAACTTGACGTACCTCAATGCTTCCGTTTGCCCTTGTGGGGTCAGCGAACTGACCGTGTAGCATCCCAAAAAGGGTATCAACTAGACGAGGACTGTGGAGCAGCTTGCATTGAGAGATAAAAAGATGGGAGAAGGGGCCCCTGTTTTAAGGGAACCACTTCCTCTTTCTTTTGCTACGCCAACGTCCGTGGCGGAGTGGTTACCACAGCGTGCTATGAAGCCAGGAGTCCCGGGTTCGAATCCCTGTCTGGACATGAGTGTTCCTTGCGAGTGTGTGTCTATCAATATCATCATGTCATCAGGGCCTTCCCGGTGGCGGAGTGGTAACGTCGTCGGCTTGAAATCAAGTGGACCCGGGTTCGATAACCGGTGGAAACCCATAGTGGTTCGGATCCCATTTTAAACCGTAGGTCCAGTACCGATTAGCGTATCAAGGCATAACGTTGACTTAAAACAAAAACTCATTATGTTATCAATCATACTTATCGTCACGTTTAGCCAAGATAAGCATAAAAGCGACGTTATATAACTTAATTCAATCACTGAATCAAAACTATGCTGCTACACTGCACTGTCTTCATGAGTCATATGACGAGCGGTTTTCCACCGCATGAACGCGACCGATGAAGCCTCCAGACTAGCTCATTCAATCTTATAACGCTACAGTACCGCTGTTCAGTTCATAGATGCATGTAGATACTGGATTTTCTAATTGCAATTTTTTGGGGTCCTGTGTGAAATTTTATGATCGAATAGACGTAGCATTTGAGTTCATTACTCACGGGGTGTAGATAAAGAAAAGTTATGGTGTACATATTGAACCTGCAACTGAAAAGGGGTCCCTGAAAGTCCCCTCCAAAATTTCGAAATTGAAAAAATACATAACAATTACATTTGTAGTGACACAGAGTCCTTTTTTATGGATATCATAAGTGAAAAATTGTAATATACATTTCAGAATCGATCGAAAACGTCGAAATTTTCCTCATATTTGTTGCAAAGAGTTTCTTGTTAAAAAATGGAGGAAACTGCCAATAATAATTGGCACTTTCACTATTATGATAAAGTGTAGCGATGTGCGTGGTTTTGTTCCTTAAACTGTATAGTATCAGAAAATAGTGGTGGCCAACTCTAGCCCGCCACTAAGGTGGCTCTGAGGATGCGAAAATTTTCAGAAATTAGGAAAGACATGTTGTGCTCAAGTTTTCTTTGGAAACATGAATCGATGTCTTCTTTCTATGTAGCTTTTTTAGAATTTCTTATTTTTTGCGAATGATGGAAGATAATTTCTCACAAAAATTAATTTATTTTTAAATGCTTTTAAATTGAATCGTTCTAGATGTATGGCGATATGTATCATTTTGTTGCTAATGTTATGTAGTGTGAGAAAAGTATTGGTGACAACTGAGAACCGCGACTGAGGCAAGTACGGGGCGGGGCGGTGTCAAAAATTCGTCAATACATTTAAGTTATGTCAAAGCTTTCTATCGGATGACGCATATTTTAATTGCATCCATATTGGATCCAACGTGGCGGAAATGCTCTCTATATGTTAATCAAAGTTTCCCTTATTTTTACTTCCTATCTTGGTGACCTTGGGTGTCTTCCTCAATCAGTTCTCCAGTCTTCACAATTCATACTACAATTCCATCTTCATCATGCTCAAATCCTCAACGTCATCATCCATCTTTCTCAATCTTTGTCTGCCGTTGCTTCATTGCTTAATCAAAGATTTTTCCGTGAAACTTTTTCTAGACCTTCCGACCTATTCAACGTATTTATAAATCTAATTACATTTGGCCCTTGAATTGTTTTTCCGTAGATCGATTTTAAATAACGAGAACTGGTAAATTTTAATCCATTAGCACGCAATGTTAATTGAACATTATCCATTGTTTAGCTTTAAACTACAGGGTGGACCAAAAGTCGCAATACAAAGGAAAAATAAATATGCTGTGATAAGAAACAATGTATTCATATAATATCCTCGACGTGGTTACCATTGGTTTGCAATACGTTTCTCCCACTCTTGATGAACACGCATTAGCACATCTGGAGATACGTGCGCAATAGCGTTGGTGATGCGGTGTTTACATTATTGTTTTCCTATGTATTGCAACTTTTGGTACACCCTGTATACTTATTGTAACACAAAGTTTCGAGATGTTCGCCTCTTCTCGCGTCTTCAAGTGAAGGCATTTCTTTTTGGCGGTGGTGGGGATCCAACTTAGAACAGACCTCCGATTTTAATACAAACACGTGCGTGTCACGACATCCCCCCGCTCCACTTATCGTAAAGGTACAAAGAGGAGGTAAAGTCCCCGTACATATAGCACCGTGCCATGAAGGCACATTTAGGGAATGTGGGAGTAGGGTCACACTTATGGTAATATTTCTATTTTTTCTGAGGAGAGGGAAACCATATTTGCAAATCGACATAATATAGCACAGGAACATACAAGCATATGAAGTCGATGAAATATTTTTGGAGATTCCTATGTAAAGGTAAAATAATTGTTAATACTGGGTGAGTCTTTTAAAAGAGGCCCCGTGGAAAATGTGCTCCTTGCTTGTAGGCAACCCTGGTACACCGAAGAGAAGAGCGGGGCAGAGAACAGTCCAGGATATGTCATGTCATGTCGTCGAATATGCTTGGCACCGATATCCTGGACTGTTCACTAACCTGGTCTTCTCTTCGGTGTACCAGGGTTGCCTACATGCAAGAAGCTCATTTTCCACAGGGCCTCTTTTAAAAGACTCACCCAGTATAATTTGAACATTCGTTTTATGTAAAAGCTGATCTTATTGATTGATTTGGTTTATTTTACTACGCTTTTCTGCCACTTTCTGGCTAATCGCGAATATGAAGATAAGTGATGATATGATGAAATTAGTGAAGGGACACACACGATGAACACCATGCCCAGGTCGGGATTCGAACCCGGGATCCCTAGCGTCGTAACGCGTTGTGCTAACCACTCCGCCACGTAAGTAGGCAGCTGATCTTGTTGGCAGAATAGGAAAGCGTGCATGTTGGAAAACGACATTTCGGCAGTGGAGCAATGAACGTTGCGTTTGCATATTTCTCTAATGCAACTAATGGCTCATCAAACAAAGGAGCATATTTCTCTAATGACACAAATGGCTCATGAAACAGTGCAGCATATTTATCTAATGAAACTAATGGCTCATCAAACAGAGGAGCATATTTCTCTAATGAAACAAATGGCTCATCAAACAGTGCAGCATATTTATCTAATGAAACAAATGCCTCATCAAACACAGGAGCATATTTCTCTAATGAAACTAATGGCTCAAACAGAGGAGCATATTTCTCTAATGAAACTAATGGCTCAAACAGAGGAGCATATTTCTCCGATGAAACTAATGGCTCATCAAACAGAGGAGCATATTTTTCTCATGAAACTAATAGCTCATCAAACAGAGGAGCATATTTCTCTGATGAAACTAATGGCTCATCAAACAGAGGAGCATATTTCTCTGATGAAACTAATGGCTCATCAAACAGAGGGGCATATTTCTCTGATGAAACTAATGGCTCATCAAACAGAGGAACATATTTCTCTAATGAAACTAATGGCTCATCAAACAGAGGGGATTTCATTAGGAGGACACGTATTTCCTGTTCATTCCTTAACGTACTAATTGAAAGCCCTCCACACTCCACCTCATCCCCATCCAACAAAAGGGAAAGGCTTAATTATCATTCTGATCAGGTCTCGCACAATACACGTACACGTTGGAAATTTTCTCTGCACTCAAGAACTTTTAATGTACCAGAAAATGGCATGGTAGGTGTGCCCGTGAAGGACAAGCCCTTAGGTAAAGACGAAAAGACTTCAAGTGGCAGTGGAAATCCCACTCACGTCCTCACATTCCATCTTTCCGTAATCTTCTCGCGAGTGCCCGTGTTCTCGTAGCCACCTTGAATATAAAAGAACATCGGAAAAAAACCCTGTTCAAATTCGAAAGCGTCTTCCCAAAGTTCGAACGTTCGGTTTAGGTTTTTTCGGTCCAATTGGGTATGACCTCAATGCGGAATTAGGAAAGCGAGAGAGATCATGAATTTTCCAATCACGACCGAAATTGGGCTCTTTTTAGAGAAAGGCAACCTATAGGGGATTGGTTCTTCAGGACTTTGGAAGTCATGAGGCTGCCGTTGGCTTTATTTGCATTTCGGGGACAAAGGAAGAAGTTGTATTTCAGTTCCTCGACAATGATACTGGTAGTATTTCTCAATATATTCTCTTTACCTTACGACCGCCGTCTTTTCTCGTTCTTCTGCTTCTAGAACGAGAAGAATGGAGATCGGCTTCCTTACACGGATATTTACCTTTCAGGCTTTTAATGTGCTACGAAGTTTCATTTAAAGTTTCAAAAGTTTCATGCTCTTATTAATTAAATGTTCAAGGCACGTTAAATATGTCTTGAAAAAGAAAGTTGTACAACATGCATTGTACAAGCAAAGGCAAAGATAAAGGTAGACTTCTATAACTACTTTTATTCTACGTCCTGTGTTGTTTCAAGGAATTGAATTCTGTTGTAAAACAGCTGCTGTTCTCTGCTTATTGAGGTTTTTATTTCAATTTATGATCATCACATTGTGGAAGACAGACTGAATGAAAATGGTTATGTACGTGGGTCGTTCAATATATAAGTTTCCGTATGCTGTAAAAATTTTTGTTTTTAAGATACATTAGAAAACTATACATACATGTGTAGGAGGATCCTTCCTCACTTCTCCACATAATCCCCATAGAGATTCAGGCATTTGTCCCACCATTGAACCAATTTGTCCATACCCTTTGCAAGAAAATCAGGGCTCTGGCTATTGAGCACTATTCTCACATTCCGCTTCACTTCTTCATCTGTTTCGAAACGGTAACC
The DNA here is from genome assembly GCF_977018435.1 of Lepisma saccharinum. NCBI lineage: Eukaryota > Metazoa > Arthropoda > Insecta > Zygentoma > Lepismatidae > Lepisma > Lepisma saccharinum. Next base: position 125,136,446 of record NC_139231.1, read on the forward strand.
TTGCAATTCAGACTTTAACACCGGAAAAGATGGAAATCACTCTGCGCTAAATCTGGTCTGTATGGAGGGTGGGGCAGCCGTTCCCACCCCAATTCTTCAATTTTTTGTTGTGTTTGCACTGCTGAGTGGGGGCGAGCGTTATCGTCAAGAAGAATGACACCAGCTGACAGGAGACTGGTCGCTTATGTCGAATTGCGTTTTTCAGTTTGTCGAATGTTTGATAATAACGGTCAGCATTAATTGTTCTTCCTCGCTCCAAAAAGTCCATCAGCAGAACACCCTTAGCATCCATGCTTCTGAACTCCTTATGACGCGAGCCCGTGTTTTCCGAACAAGCATTTACTTTTCGCCCTTGAGCGCATGCGCCTTCACGTCTGATAACGAATCGATTGTTGTTCCTTGTAGACAAAGGATGGCGCTTGTCAACCATGTGCTTCTTTTTAATGGCATTGCTTTATACGAGTACAATATTTTATAGCACAGGGAAACTTATATATTGAACTTCCCTAGTACAATTCACTTACTCTTTCTTTTGCCGTTTGGTGTACAAACTTAAACTCCATCACCCAACTGAATCTGCCTCCAAAAAAGTGAAATTTTGTACAACGTGTTTACTTTTCCTATGTGTAACTAACAAGTTATATGTAATTTGTACATCATGATTGCTTCCATGCAAAACTAGTTTTTAAACATTTTTCCTGCTTAATTCTTCTGGTATGTTTCTAGCAGGTCTGTAATTGATACAGTGTGATTATCTCAATTTTACAATTGAAGAAAAATAGTCTGACATGCAGCAAGACAACATTACAAAAATAAACAAACATACAATGCAACTGGTCTGTGAGACAAACAAAAAAATGTTGCTGATCACGTAACTCAAGAAATGCGTTTTTAAGTTCTGTTTAAATAAATTCCTCTGAAGAGTCAGATCGTCATATCTCCACTTCTAATCGTTAGCGGTAAGATGGGGCCACGTATCTTCAATTTACTGACTCTTTTTAAGTCAGACATATTCCTAAGAATACATTATTTCCTCTCTCCTGTAAATTTGATAATTGGAGTTACGTCGCTCTGGTTTTCAACAGGACGATTTAGTCATCCTGATCCCAATACATCGCCAAAGTTTTGTATAATGGTGAAACACTATTCATATTTCTTTCCCTCCATATTTTCTATCTTCTTTTCTACTCCCTCTGTCCCATAATTATTGTCCGGTACACTTTTGTTTAGTGTCCGATAATAATTGTCCGATATGCGAACTGTGACATTGGTGTATACAGAAGAAGAAAATGAAACACGGGAATGAGTCATACAACGTTATTACTATCAGTACAAATTGGCCGATCAAATATCCAAAAGGACATAAATAAAAAGTTACCATTTTAGCATACCGGACTATAATTATGGGACAGAGGGAGTATTACTCTATCACTTCCTTTCAATTTCCTATATCCGGCCTCCGTGGCGGAGTGGTTAGCACAGTGCGCTGCAATGCCAGGGGTCCCGGGTTCGAATCGCGGCTCGAACGTGGATGTTTGTGATTGTCTGTCCTGAGATTTGAGAAAAAAAATGATATGACTGAATGAAGTGTGATGGGGGAAGCTCCCACTTAGGGGCTATCCTTTTATAAAGAGAGAAAAAAGTGGTTTGCACCGGCGCTACGACAACAGAAGTCCAGGGTTCGAATCCCGGTATGGGCATGTTTTTTTTTCTGTATGTCCCTTCATCAATTTCATCATATCATCAATCATTCTCATCTTCGCGATTAGCCAAAAGTGGAAGAAATACGAAGTTAAATAAACAAAATCAATCAATCAATTTCCTCTCCTTAATTGTCTCACATCTCTCTCTCTCTCTCTCTCTCTCTCTCTCTCTCTCTCTCTCTCTCTCAAACAAAGCAGGACACGAGTGTCTGTAATTGTTGCAACGTCCTCCGGTTGGACAGCAGTCGTCACAAAGTAAGTCCGCTACTCCTTTTGTCGGAAACATGAGAATCTTTGGAAAATATCAAGGCTTGCGGGGTAGAAAAGAAAACACAACATTGTTTTCAAAGTTAAACACAGTTTTATAATCACTTATATTTCATGATCACTTACCAATAAAACATTAGGACATTCAATACGAACGTTGGGCATTTCACTCACATATAGCGAAAGTCTAATTACATAATTAATTGTTTACTTTCAACTTATCGCCAAGAAGAAAACTCGAAAACCGAAAATACATTCTTGCAATCTCCCCGTTTCCAAGTTCTTATTGATTCCTCACCTTTACCTGTTTTCCAACTCAGTCTGTCGTCAGGTGAGAAACATTCAGGTGGGTTCACTTCCTCTGCTGAGATGAGAAAGTGATGTCAACACGAACAGATTATGACGTATTTCTGAACATATACACAAGTTCCAACCACAACTGTATCAATCTAACTATAGTTGTCTGTGACGGCTTGCACATTATTTGAAGTAACAAACATTTTAGAAATCTTAACTTCTTACCAATATAAAACCTTATTTAAACGCTCAGGTTCGTTACATTGTGTATGCGTGTCTATTATGTATGGCATTCATAAACACGTTCCAAACACATCGCGGATTTAGAGATGACCCTCAATAAAACCACATTGTCCATAACTGTAATTTGTCATAATAAAGGCAAACGGGAGCGACACAGGTGCTACTTTCGCCGATCGCTAAATTAATCTCATACTCTGCAACAATTGCAATAATTTCGCTCGCGTCACGCGGGTTGTATTTCGGAAATAAATCCGAACTGCATTCTGCATCCCGAGAATACTAAATCGATACGGTCGACTATCGTTTTGTTTCCTGTTTCCCGGTTAGAAAGGTTTCAATTGCGGAGAGCTTACGTACCCCTGGCACAGAATATTAATTATCTTAGCATCTGTTCCCGACGCGTATTGGGTTATTAATGAGGTGGCATTCGCTGACGTCATCCATTGCACTGTGTCGCTGTTGCTCCAAAGATGAACGGCAGTTTCAAAGAAGGTTGCGAAGTTTCAAGATTCAGAACCTGGAAATGAGTTCTTATTTATATCCGAAAAACACATTAACACAGTTAGAGATGGGATGAAACCATGTTATCGAGAAGATGAACGTAGAAACACGGTGAGAATGTTAAATTGCTTCAGTACCTGAGTGCAGCAATGTTATTAATGTTCATGTTACTAATAACCGACTTCCGTGGTCCGCTACGATGCCAAGAGTCCCGGGTCCGATTGGTTCAATTTGTGTTTTAAGTCCATTTTATGCACAGTAAGGCTAATCGGAACTGGGCCTACAGTTTAAAGTGGAATCCAAACCACTATGTGCCTCCACCGGGTATCGAACCCGGGACCCCTTGATTACAAGGCAACGACGCTATCACGACGTTATAACATCATCATCGCGGATTGCCATAAAAGAATCAATCAATGTGTTTAATAATCAGGGAAAGAACTTCATAAGATGTTAAAATCAATATTATTTTGCATTATCTGCATTATCCATTTCCATTTTCCATTTTTTTACATATACTGTTAGATGTACCGTTAGCACATATTTTGCATATACAGTAAAACCTCGTTAATCCGGACTAATGAAGGTTAAGTAGACATGTTTAACGAAAGTCCGATTAACTGAAATAACCTAAAAGAACAGTAGAAAGTGCATTAAAACTCCGTTTATAGCAAAAACTCGTTTATTATTGTGTATGTAAAGGACAAAGGCCTAAACATAACATAATTTTATCAGTTGTTGACTGCCTTTTCTTTGGGACGTTCTCTTGTTGACTTCTAGCCACATTTAAAACCTTGCATTATGCTTTTTTACCCCTTTTGTCTGTTCGGATTAAGCGAAGTCCGGGTTATCGGGTTCCGGATTAACGAGGTTTTACTGTATAAGTTATTTTTACATATAATTTCCGTATTTACAAACATTTATACAATATATATTCATGCTGTATTACATTTTCCCTTATTGTAATAAATACCAAGGTTTCCGTTCATCTGTATTCTGTTCATTTTGTACACTCTGTTTATTTTAACATTTGACAGTAGACAATGCATCTGTTATTGTAACATTCTTGTGAACATTAAAGAATGCAAGCTTAATGCATTATGTTATGTGTGAAAGTCTTGCAGATGATACTAATATCTGTACATATAAATTTTTTGTTAGATATTCCTCAACAAATTTCCAGTTGTCGGAATTTCCTAGACGAAATCGTCTTTCGCAATTTCGTTAGTGAGATTTTCATTCGAAAAACTTTCCTCTGTGAAATAGTTGGTCCATTTGTTCAACAAGTAGAAATAATTTTGCATGCAGTGATTTGTGGTAACACATACATGAAATATATACGTTATATAAATATATACGTTAAATAAAAATACGTTGTGTGATTTTTATTACTGACTGGGTACGACTTAATATAATTAATAATGAAAACATACGGAGAGTTTTGAAACTAAATTGAAGAATAAAATACCTCAACAAAGTGTGTGTGTGTATATATATATATATATATGTCATGATAAATCATGAGAGCTAGTCGCATGAGGGCAAATCGCATGATAACGTACATCATTTCATGATGGCATTTATTACTCGCATGACTACTACAGATTTCCATGATAGAAATACACTCGTTTATCGATTGTGGAGGAACGTTTCGAATACACACACGCATGTATTCGAACGTACGGTAGCGGACATTTCTGGGTTGTGACAGTCCAATTCAATAGGATTGTTACAATCAGTGTCCGTAATTGTACAATAAGTAAGTGTTAAATGGAACTCTCTCTCTCTTTCTCTTATATATGTGTATGTGTTAATTTGAATTATCCACATAGTGCAACCTTGAAACTGCATTCTTGAAGGTATGGAGAGACTTGTGCCTGGACCCACAGCTGGTAGGATCCACCGTGGAGATTTGTCTTTTGTATTCTGTAGATGTAGGTTGTCCCCCTTCGCCCATTATATACAGCCAGGGAGATATTTGTAGAGGAGCGGAGGAATCCCTCCCTCTGGGGTAAATGTCTCTCCAGCCTAACTATTGCCAATTTTTGTGGGAGAAGGAAAAGGTATATTATCCATTTGTCTTGACTCATCTCACCCAACAGGTCAATAGGTGTCGGGGCTTGATCCAAGTTGATATTTTCCAGGAGATGAGACCTTGCTAGTAAACGTTTATTATCCAAAGTTTTTTTTAATTCCTTCTCCCCATTGGAAATTCTTTAACTACCTCACCGCAAGTAATCACTATATTCATCCTCATCGACACGATTGAGCAAAAGCAATAGAAAGACGACGTAAGACAACGCAATGGAAAATATTCACTTACTATCAACATACACGTAAGTGTAATGATAATTAAGAGAAAGTTTACTTTTAAAAATTTCTGTATACATTTAAAATTAAAATTGTTGACAGTGAGTGAATATTTGGTCGGCAGTAGGGATAAAGATACTCTGTACCCCCTTGTTGGTAGCTGTTCAAGGAGGGTAAGTCAAATAAAGTCTACGGGTATGAGAATATTCGAAACGTACACAATTATTGCAGTAGACGCAGTTTCTTTTGCTACAAAAGCCATAGGCAAATATACTGAGGTATCAGATTGGAACTAAAAAAGGAAGTGCTGAGAAGTGAATATAGCTCTTCAGTCATATCCCAAGTTCCCACAAGTAGCCTAATTAATTCTGGTCACCCAGCGTCGAATAACATGGGTACCTGGGGGAAACCCTGGGGGGTAAAGGCGGTCAGGGGCGTGATGCTGATCACATCACCCCACTCACGACCGGATCAAGAAAGTGTGGGGCGTTACCCCCACACCCCCTATACGCCTTCATGGCGTGGTGCTATGCACAGGGGAGCACTTTACCTTTTTTTTACATGAAGAGTAGTTTAATTTCAACTGAACTGCAAACCGTATCGAGAATGATATTTACTTAGGAAACTTGCTTGAATATAGAAGCCGATATTTTTTTTAACGAAACACATCAATGAAAACTTCCACGAGTTTCTGAAATAATTAAATGCACCGCAGTTTTTTCCTATCCCTTTTTTTGTGGACTTCCAGAGCGAGACCAACCTCGAGAAGAAAAATTGCTGATGATGTGAATTCGCTTGGTTGCTCTCTGTAAACTGAGACCAAGAGCTTCCACTTCTAAGCTTTTTTTTTGTAGGAAAATGGAAAGCTCTATGAATAAATTGTAAGTATTCCTGTGCGTATGGTATTGTTGGCCTAACTGGTTTGCATTTCATGAATTATGGAGTCGCATGCAGCGCCATTTGCAGGAACTGCTTGCGTGGTTAAAACGAGAAGTTAATTGGTGAACAATACTCGCGATGCTCAGTTGTTTCTTTTTCCCTCTCTTTTTCTTGCACCTCGTCAAACTCCAAACCGAGAATTCGGAGGCGACTTTCCTCCAAAGGAAAGTGAATATAAATAGAAGCTCTTAGGCGTACTTGTTAGAGGAAATGTGCTGTAAAACATTTCATAAAGAGATTACATGTTCTTTTACAACGAGAAAAGAATGTAGATCTGGATGGAAAGAAAGAAAATTTGCTTGTTTGAAATGGTGAGATGGGCACGTAATCGCTTTGCATAGGAAACTTACATGACATCTAGTGACGGAAGGGTGAAGACACATTCTTAGTTACAGCAAAGTATAGTACTGCATGGGACCACTTAAGCTCGCTCTCCCACGCTCCAGCATTTACAATGGAATATCATTTTAATGTGACAATAACCGTAGACACACATATGTAAAATATCCGTCTTGGCAGATTCAGCCCACAATCATCTGTTTCATTTTCATACATCACTGTACTGGTAAGATACACTAAACTACATTTTAACATGGACTGTATGACTATGTTTACTTAAGTTTCAATTTCATTGCGTCTTCACTTCGCGATCCATATCTGAGGGCCCATCTACCACAAGACAGATTACGGTTATATGTGTACCACAAGGCTTCCAGCGTTATACCGCTCATTTTGTCTGTTCGAGCGCAATTCCCTCGAGCGAGAAAGCTCTCAATTCCGTACGCTATCTAGCGTCGTTCGTGCGAACTATTTGGCGCTCTCCCTCCAACACACTACTGCAAAGGCATCGATATGTTGCCAATGGTGGGATATATTCTGAATCGAGTCTTGCTAATACCACATCTCCACATATGTGACGTATCTTTCATATCATATCATTTTTTGTTTGATTTGTATTTATATGTTACTTCGGTCGGGCCTTTTCGTCATCTTTAGGTAAAATAATCTTGCCATATTTAGATAACTAAAGATATGTTTATTTTCCTCGCATTTCTTCCACTTTTGGCTAATCGCGAAGACGAGGATGAATGATATCTTGAAATTGATGAAGGGCCCTCACAAATGACGCACATGCCCAACCAAGAATTGAAACCCGGATGCTCTGGCATCGTAGCGTTCTGTGCCACGGACGTGACCGGGAATGTGACCTCTTGTCATCGTCAGCGCTACAGTCAGATGATACCCGTTTGCCTCTTGCGGCAGCCTTAAATGGGCAGAAACAAAAGCACTTCTTGATGAGCAGGGACAGAGTCTCAGTACATAGATTCAGTCAGCTGGAGTTGAAATCGACACAAATGAAACTAGCAGTTTTGATCTAAAAAATAATAGCTTTTGATTTGTGCTATGGAGTTTTTATATATCTATTTTTGTAGTGTTACTTATCGAACTATTAAATAGGGATAAATGTAATTGAATACCTGAGTTTATTATTGTAGTATCGTTATTGTTTATTTGATTGTACAGAGTTTTACGGGTTAAGTGGTAGAGAAGCCAGAGTCAGAACTTCGCCCATGAATAAAGAATATACGAATGTCCTCGCCTGAAAATCGTACAATATATATATATATATATATATATATATATATATATATATATATATATATATTGATCTGAAATACTTGTAGGGGTGTTTCATAAAAATAGAATTTACACCGGCTGACTGAAAATGGTTCAAGTCCGGGAAGTCTGAACAACATGGAATTTCCCAAGTCAATATTTTGAATAACACAGGCCTACATGTGTTTGAATGACTCACAGATGACTGTTGTCCCTGAATAATTTCAGTATGCTGATTCCAAAAATTAAATCCATTTTTACCCATCACGTCTAGTTTTTCAGAAAATATCAATATGTGAGCTGCCTTAATTTCACAATAAAATGTGTAGTTACATAATTTGCTCAATAGATGGCTCTGTTTAAATCATGATAAAATTTTGAACTATAAATGCACACAAAGCAGTAAGCATCTAATCCACCTTCTATCTTCAGAAGACACGTTGACATGAAAATTGTAAACTTTGATTACGTAAATTCCATTTTCGAAATCCCTCATAAAAATTTACTTCACAAAATATCCAAAACTCAATGTTATAATTTAGTGAGTTCATTGATTTAATGACGTGGAGACAAATCCTGATCTAGGTGAAAATACTGACGTAATGGGAAGAAATTTATGTCATATCCATTATCACTAGGGAAGTTGTGGAAAAATCCTTTCTTTCCTAGTGTCCAAAGACGAGGCCCAACATAATATAAGTTCATTTTGGGTCATTGTATGCCACAAAAAGGTGGGTTTATTTGTCCTTTTTTGCCTTTTTTTGGCTTATTGGTCCTTTTTTATCCTATTTTTAAGTCTTAACGGCTTTTTTTTGCAACTTCATCTTCTTTCGACTAGGTTTTTACTGCCCATTCTCAATTCAAATCATCATCAGTTAAACACCTCTTAAACATCCTTTCTGTAGTAAAGAAATAAAAAAAGAGAGAAATAAATATATTTGAACCATCCCTGAAACGAGAGAAAAATATTTTTGGACGACTGAAGCAGGTACGGCACAAGGTCCTTTAACCGTAACTTGTCTGGAAGGTGTAAGTGGCAACTTTCTCTTGTTTTGAAGCTTTCAGCACGGTGTATACGACCAGACAACACCCGCCTGAAAATATCTCAAAGTCAGATAAGGAGGTGCCGCGCATGTTCATTAAATGTGTAATTAAAACTGAAGTTATTAATTAATTTTGATCACATTTATACGTCCTTTTTTCCGTTTGTATGTCCTTTTTTGATATTCTTTATAGGTCTTCAACTTCCGAGCCCTAATCATCACTCATCAGCATTCAAAATACTTCCATAATCACCTATTGGTTTGTAAACATACGAAATTTCCTTTGTTTAAAATTATTTTATTGCGTTCTGTAATAGGCGTAATGGAATGGCAAATATGATAATTTTGATTGTGAAATTGTGAAAAGTCCTGACGTGATGGGAGGAAATTGATATCATGTGCATGATTAGCATTCAAAATACTTCCAAAATCACCTATTGGTTTATAAACGTCCAGAATTTTGCTCGCTTAAAATAATTTGGAAATCACGTTATATTCTGAAGCATCTAGGCCCATATGTTTTCATGCACTTTCTTCCCAAGTGGGAGATTTGATTTGATTTGATTTCATTAACTTCCTTTATTTTACTTCGCTTTTTCTGCCACTTTTGGCTAATTTGCGAAGCTGGGGAAGAGTGATGAAGCGATGAAATCGATCCATGGACACTCGCAAACTTCCATGCCCTGGCCGGGATTCAAACCCGAGCCCCCTGTCGTCGTAGCGCGACGTGCTAACCACTCCTCCACGTGGGCCGGCCCCAAGTAGAGAGAATAATAATTTATTCCGGGTACCAGAACTGATATGAATTAGTGATGAGCAAATAAATTCTTGAAGAGATCTCCAAATTTTTAGGATCAACCTTACATACAGATGTTCAATCCTTTTGTCTTATGAAAGAGAATTGGTTCGCAGAATTTCCCCGAAAATTCTACGGAAATTCATCATGGACCGATCCTGAGCGGAATACCAATAAGAAAAGTTTTGATGAACTTGGCCTCCGGACTTTATCCAATCAGATAAACTTTTTAACCGTAAGGAAGAAAGTACTAAAGTTCGTTCTTGTGTGCACGGGGAGGTACCCCGATGCATGAGAATGAGTTAAGTGGCGAATTTTGGTCTGAAGGGCTGATGTACTTTCCTGCACATAATTTGATGGGGTGTCTAAAATAAGAAATAATTGCCTTTTTATACAGGGTGTATACAAACATGTGTCAGAAACTTTAGGGATCTATTCGTGACATCAAAACATAACAAAAAGTTCATATGAGCATGGGTCCGAAAATCCTTCGTTAGGGAGGTATGAAAGGAATTCGCTTATGAAAACCCTCATGCAGTGCGACAAGACAAACGTCAACAGAGGTTCAGCCTCAACGTGTGGGGTGGAATCATTCATGATCATCTCATTGGCCCTTACTTCTTTCCTCAACGTCTGACTGGACAAACGTAATTTACAGTTTCTCAGACATGAGTTTCTGCATTTACTTGATGATGTACCTCTAGACGTCATCCAACGAATGTGGTTTATGCACGATGGTGCTCCACCGCATTTTACACGGATAGTTCGCATGTGTCTCGATAACCAGTTTTCGAACAGATGAATTGGTCGCGGGGGATCCATTGCATGGCCTGCCCGATCGCCAGATTTAAACCCAATGGATTTTTTCCTTTGGGGACATTTAAAATCCTTGGTGTATTCAACTCCCGTACCCAATGTTGATGTTCTGAGGGAGCGTATCCAACATGGATTTGACCAAATACGGAACACACCAGGAGTTTTCCACAACGTACGGCAAAGTATGGAACGCAGGCTCAGGGGATGCATGGAAGCAGGAGGTGGTCACTTCGAGCAATTTTTGTAAATGGCAATGATTTTGGTAAATGTCTCATTTTTGTGCCATGAATATTAAATCCTTTCATACATGTAAATTTATTTGGTCAATGTCTCATTTTTTGGCCATGATTATTATTTCCTTTCATACCTCCCTAACGAAGGATTTTTGAACCCATGTTCATATGAACTTTTTGTTATGTTTTGATGTCAAGAATAAATCCCTAAAGTTTCTGACACATGTTTGTATACACCCTGTATTTCACTTCTCCCTTTTTATATTTCACTTCTCCATTTTATTTGTAACTCTTTTATATTGATCTTTTCTTATGTGTTCTTTCTACATTTCGATTTTTTCCCAGATTTGGCATATCTTTGGTCGTTCTTTCTTCTCGACTAAATAAGTTCTTTCCCATGGTTTTCCAGTTCCGATTAGCCTTTCTGTGCACGAAGTGGACTAAATTGTAAACTCAAACGCGCTTTTCTATGTTATCTCTCCAGTTATTTGATCCATTTTCTTTATTCTATCTCTTTCTTTTGTTATTTATCTACCTTCTCCTTTCTTTTATCGCGCTTGTGTATTTGTCTTTCTCTATTTAGCTTCTTTACTTCTCTTGTCTTTCTTTTTTATTTCCTTTCATTTATCGCTTTATTTCGCTCTCTTGCATCTTGCATCTCTATTTCTATCTCTCCCTCTTTTCCTTCTGTATTTCTTTCTCTCCTTTCTTTGTTTACCATTCTTTCTTGGTTCCTTATTTCCCTTTCTTGCTTATTTCTGTCTTTCTCTCTCTCTCTCTCTTGTGCTTCTTTATTTCCTTTTTTCTGGCTTCGTTATTCCTCTCTCGTTTCTATATTCAATTTCTTTCTCGCTTCTTTCTTTATCTGTCTCTCTTTCTCTCTCTGTAACAATATTATTTATTTCAATCTTCTCTCTCCCTCTCTTCTTTCCCTGTCTTCTCATTCTCCATCGCTTCGATGTTCTCCTAGCATCGTCACAATGATTGGAGAACAACTTGAAAACGAAGGCAATTGTAGCAGACTCTCCTTTCCCATGATGCATCACGATCTTTTCTGTCTTTGGGTCTCTCAGGAATCTATAGCAGTGTTCTTTCTAATCGCAGGCTCTCCACGTAACCAACTTATCTCACCCCTTGGGGCGTCGGATGAAACGCGCTCACCAGCTGTCTCTATCGATCAAATGTTACCTGGGGTTACAACTGAAACACACTCGACCAGACGTTACCACGGTTGAGACGGGCTCACCAACAAGTACGTGGGACTACACTCTGTCTCTGGAATCTATGCAGCAAAGTTACGCATAACGGCAGAGAAGGGGAGAAAGCAGTGCACGCTGCGCTGCTGCAAACGTCTGGTAGCAGCAGCCGCGTTCTCCCTCCATGTCGCACTTTACCTCTTACTGCCTACTTACTCAGATGATCTATTTTAGTTTCCTTGCTCCAGAGATTCCAGGGAGAAGGTATACGTATCAAATAACTTTATTCTTACTTAACTTACCCACTATGACTCAAGTGCTCAACCTGGTAAACAATAGGGTAAATATTTTACTCCCGAGACTAAATAGATTTCCCCAATTCATCTCCCACGAGCAACCCATCTTTCCAGATTATATCATCCTTTTCTTTTCTCTTTCTTTATTAACTATTTTTATGTATGCCTCTTCGTTGTTATTATCTTTTTTGTTCAGCATTTGTTCTCAACTGATCCAGTTGTTAATGAAAAACAAAATACGTAAATATAACCTTCTGGTGCTGCCATCTGCACTCAGTTTCTGAAAATGCTTTTACGCCAAGACGTATAATCTGGTTTCGTTTTGTTTTAAAACGTGTTATATTTAAAAAAGATATTTAAACATGACGTTCAGTATATTCCATCTGATACAAGTTTTCAAGTTTGACGTAGCGTAGCGAGCTACGAAGCCAGAGGTTCCTCTTTCGAGCCCTGGACAGACATGGATATAATATTGTATTTGTCCCATCATTTGTAAATGGAAAATCGTAACAAGTGCTTTCAGGTACACAATTCCATTCAATCATTAATAAATCATCTTAGAAATTTTAGTTACACCCACTGAAATACCCCTTGTTGCATATTATTTGCACAAAATTATATGTATGCAATTGTTAATAACTTATAAATAAAATTAAAATCCTTTGTGGGATGCAAATAAACAAAATATTAATCACCACATTTTCTGCTCGACACCATGTTTTCCGGATAAAATGAGATTTTTAACATTTATAAACAAGAGTTTTATCTTTGATGACATAGAAATTGAAACACTTCCTCAGATCATTATTCAAAAGGTACTAGTATTTAATGTTTTGAATTTATGTGAAATGAGCTTTATTTAAAAGATTCCAAAATATACAATTTGTACGTCCATTGTAGGATTTTGCTTTCGTACCTCCATCTATTGCGAATTTTATCTACGCTGTATTAAACTTTTTTCAGCTTATACTCATATCACTAACTAATCGCGATGTTAATTATATTGATATGTCATTTGCCAAGGAATTAAGTAACTTTATAGTCTTTTACCTACAATCGATTAACAAACCGCCTAATCTGTAATCGTTTCAGATCTAACAACCTAATCTCTCCACCTTTTTGCTCTCGCTTAACTAGGGTATATAATTGACCTTTGGAACAGCTTTTCCTTGCAATCACAGATCGCCCTGCCATCTATTGAGCGTTTTTTCCATCTTCGACCTTCAGGCGACTAGAAGAATCTGCGCGTGGCTTAAGCAGGAGACAAGAAATCTCCCTTTAAATTTTCTACGGCAGATTAAATTCGTTACTGTAGCTCATAATATATAGCCACGTGTGTCTCGACACGTGGTACGTCTCAGCTTACGTCTCGCTCTTGTTAAAAAAAATATATGGGTCGGAGACGAAATAAATAAAGAAAAGAGGTACAAATCCTTCGCTCTTGAATTGACAGCACGGGAGATTTGCTTTGCATTTAGTGAAATTTTCCTTGATCCAACATTTCTTGGGATGGAAATCCGCTACAAGTTTTCCCCCTCCCCCAATCAAAGCTGTCGAGATGGCAGGAAAATCCTCTACATTGTTACACCCACACTTGGGGATTCAAGAAACCTGTAAATTTCAAGTGAAGGACATAGAAGCTATTTTCGAAGCTTTCTTTTTACAGCCACTCTTATTGCATTCATAAATCAACCGAAGCAGCTGCATTCAGTTCTGCTTAAGTCGTAAAGAGGAAGAAATATCAGCCTATGCTTACAGACACTGTCACAGTTGCATGGGGGAGGGAAGGGGTTAAGGCGTTCTTTCTATCATTCTCCCATGTACTTGACCTAGAAAAGTCAGGCTCACTAGCAACACGAGTCAGTGCTATAATCAACAGGCTGGATACGTTGAAGCGTGTGTCATGTTTATAAGTAAACCTTTTTATTCGCTTCCGTGCCCTCGAAAACTAACTCCTTTCAAATCTTCAGTGATCGAAGTGAAGCTTTCCTGGCGGCAAGGGAGAAAGAAATTCTCTCGTAATATCGGTTAGATCCGTTCCTGATATGCTTTCGAGGTCTACCGTCATTCTCATCTTTGGGGGCTGAAGTGTAGCTGTCCTTGAGGCGAAAGATGACTTGAGATATCAATCAGGTCAGCTCCTGATAAGCTTTCTACATCTAAAGTAGTTCTCATCTTCGTGGATTGAAGTGAAGCTGTCCTTGAGACGAAACTTGACTCGGGATATCAATCAGGTCAGTTCCTGATAAGCTTTCTACATCTAAAGTAGTTCTCATCTTCGTGGATTGAAGTGAAGCTGTCCTTGAGACGAAACTTGACTCGGGATATCAATCAGGTCAGTTCCTGATAAGCTTTCTACATCTAAAGTAGTTCTCATCTTCGTGGATTGAAGTGAAGCTGTCCTTGAGACGAAACTTGACTCGGGATATCAATCAGGTCAGTTCCTGATAAGCTTTCTACATCTAAAGTAGTTCTCATCTTCGTGGATTGAAGTGAAGCTGTCCTTGAGACGAAACTTGACTCGGGATATCAATCAGGTCAGTTCCTGATAAGCTTTCTACATCTAAAGTAGTTCTCATCTTCGTGGATTGAAGTGAAGCTGTCCTTGAGACGAAACTTGACTCGGGATATCAATCAGGTCAGTTCCTGATAAGCTTTCTACATCTAAAGTAGTTCTCATCTTCGTGGATTGAAGTGAAGCTGTCCTTGAGACGAAACTTGACTCGGGATATCAATCAGGTCAGTTCCTGATAAGCTTTCTACATCTAAAGTAGTTCTCATCTTCGTGGATTGAAGTGAAGCTGTCCTTGAGACGAAACTTGACTCGGGATATCAATCAGGTCAGTTCCTGATAAGCTTTCTACATCTAAAGTAGTTCTCATCTTCGTGGATTGAAGTGAAGCTGTCCTTGAGACGAAACTTGACTCGGGATATCAATCAGGTCAGTTCCTGATAAGCTTTCTACATCTAAAGTAGTTCTCATCTTCGTGGATTGAAGTGAAGCTGTCCTTGAGACGAAACTTGACTCGGGATATCAATCAGGTCAGTTCCTGATAAGCTTTCTACATCTAAAGTAGTTCTCATCTTCGTGGATTGAAGTGAAGCTGTCCTTGAGACGAAACTTGACTCGGGATATCAATCAGGTCAGTTCCTGATAAGCTTTCTACATCTAAAGTAGTTCTCATCTTCGTGGATTGAAGTGAAGCTGTCCTTGAGACGAAACTTGACTCGGGATATCAATCAGGTCAGTTCCTGATAAGCTTTCTACATCTAAAGTAGTTCTCATCTTCGTGGATTGAAGTGAAGCTGTCCTTGAGACGAAACTTGACTCGGGATATCAATCAGGTCAGTTCCTGATAAGCTTTCTACATCTAAAGTAGTTCTCATCTTCGTGGATTGAAGTGAAGCTGTCCTTGAGACGAAACTTGACTCGGGATATCAATCAGGTCAGTTCCTGATAAGCTTTCTACATCTAAAGTAGTTCTCATCTTCGTGGATTGAAGTGAAGCTGTCCTTGAGACGAAACTTGACTCGGGATATCAATCAGGTCAGTTCCTGATAAGCTTTCTACATCTAAAGTAGTTCTCATCTTCGTGGATTGAAGTGAAGCTGTCCTTGAGACGAAACTTGACTCGGGATATCAATCAGGTCAGTTCCTGATAAGCTTTCTACATCTAAAGTAGTTCTCATCTTCGTGGATTGAAGTGAAGCTGTCCTTGAGACGAAACTTGACTCGGGATATCAATCAGGTCAGTTCCTGATAAGCTTTCTACATCTAAAGTAGTTCTCATCTTCGTGGATTGAAGTGAAGCTGTCCTTGAGACGAAACTTGACTCGGGATATCAATCAGGTCAGTTCCTGATAAGCTTTCTACATCTAAAGTAGTTCTCATCTTCGTGGATTGAAGTGAAGCTGTCCTTGAGACGAAACTTGACTCGGGATATCAATCAGGTCAGTTCCTGATAAGCTTTCTACATCTAAAGTAGTTCTCATCTTCGTGGATTGAAGTGAAGCTGTCCTTGAGACGAAACTTGACTCGGGATATCAATCAGGTCAGTTCCTGATAAGCTTTCTACATCTAAAGTAGTTCTCATCTTCGTGGATTGAAGTGAAGCTGTCCTTGAGACGAAACTTGACTCGGGATATCAATCAGGTCAGTTCCTGATAAGCTTTCTACATCTAAAGTAGTTCTCATCTTCGTGGATTGAAGTGAAGCTGTCCTTGAGACGAAACTTGACTCGGGATATCAATCAGGTCAGTTCCTGATAAGCTTTCTACATCTAAAGTAGTTCTCATCTTCGTGGATTGAAGTGAAGCTGTCCTTGAGACGAAACTTGACTCGGGATATCAATCAGGTCAGTTCCTGATAAGCTTTCTACATCTAAAGTAGTTCTCATCTTCGTGGATTGAAGTGAAGCTGTCCTTGAGACGAAACTTGACTCGGGATATCAATCAGGTCAGTTCCTGATAAGCTTTCTACATCTAAAGTAGTTCTCATCTTCGTGGATTGAAGTGAAGCTGTCCTTGAGACGAAACTTGACTCGGGATATCAATCAGGTCAGTTCCTGATAAGCTTTCTACATCTAAAGTAGTTCTCATCTTCGTGGATTGAAGTGAAGCTGTCCTTGAGACGAAACTTGACTCGGGATATCAATCAGGTCAGTTCCTGATAAGCTTTCTACATCTAAAGTAGTTCTCATCTTCGTGGATTGAAGTGAAGCTGTCCTTGAGACGAAACTTGACTCGGGATATCAATCAGGTCAGTTCCTGATAAGCTTTCTACATCTAAAGTAGTTCTCATCTTCGTGGATTGAAGTGAAGCTGTCCTTGAGACGAAACTTGACTCGGGATATCAATCAGGTCAGTTCCTGATAAGCTTTCTACATCTAAAGTAGTTCTCATCTTCGTGGATTGAAGTGAAGCTGTCCTTGAGACGAAACTTGACTCGGGATATCAATCAGGTCAGTTCCTGATAAGCTTTCTACATCTAAAGTAGTTCTCATCTTCGTGGATTGAAGTGAAGCTGTCCTTGAGACGAAACTTGACTCGGGATATCAATCAGGTCAGTTCCTGATAAGCTTTCTACATCTAAAGTAGTTCTCATCTTCGTGGATTGAAGTGAAGCTGTCCTTGAGACGAAACTTGACTCGGGATATCAATCAGGTCAGTTCCTGATAAGCTTTCTACATCTAAAGTAGTTCTCATCTTCGTGGATTGGAGTGAAGCTTTCCTGGCGACGAAAGATGAAGGAAATTTCTTTAAATATTGCTCACATCAGTTCCCGAAAAATTTCCGTGTTTTCGACAGCTGGCGACATCTTACCTTCAGCTATCCTAGTGACGTAGGGGCCTCCCTGATGGTGCCGTGAGAGCGTCATAGTCTTGCAATAAACGGGTCCCGGGTTCGATTCTCAGTGGAGGCTCACCCACTTTAAACTGTAGGTCCAGTGCAGATTAGCCTTACTGTGCAAAACGTGGACTTAAAACACCAACTCAATCAGTCAATCAAAAAATAAATCAATCCTAGCGGCGTAGCTCGGATGCTTGTCTGGAAGTGACTCGTTGGATATTTCAAGAGAATGTCTTCATATTTTCTGTTTCATGAATAAAGTAATTATCGTCACGGTAATGAATCATTATTTGTTTCTGCACAAATCATACGCAGATGATATAATTTATACTAATTTGAACAGTGAATTTCAGAAATCACTCTCTCTCTCTCTGTCATTGGTCAAATCTGAAAGTGCAACGTCACTCGCAAATGTGCTAATGACTTGCGAATTAACAGCTAATATTTTGATACCCAACAGGTATGATGATGAAAACAAAACGTGCCGCTGCAATTGCAAATTACGGTATTTTCACCCTGCCTCATTGCTGTCCAATTACCACTTTTCCATGACGCACGTTATTGTCCAACCCACTGCTCTCCTAAGTCAGCACGCGGGGTTGAACTCAATTTATTTATTCATTTAATGAAAACATCAATCTCTCGCTAGAGTACTATATCTTTATTACATTTTTTGACATGTAACCAACACATTTCGATTAATACACAGGAATTTTGCACTTCGGACTTGGAGAGAATCACCAATATTGAAAATTCCGCAGTTCATTCGTTTGGAAAGTAAAATATATCCTGTTTAAAGTTGGAATGAGTCTAATTCCAACCACTTTGTGCCCTGACTAACCCAAATGGACAGTGGCGTGACCACTAAGTTCGTAAGGAGGTATATATGACCGTATTAAGTCAAGTCTAAATTTTTGACATCTTTTTCTGTAGCTGACCTTCTGTCGGCTCGTTAATTGTTCGACTTTCGATCTCATCACGAAGTACCCGTGTTCGAATCCTGGTCTTCTCATGGGTGTTCTTTGTGATTTTCCCTCAACAATTCCTCTCATCATCACTCATTCTCATCGTCGCGATTAGTCAAAGTGGTGAAAACTCGAAGCCAAATAACAAAAATACAGGTACGAAGTCCGCAAATTAGAAACATGATTAAAAGGTATATCCTATGCATATGTCCTACAATAACACCATTAAGCTTTGTTTCCATGATAACCAAAAAATCAATATGCCGACCAAGGCAGAATTTATTTTATTTTAAGAACATAAACTAACCGTTGTGTGCAACCTTCTAGCAAGGTCTTCGTCAGACTCCCCCCCCCCGCCCGACCCTGTGGCCGAGTGGTTAGCACATCGCGCTGCGACGCCAAGGGTCCCGGGTTCGAATCCCGGTCGGGTATGGTTGTTTGTGAATGTCCATTTTCATCCATTTCATCATTTCATCACTCATCTCCATCTTCGCAAATTAGCCAAGAGGCACAAAACGCGAAGTAAAATAAACTAAATCAATCAATCAATCAATCAGTCATACTCCCCCCCAAAAATGTATAGAGTCTAAAGAAGACCTTGCTAGAAGGTTGAAACGTAACGTTTAGTTTGTGCTTAAAATAAAATAAATTCTGCCTTGGTGAGCATATTGAGTTTGTGATATGTCCTACAATATATTCCATCATTTATGCACGTCGTCGCAGTTAACCAAAAACATAGAACAGCGACGTAAAATAACAGATAGACAATTTATATTATACCTAGGTAATAAAAAAATAATATAAAAAATATTAAAACGTAAAACTATATTAAATATAATTCCCCAATAACTAGATATAAGATAAGTCGAATAACATTTTATTACAAATAATACTTTTAACACAAAAATATAACACTTTTATCTTAAAATTAACCCTATTAGCTCCTCGCCTTTCGGGTTTTTCGTAATTTGACATTCGTTATCAGAAGAGAACTGTGCCAAAGAATGGATATGTCCGTCCACCAATACGCACGTCACTGCAACTAGACAAAGTTTCACCTGTAGCGCTTTAGTGAGAGAGAGGGAGAGAGAGAGAGGGAGGAAGAGAGAGAGAAAGAGAGAGAGAGAGAGAGGGAGAGAGAGAGAAAGAGAGAGAGAGAGAAAAAAAATCCTTTCTGGTTCCATTTCATTAAAGGGACAAATTTCTGATCTCTTTAGTGGAACTTTGAGCATCTGCAATGCTTCTAGTGTCCCGTAGAGCGACAACGAGGAAAAGAAGTTTCGTCCCAAATCCTTCGTGCACCTTCCCCTCCATCTGTTCAATTCGGGTCACAACGGGTTCGATACCGGGTGGAGGCACATATTGGTTCGATCCCACTTTAAACTGTAGGACAAGTTCCGATTAGCCTTACTGTGCACAAAGTGAACCAAAAACTCTGGTCACAAGGAACCCTGTTTTACTCTACCTCTCCCCTCTACGCGGGAGAACAATGCACAGGAGTAGAGGGTGTGCGCAGGCTCTTTTGCCTGTGGGAATTTTATTAGATTAAAAAAAAACAACTAGGATCCGTCAACAGGATTATATTTTTATGTCAATGTTTTCGTGAAAAACAAGTGCTGTTCTTTAAATTAATAAATTACCTTTAAGAAAATTGTTTCGTATGTTTCCTGGTTTTATTTGTAAGGGAAAACAGCTTACAATGCGTGGTTGCCCCAACGTTAATTGATAAAGTAGATGGCTAGGGATGCGAGACTCTTGCTTCCTGATGTCTCCACACGTGATCACTTCTGTCTCCTTGAATGCGTCTATTTGCTTAGGAGCATTCTAATGGACACGTGGGTGACAAAGGATGGGTAACTGGTTGCTATACAAGCTCAGGGTGCTACGAGGCAGGCCTCTTTTGCGTGGTGTGATACAGTGTACTGTAATGTATCACCAGCCAGTACCGCCTCCAGGATGCAGGAGTAAATGTTGACACACCCCTCTACCATCTACTCCCCTCCTATTTTGGCTTACTTAAGTAAACAATACTTAGTGAACTTCGCCTTTTCTTACTTAACCTCGGATATTTCTGTAGTTGTTTAGGGATTATAAGGATATGAGAATTAAAAGATGGATATTTCTATAGTTGTTTAGACAATATAAGGATATGAGAACTGAAAGATGGATATTTCTATAGTTGTTTAGACAATATAAGGATAGGAGAACTGAGAGATGGATATTTCTATAGTTGTTTTGGCATTATAAGGATTGGAGAACTGAAAGATGGATATTTCTATAGTTTTTAAGGCATTATAAGGATAGGAGAACTGATAGATACCTTGGCTTATTGAAAATGATTTGTGTAATTAATTTGGTTTATTTGGACGTAGATACAAGAATCGATCAAAGTGTTCATATCAATATCTCGAAAACTAGCTGAAGTGAAATCGAATTAGTGTATGTTGTCTGTAATCCTAAGACACAAATGTAGAACTATTAGATAAAATTAATAAAGAAACATTAACAAATGTGTCGCCATATCATAGCCAAGACTTAAACACAGAACCTCCGTTGACGACTAACGTTCTCAAGGTTCCAGGGAGGGTGTGGATGGGGTAAGCAAAGCACTTTCTTCACCCAGAACACTCAAAAAATTCTGCTTTAATTTGATATTGTCGCGTTTCTGCGATAACCCGTAACAGCCTTGTAATTATCAGTCTCTTCAAATTACTGTGACTGAAATGTACCGTCACCGTCCTGATATAATCGCTTCCCCGCAAGGCGTTATGTGTGTTGCCTAACTTTACGGCGATGGCAACTTCTACCAGCGCCGAAGGGTTAGGCAACACACAAAACTTCTTGCAGGGAACCGATATCTCAGGATCTAAGTGTTCTATTATTATTGTCCGTGACTGTACACGTTATTTTCCAGGGGAACTACGACCCACTCTACCTTTGCATGTTGTTTGGGACGCCCGTGGCAACAGTTCCTCAACGGTCTATAACATGATGCGTCTTGCGCATCACATATCAATATACACAGAAAAGTAGAGAAAAAACGGCTTCTATCCTGCCACAAGCACCATTGCTGCGCTCCCAAGCGGATCGTAGTCAAATAGGAAGCAAATTCGAAAGCGCTGGGAGGGAGAACGCACAATCGATTACCACAACGGTTGACCGCTCGCTCTCTCCCTCTTTCAGGTTCGATTCACGTCAAGTTAAACAAGCGGGCAGGCTAGTGGTCAATGCATCAGGAGGCTAATGGGGGACGCAGGGTATCCCCGCAGGAAGAGAACCCTGCCGCTTGCAAGGATGGGCACAATAGATAACCATTTGGTCTCTTCTAGCTGGAAGAACGCATCTTAAAACTCCAGCAGTTCACGTCGACTTCGTGCATTATTTTCTTCTGCTTCTATGGCCTGCAAGTATAAGTATACACTCGGGAACCGTGGAGCAAGGCTGCGCGTGAATATAGAGAAGGGGAGGAAGCGATTTTGCGTAGCAAAGCAGTGCGCGCTACTCCAAACGACTGGTATTTAAGTATTTTAAGTATGTATTGCACATCTCATGTGCGAGCCATCGACTGTGCTCACTACATCTATTCTTATTACATAACTATGATTTTCCCTACAGACTACACTGTCTATTACATTCTGTATAGGTGTTAAATAGCAGTTCTGATTGTTTTAACTGTTCTCACTTAAACTAACACTTATTTCTCTTCCTTATCCCGTCTCTGTACAGCACTTCTTTCCCCCTAACTATTTGTAAATATACCCTAAATTTTTCCAATAGTTCCATGTTCCTTTGCACTACAATTGATTTGAACACACTTTCCACGTTTATGTCAAAACGCCTGGTAGCTGAAATTGTATATATATATATATAGTATGTTTATGTAGTAGTTGTGTTGTCTAGTATGTTTGTTTTGTCTTGCGTAGTAGTTGTGCTGTCTAATTTGTTTGTGTTTGTCTTGTGTAGTACTTTTGGTGTGTAGTTTGTTTATGTTTATATTGTGTAGTAGTTGTGATGTGTTTGTGTTTATATTGTGTTATAGTTGTGATGTGTTTGTGTGTGTCTTATGTAGTAATCTGTCTAAAGTGTTTGTGTTTGTGTTCGTCTTGTGTAGTAATTGTGCTGTCTAATGTGTTTGTGTTTGTCTTGTGTAGTAGTTCCTCCATTCATATTGGGGGTTAGGCGTAGAGCTGACAACTCTGCACTGTAAAAAATAATGTCAAGAAACAGCAATATAAGGCCATGGATGTTCCCAAGGTAAAATATTCCGGAGGTAAAATAGTCCCCCGTTCGGATCTCCGAGTGGGGACTACTTTGGGAGGTCCCTGGACTAAGGATAAGATCTACATTGGGAATTAGGATATTAAATTAGGCACCTGGAATGTTCTGAGACTTTACCGGCCTGGGGCATTTCAGTGTACAGTTAATGAGATAGTTAAATATAAATTAGATGTAGTAGCTGTCCAGGAAGTTAGGTGGCCAGGAGAAGGGAATTGTAAAACTAAAAATTATACTTTTTTCTATGGTGGTACTGAAAATCATAATTTTGGAACAGGCTTTTTCATAAATAATATAATTATCGCGGCTCTTAAAACAGTAGAATTTATTAATGATAGGATATCATATGCAGTTTTACAGGGTAGGTGGTGTAAAATTATTTTAATAAACATACATGCACCAACGGAAGATAAAGATGATAATACTAAAGATGATTTTTATACAGAGTTAGAACAGGTCTTTGATAAATTTTCTCAGTATGATATGAAAATTCTGTTAGGTGACTGTAATGCACAGATTGGCAAAGAAGAGACATTTAAACCCACGATTGGTAAAGAAAGTCTTCATGAATTAAGCAATGATAATGGTATAAGATTGATTACTTTTGCAACCTCAAAGAATTTAATTGTGAAAAGTACCACTTTTAAACATAAAGATATCCATAAATATACCTGGTCTTCTCCAGATGGTAAAACTCATAATCAGATAGATCATGTTCCCATTGATAAGAGAAGGCATACTAGTATAATTGACGTTCGTACACATAGAGGTGCTGACTGTGCCAGTGACCATTATTTAGTAATTGCTAAATTAAGAGAAAGACTCGCAGTGATAAATCATAAGCAACAAAATCTAAAAGTTCTAAAATTTGATACAGGAAAGTTTACTGATGAAAGAATTAAGAAAGATTACCAAATTAAACTGTCAAATAGATTTGATGTTTTGCAGGATTTAAATGATGATGAAAATATAAATGAAACAGACGTAAATAAGAATTGGGAGCACATACGTAATGCAATAGAATCAGCAGCTAAAGAAAGTATAGGATACCATAAACCGAGAAAAAGTAAGCCATGGTTTGATAATGAATGTCATAATTTAATAGAAATAAGAAATCAGGCTAGACTTAGGTGGTTAAATAACTCTGATGATACAAATCTAAACAATTATAATAGAATAAAGCGAGACGTTAACCGCACGTTTAGAAGTAAAAAAAGAGATTACTTGAAAAGCAAAATTAACGAAATTGAAACAAACAGCAAAAATAAAAATATCAGAGATTTATATAAAGGTGTAAATGAGTTTAGAAAGGGGTGGCAACCTAAAGTAAACTTGATAAAAGATAAACACGGTGATTTTCTAGCTGACCCAAGCGATATTCTAAATAGATGGAAGAACTACTTTAATGACCTTTTAAATGTCCATGTAAGAGATAAATCAGAAGTAAATGAAGTCCACACAGCAGAACCTTTAGTTCCAGAACCTAACTTGACTGAAGTTAAAGATGCTATTAAAAGGCTAAAGAATAACAAAGCACCTGGCATTGATTTAATACCAGCTGAGTTAATTAAATATGGT
Organism: Lepisma saccharinum; assembly: GCF_977018435.1. Taxonomy (NCBI): domain Eukaryota; kingdom Metazoa; phylum Arthropoda; class Insecta; order Zygentoma; family Lepismatidae; genus Lepisma; species Lepisma saccharinum. The sequence goes on from NC_139231.1 coordinate 125,160,870, forward strand.
GGAAATTCATTAATATCTCAAATTCATAAATAAATTTGTTTAATATGGAATAAAGAAGAAATCCCTCAACAGTGGAAGGAATCCATAATTGTTCCTGTGTTTAAAAAAGATGATAAAATGAACTGTAATAATTACCGTGGAATTTCTCTACTCTCAACAACATATAAAATATTATCTAACATTCTTTTAACAAGACTAACCCCAGATGCTAATGAAATTATAGGTGATTATCAATGTGGATTTAAATGTAACAGATCAACTACAGATCAAATTTTTCACATCAGACAGACACTTGAAAAAAAGTGGGAATATAATCAAAATGTCCATCAGCTATTCATTGATTTCAAAAAAGCATATGATTCGGTCAAAAGAGATAAATTATATAATATATTAGTAGAGTTTGGAATACCTAAGAAGCTTGTTAGTATGATAAAAATATGCACCAGTGAAACAGAAAGTAAAATTCGTGTGGGTATTAATATGTCTGACAAATTTACAATTCATGATGGGTTAAAACAAGGAGATGCATTATCTCCATTGCTTTTTAATTTTGCCTTAGAATATGGTGTTAGGAAGGTAAAAGAAACTAAAGAAGGACTGAAATTAAATGGTGTGACTCAGTTGTTAGCATATGCAGATGATGTAGATTTACTGGGGGATGATGTGAATACAATTAAGAATAATGCTAAAATATTTTTCAAAACTGCTAAAGAGATAGGTTTGAAAGTTAACAAAGAGAAAACTAAATATATGCTTACAGGCCGAAACCAAGTGTTAGGTAATAATCAAAATCTAATTATTGATAACAACTCGTTTGAACCAGTTTCCAAATTCAAATACTTAGGAGTAATATTAACAAATGAAAATTATATTAAAGAGGAAATAAAAAGTAGGCTTAATTCAGGAAATGCATGTTACTTCTCTCTTCATAAACTTTTGTCTTCTCGTTTAATATCTAAGAAACTAAAAGTTAAAATATACAAAACAGTAATTTTGCCTGTAGTATTATATGGATGTGAAACTTGGTCCCTTACATTGAAAGAGGAACATAAATTGAGAGTATTTGAAAATAAGATCCTTAGGAAAATCTTTGGACCTAAAAGGGATGAGGAGACAGGTGAGTGGAGAAGGTTACATAATTTAGAACTACATGATTTGTATTCATGTCCAGATATTATTAGAAGAATTAAATCAAGAAGAAGTAGTGGGGTTTACGGTACGGACAGCACAACTTTTAAGTGTAGAAAAGGCGAGGCTATTTGATTGAACAATCAGATTTGCTTATACTTAAAACAAAGCCAAGAGAGGCCTATACCCCAATTTTTCAGGTGTGATATGCTCTGATTTTTAAGAAATTCTGAATTTCTAGTGTAGAAAAGGCGAGGGCTCAACAGATAGATTTACCTATACTTAAAACAATGCCAAGAGGGGCCTATACCCCAATTCTTCCAGTGTGATATGCTCTTAATTTTAAGAATTTTGAATTCTAGTGTAGAAAGGGTGAAATCCTCTCAGACAGATTTGCTTATACTTAAAATTATGCCAAGTTCCCATATGATCTTATTGCTTATAGTGTGTTTTTTGTCAAAATCCCAGGAATTGAATTTTAGTGTAGCTCAGATTGATTCTGCCATGTATATTAATATAAAGCTTATAGTTACTGGGTTCTGAGGCCCAGTGGAGTGTGGTGCATAGCCCCATGGTTTTTATTGCCTTGCCATCAGGAGGCCTCTGGGTTTGAGTCCTGATAAAATGTGAAGCCTCTCCTGATGGCAAAATGTTAATATTGTTGCTTTGTAAGCAAAAGGCTCGGGTTTGAGTCCTGATAAAATGTAAAGCCTCTCCTGATGGCAAAATGTTAATATTGTTGTCTTGTAAACAAGGGGCTTTGGGTTCGAGTCCTCATAAAAGATTGAAATATATACAACTGCCCACACATAAGATATTCACTGCTAGCTGATAATACAGTTGAGGTTTGTATATTGTACAACAGGATAATAGAACAATTATCTTCTAGAACTGCTCCGTGACTCTCTCATTTCTTACATCATAAACATATGATTTTTCACCTATGAGAATGACACTACAAATGGTGTCTTCAGGTAAAGCCTCATGGAATTCACAGATAATTTTAATGTTTGTTCTGTCATTCACCACAACTTGTTTTCTTTTTGAAGTGTTGATTACAAACATGGGTCTCCGTGTTTTGAATTCATCTGGAGTGTAGTACATATCAGTACTGCCAGTAGTGACTCTTTTGAAAGCCGAAAATGCCTCATATAATTTGAGAAAATCATCCTTGGACATGTCTAAATTGTAATTTTCTCTGGGGAATACCTCATTTCTGCCATTTTTAAGATATATGTTCTTGATGTTGCAGTTATCAAATCTACTTGAATTTTTTTCCTGATTATTGTGTCTTCCAGTCTGAAACAATACTACTACAAAATCAGGCATGTCATATTGAATACTGGAGAATGAATTTGTAGCATCAAACTCATAATATGTACCAGATGCGGGCTTCTGTACGCATTGATATGTGTAAAATTGCAGAGGAATCTGTGGATTTTTTAGGATATCAGCTTTGTATTTAAGAGCATAACTGGCCTCATATTCAACAACCGGGATTCTTAGCTCCATAGTCTGAATAATGCATTTGCCTTCATCAGGTAAGGTATTAGGCAGAGCTTCCCCTGTAGGGTTTAATGTGCTGTACCTCATCAAAGCATTATTATCATTTGCAGCTCTTCTAAATGTAATTCTTAACCCACCCTTCCACATGATATCTTTGTAATCCGAGAAGAATCCTGGCAACAGGCGCATCGGGAACAGCACTGTGTGGTTCTTCGATAATATTTTCTCACCAGCTTCAAAACCACCGATTCTGTAGTAAGAAGCTTCGGTTTTGGATAATTTTAGAGTGGCCAAAGCTGTGGAGGTAATGCCGGGATAATCCACTCTGTTTATAACAACGCCATGCTTTCTGATCTCAATTTCAGAGAACAGATGCGGCACAAAATTATCTACCAATCTTATGTTTGAATTTGCCGGATAATCTGTTCCATCGAGCTTTACAACATCAAATTTGATGTATAGATCTGCTCTGTGGGGGTGTATAAAACCATCCCCAACATCAAGATCAACCTCGATCTCCGTGTTGGGTTGATTTAAATTTGCAAATGTCCTCCTGTTTGGGGGGAATGATTGTAGCTCATAACTCTCAATATTTTCCATTGTATGTATTTTTATTTAAATATTAATCTCTATGATTGCAGTTGTTGTGGCTCCAGCAAAATCAACTAATTCTTCTTTTTCATTAGTGACCATCAATTCAATGTAATCTATTCTATTATGACACACAGGAAAATATAATGTTGGGGATGGATTGTAGATGATTGGCTCCATGAATTCGGAATTAGGTTTGAATGTTGCAATGATGCCGGTTTGTTTGTGAGTGCCTATGCCATTTGATTTGGTGATCATACCCTCGGCCACATTACAGTGAATATTCAGAGTCTCTATGGCTAAGAATTTAGGTATATTCATAGCAGTGTGTTTGATGGCTGCTTCAAGTTTTGTGTTGTTCTCAAATCCTAGCAGCTCTCCTATAGTACCCAGATGCACCGTTTCTGTAGCAGATACAATCTCTACTCTGTGAGTGACAGAATTTTGAGTTAACACTACACCTCTGGGTAATTGAGCATTTAGAGTGGATAGATTATACTGCCCTGGAGTGATGACAATTTTTTGATCCCCTACTGCAATTGTGTTGTTGTGGTGAGTAATATTTGGGATCAGGTACATGCCGTAAAATGCTCTGAGAGCTATTGTTTTGGGATACACTATGTCATCATGCAATTTGAGTTTCAATATTGAATTTTGGCTGGTGAGATGGAATACCCCCATGATGTTTCAGATACCACAAGGCCTTTTGAAAATCTTCAATTGATGGTTTATTTATTTGAGACATATATCTGAGAACAGATAAACACAAATGTCCGCAATTAACATCTTTGAAGTTTTGAACACGGGCATTATTGTAATAAAGATTAGGTGATTTTAAATATTTTATTAAATTTTCAGGAGGAACACCTCCAAATGAATCAAACACAAATGCCTCATTGTTTAAATATTTAAGATAACAAATCCAGTGAGTGCCCTGATTTTTGTACTCATCCAAATTAACAATGCCACACTCTTTGTTGAGTGGTTGTTCCGGTAAAGAATCAGACATGTACACTCCTCTAAAATGTTTGATGCCCAGTGGCTTGATTAAAGCTTCAATATCTTGGTTTGTAAGCGGCTCTTGTTTTTTTTAAACTTATTCATGGCTCTCTTAACACCTTTGCCTTTTTTCTCCATGGCCAGGTTATGGCGCTTCTGCTCATCTAATTCTGCCTTATTTTTCTTGGCATCTATTACTGTTTTTGCTATGGCAGCTGATCCCCCAGCCAAGCTCCCCACAGCCCCGAGAGCAGCTAAGATAGCAGGGATGGTAAATATGAATCCCCCCACATGTGATTTTTTCCTAGATTGCTGTAATTTTTTTAATTGGGGGGTACTAAGCAACAATTTCATACCATGCCCCTTTGCAAGACAAGAGTTTTTTTTCTTGCGCTGCTTTTTGGTTAAAAGACTGTCAATAGTTTTAAGAGATTTGAGACCTGCATAAGGTATTTGATACATAACACCCTTGGCCTTCATCGTAGGTTTATTATATACATATTCACAGCCCCCACCCCAGTTTTTGTTTGGTGCTCATTGCTATGGTGGTTCCCAATGCTGCTATTTTTTCACTCAAAGAAGCATCTTTGCTTACAAATCTACCAAATGCAGCCTCTTCTAATTTCTTGTCTGCAACATGTCTCTTGTCAAGATCAGTATGTGTGTTGTATGCTATGTCATGGTCTCTACAAGCAGCATCTAAAGGATTAACACCAGGGTCCCCTCTGTTTAATCTATGGTCCAATTTTGTACCTGGACCACAATACTGATAGCCTGGTATGTGTAGTTCAAATGGCAGCTTGTTTATGATGTCATTAACCAGGCCCCGGCCCTCAGAAATATTCCAAAATTTGGGTGGTAGAGTATTAATAATTTTTATGAGATATCCAATCCCCTTAGTGTCATTCACTATAAAATTAGACAATTTGGTGCTTATCATGTCCATAATTCCAACCTTCTCATTGTAAAAATTGTGGTTCCCAGCATTTTCCTCCCCAGCTATCACCAGCAACCTATCTACAAGTTTCCTGACATCATCAACCCACACAAATTCTTTAGGCAGGGTGTTGTATTGTTTGATTCCACTACCTGTCTTGATCTGTGACCATATGGGCTTGATTAAATTGTTGTATTTTGCCCCACTGCTAGACTTGACTCTTTTTTGTGTGGGATCATTGTTCTGGTATAGAGCATCTGATTTTATTAATATTTCTTTGTAATGTTCATAATCTTGATCTGTATAGCTGCCAGGCCTTTTCCTAGTCATCAGTTCCCACAATCCAGGTGTGCCGGTGTACTTAACAAAACCACCTTTTTCTCCGAGACGAGATTCTGAATATACAATTATATCATCTCCCATAAAAGTTACTCTGAAATTGCCGATTCTATGTATGATGCTCCCATCAAGCTCTGTGTCAGCATATAAGCCAAACACCTCATCTTTATTGTCTTTAGGTGTGGTTAAATATTTTTGAGCAAGAAGACCCAATTCAATAGGATCCTGAGTAGCTTCAATTCTTCTAGGAGCAACAGGACTAGGTGTATGAATACTGGAAAGTGGGGTGAATGGATAATCTAATATGTTTCTTGCAGCTACAGGTACAAGCTCTGTGATCAAATCTTGATTTTGCTCTGTAACAGTTTTGATATTCTTACCTAAATTATTAATAGCATCAATGACAGGCTGTTCTGTTTGTTTGTGTTTTTCATAAATTCCACGGTTCTCTGATTTCCATCCCTTAAATCTTTTTACAAGATAATCTCTTAACTTAAGATCATCAATAACTGGTCGTTTCATGGTTGTTTATTTATGTCTCAACGTCTAGAAAATCGTTGATTTTATTTCTGTATTTGCCACTATTGGGTGTTCTTGTCATATCAATTGTGACAAACCCATAACTGTCCTGGTTCCAGCACTTGCTGCAAAATTTGGAAAAATCATTGTAGCTCAAGTCCCCACCTACATATTCATCATGTATGTGTTTGAGGTTGGTATGGTCTTGATGAAACACACATATAAAATTGCTGTTGTCTCGGATCAGTTGCTTCGGAATTTTAGAAAAAGTCTGTGCCAGGTAGAAGCAATCAATGTTTTTGTGCCGGCCCTGTGTAAAGAAATTTCTAACCTTGTTTTGATTATCCAGTATAACGTCATCAAACACAACAACAGAATTATCGAGACATTCGTGAAGTGGCTTAACATCTGGTACAAAAGTGGCAATATCCAATCCATCATATAGCTTCATCAGCTGCTGATATTTTAATTGTTCCAAGCTCTTAGAGAAGACATACAAGTGCCTGTTTTTCCAGTCTAACCAGTTGGGTGCCAATAAAAAATTATCAACCATTAGTGTAGTTTTACCACAAGCAGATGGCCCAACAATAAGACACCTAATATTATCAGGCAGCAGCACTCCATTTCTCTTATTCTGCTGTTCAGGTTCTGGCAGCCTCTTTATAACATCCCAGGTGTTCATATTATCACTTTGTCTGCATCGATCCAGCTGTTTTCCGGATGACCCAGCCATTTGACAAATAACTTGTTGCCTTTTCTGCGGATGATTTTTTCTATGAGATATGTGTCGGGCTGTTTAGTTTTGCTGAGCTCTTGTTCATAGAACCTGCCTTTGAGAATTTCTCCTCTGTGATCTTTTATTATATATGTGTTAAGGGTCCCGGGTTTAACTTGAACCACTGTAAATAATTCCGTGCTCCAGTTTCTCGTAAAGCCTCTTTTGAATAAGTGCTTATATTTGCTGATTCTTACTTGATCGCCCACCCTGTATTTGGCCCTTCTTGTTGTTGGCTGGTATCTAGGATAATAAACAGTGCTGATCAATTTTTGCTCATCAGATGAAGTTACTTCGGAGGGTTTCATGTTGATTGTGGAATGGACAGAATTGTTATATTTATGTAGAAGTTCTGGAAGAATATTAAGCCATTTATAATTACCTTGAAGTGTAAATTGTTTATACATAAGATTTTTTAAGGTTCTGTTGAATCTCTCTACAATTGAGGCTTTGAGATCACTGTAACTCGAGTAATGTTTTATTGCCTGGCTTTTAATAAATTGTTGAAACACTGAATTATAAAATTCTTTGCCATTATCTGTTTGCAAATAGCGCGGTGATCTTCCTGAATGATTGATGATTGTCCTGAGGGCTTCTGTAACACATTTTCCAGTCTTGGATTTGAGTGGCACAGCCCAGGCAAATTTTGAAAATGTGTCTATGACAGTGAGTAGATACTTGTAGCCCTTGTTGATTTTGTCTAAGTTTTTCAACTGTCCACTTGACAACTCAATCAAGTCGCTCTGCCATAAATCATCTATGCCCTTTGTGACTACTGGGAGTCTCTTATAATTATGTCTGGCTTGTCTGTGTAATTCATCAACAATAATTTGTCTAGACATGATATGTAAACAAGAATATTGCAACTATGGGGTGTTCAGCAGCTGATACTGCAGGATTTTCTAAATATAATTTGTCCCCTATTTGTATTTTAAATTCCAGAGAGCCATCATCTTCAGTATAGGCTGTTTCTAATGTATTGGGATCTGTAAAATCCTCTAACTCTACACTGGTGATTTTTGGTTTGTTGTCAGCATTTGTTATTGATAAGGTAGGGTAGTGATGTGCCTGTGGCTGAAGCCAATATTTGATCTTGATTGGTCTCAATGTGCCTCCAACAAAAAATTGATAATAAAATTGTGCAGGGGACAGCATATATATTTTGCCACCTGGTGTAAATGGTGAATCATATTCTTTGTTGGGGATGCTGTACAATTCAAGAATTACTGTATGTTTTGGATTCTCGATTATGCCTGTTATTTCCTTTTCTGCTGTGAGCAATCTGCTTGTTACAGATTCAAGGTGCTCATTGATGGTCCTAACAACATCATCGTGGCCTGGCTTGATCTTTATGTCCACAACAAGTTTCTTGTATTGTTGCACAATCTCTTGAAGCTGGGTGGCAAAAACAGACAGAGCATTTGCTTGATTGGATTCCATGGTCCCTAGCTGTTGCTTGATATTAGCTACAATTTGTTGCAAATTTTCAACAACTGCCAATTTTGAATTTTGAGCAGTAAGATCATGGACCTGTCTTCTGATATCCTCAAACAGGGCATGCAGTTCATTAATATGTTGATTGGTTGGTAGAGTGGCCACTGTCTGAGTGAGTTGTTTGATCTCTGTCTGGATATTCTTGATATCTTCTGATTTCAATATCCTATTCACAGCTCTCTTAATATTTTTAAGTTCCTGTGATGTAGGGAGATTTGATACTGTATTTTGCAAAAATTCAAGTGCCAATTTCACATTGTTTAATTCAGAAGCATCAGCCACATTTTGCATAGCATTTTGGAGCAGGGCTATATCTGCCTGAGTGGGTGTTGATTGTTGTAAAATTTCAAGCTTTGTTTGGATATCATCGATCAAGTGATGAAAATGAGACAGTTCAGATTCAGTGTTGAGGTTTTCAAGCTTTGTGATTTGGTGCTGGACACTGACAAGGGTATCTACAATTCCAGGCAGGCGAGATTCTAGTACATTTGCCAAATCACTTTGCACTGCTGCTATTGTACCTTCAAGATGGGTTATGGAACTTTGAATTTTTCCAAAATCTTCATATGTTTCAAGTTGCAGCTTAATATTTGCTACACTCCGAGTTATTGCATTCAAAGCATCAGAAGATGGCAAATTGTTCATAAAATTTTCAAGTGTCTCAATTTTTTCTTTAACCTCGGCTATGGCATTGTTCAGGGGGTCTAGATTAGGTATTTGGAGTGACTGAATCTGTTCTTTTAGAGTGGAAATCACTAGATCAAAATCTTCTTGTGATTTTATGCTTTTGACAATTGTTTGGAGCTGTGCCTGGACATTATTTATCTGCTCCTCCAATTGCTGTTTCAATTGCTCAGAGTTGTTGGCCTGGGTCTTAAATTTGGCTTGAAGAGCTGCTACAGCTTCTTCCAAACTTTGAAAATTATCCAATGTTGCCAGGTCAGTATATTTCTGAAGCAATAATTTGAGTTCAGAATCAATTTTAAGAAGAGGGTCCATGCATTGTGATTGTAAATTTGTAATTTCTAATTGAAGACTGGCATTCAGTGTGGTTTGTAAAGCTTGCAAATCACTTCTCAATTTCTTGACTCTGACATCAAGCATCAGAATCTCATCACTGTGATCTTCATGTCTTGTATGGCCAAATATATCATTAGGCATTTTGTTTTACTGGTTATTTATTATAGAGTATCTGATTCTTAATTCTATAAAAAAGGGTATAAGCTTGTCATAAGATCTAGGGACCTCAATATATAAGCAGTCACCAGCAGAAACAGTATATACAGTGCCAGAAACCATGTTTGAGTGCTTGATTCTATAAATATTTCTCCCTACTGAAATCTTGACATCACCCTCAGGGGTTGTAATAAATTGCAATTGCCCACCTACAGGTAATTGGTAATGATTTAAATTATTGTTAAATATGTACAATGTTTTGCCTGTTTCATCATCATTATCTGTAAGTATGCTGTTCAGATGAATAATTAACAAGCCACTCAGTTTAGACATTACAGATTGTAAATCAGGAGAGGCTTGCGGTGTTGGCAGGTCCATAATAGCCTGTTTTTTGAACCCAAATAAGTTCATAGGCATGTTTATTTATTTCAAATCATGCTCTGGAATTGGGCATTGTTTGCCACTTTTCAAATCACAATGCCCCCAAGGTAAAGTATGTGTGCCACATGACAAAATGCATCTCTTATCATCATGTGGGTCCAGGGCCACTTTTGTTACAATATTTGAAGTCAATAAGTGATTCTCACTCTGAATTCTATTTTCTGATGTTCTGATTGAACTCTGTGATTTGATGCAATTTTTATAATCTTCAAATACAAGCTCTTTTTCCACAATCACTCTGCCAATGCCCTTGGCCTTTTTGGCAACAGCACCACTACATGTTTCAAAACTGTACATCTTGGCTCTTAACCCAGCAAATGCCACAATAACATCACCAAGTGTCTCATCTTTTAATTTGCCAGGCACCTTTTTGTTGTGGTGTTGTTGAATCTTTGTATGTTCACTGGTATCAAAATATTGAAACAATTCAGGCTGTGACATATCTTGATAAACATCTTCTGTTTGAATTTCAAGAATAAAACTATCCGTATCCATGTACAATAATTTTACACGATCACCATAAAAAGGTTTCAGCACGTCATAATATAATATTAACATATGTAATTTGGACAATTCCAATATCACAGCCCCTACATAAATAGGTTTATCAAACTTGATCTTTGTTTTCATCATGTTGAAAAGTGCCATGTACTCATTATAAATTCTTCTGTAATTGAAGTTGGGCTTTGCAACCAATTTTTTGCTCCGGCTGGGGTCAGTAATTATTTTAACATCGGTATGTTTTCTGACATTTTCAATTGTTTTGCCATACACTGAATTTACCATCAATTTAAACAAGCCCTTATCAAATTCGCTTTTTGCAGATGTTCGAAGCTCCGTATTTGTATCAATGTATGGTTTCAACCATCTTGAGTGCCTGAACCTCAAAACTTTTCCAACTTTGGTCACTTGAACACCATGTTTCATCAGGAACTGAAGGTTTTTATAATATATGACATAACCCTGTTTTGGCTCCAGTGTCGTCATGAGCTTCTTCTGTTTAGAGCCAGGCGAGCACTGAACCTCGGGAATTGGGGGCAGATCAGAAAATTTGTTGTGTAAATGATCTGGAAACATCAGATCAGTCTCTAAGAAGAGGCCATATTCACTGTCATCAAAATCCTGAAGATCCTCAATATTAAAATCTTCGACCCACTCAAGCCCTGCATATGGCAATTTATCCATCATAGCGTGACCATAGAGGTTGTTTGCATCCGCATAAAGTATATAATTTGATGGCCGTGCTGGATCATAATCAGGCATATACTTGTTATTTGCTCTGGCATATCTCTGGGAACATTGCACCATCCCACCTCTTATACCTTTCTCCATAAACAGATACATATTTTGATCTGGGATCAGATCCAATTGCATTTTGGTGTTGAAAAACGTTGCAGCCCATGCTAGGCCCGGGGCACTGTAAAAATACGCTGGGTCCAGTCCATAATTTTGCATGGAAGATTTTCTGAATGCCTGCAATATATCAGCTAAGAGGGTCACATCAAGTTTTAAATATGCCATGTGATAATCACCAAATGTCTGGCAATTTAAATTGTCCCACATCAACTGAGCATGGTGATAATCTTCATCACTGATTCCAGATCCTCTGATTTTGCTGTAAAACGCTTCTTGTGGTGGCAGGGAACACTCATCGAATTTAGAAAAATCTGTAACATAGTCATATGGATATACGCCCTTCTGCCTAATTAATTTCAGCTCCTGATCTGGAAACATTGCACGTGTGATTTTCAAGTCATCATCAGATAATTGAGAGGCCAGTGTAGCCAGGCTAGCAGGTAAAAATCTGTAAGAATCAAGAAATCTTAATTGAATAGGAACACCATCAACTTTAATTATCTTGCTAATAGATATATATTTTTCATCATTTTCAGCTAAAATGTTTAAATTCTGCTTGTCAAACCCCTCGTACCTGATCAGATGATGGAAATCATAATTGGATGCTCCATGGCAAAATATGGGGATAAATCTTGGTCTCTTGATCTTAATATTACAGCTATTACACAGGGCCTGTTTATATCGACCATCTGTATGAGAATGGTGTTTCACCTTGATATTTGTATCTGAAAATTCACAATCACATACCGGGCATTTTTCTGCATTGTTGAAATCTTCAATCTGTTCCTCTGTTAAAGGCAACATAGGCTTTGATTTTAATAAGTTGTTAGATGCTATGTCACGACACATATTTTCCATTCTATGTGCAAATTCTTTGATGGCATTTGGTCCCTTGTATGAATATTCTTTAATAACAACACCGTCCCGTATAACCATAAAACAAAAGCTGGAAGGTTCATGTTGCTGGTATGGTGTACTTGATGATTCTTCTGGATCTGGGCTACAAAATGCAATAGGTTTGAGGTTCGATTCGAAATCACAGACAATATATACAGGGTGTTCCAACAAGGCTTCATACTTTTTGAATTTGCAATTTTCACTTGGATTGGGCATCACCATATGAACAGGTTTATGGTTGCCACAGTATTTCAGATGCTCTTTTAACTTGTTTTTTGCAATTTCTGCATTCTCTTCCCGAACCCCATTTACCATTTTTTGACCATCAAATACAGTCAAACATCTTCTGCACAACTTAAATATTGTATGAGTTTTGTCTAGTTGTGTTCTCACTAAAGCTTCAAGATTATGTATCAGAGTGTAATGGTATGTATCGTCCCCTTCAATTAAGAGCAGATCAATTGGAATAGCAGATTCATCATCAATTGTACTGATTCTGAGAGGTGCTATCGGACAATTGCCAGTGGAACAAATAAATACATTAATAGATAATTGTTTGCCATTGATGTGCTTGGCTCTTTTTTCAAATTTATCAATATTCTGAACTGACATTGGATATTCCAAACCCTCCATTACATCGTCAAAATCATATTCATGCTGTTTGTAATAACTTATTCTCTGAGGATTCCTTGAAACTGGATACAAAGCAGCTAATATACACCACAAAAAGCATTTCTGGTCGGTGTTTTCAATATTGACCACGGCTCTTTTGTTTTTGATATTGGTAGGTAATGGCAAATATGTAGATCCTTGTAATGGGCTGAATTCAGAAATATGAACATATAACTTGTGTGATGAACCGCATAGGCTCCATCCTGACTCTTTTGCCGCAAATTCAGAGTGTTTAATGTTCAATTGATCTATCAGCCTGCTTATTATTTTGTCTGAATTTGTATTTGAATATACAGGTACAGTTTCTGTTAAGTGGGGATGTGTAAATTTTGTGCCATTTGGCTTCTTATATTGTACAAACAATTTGAGGGATAGCTTATAAGAGCCATTTTGTGCATTAAGAATTGCCTGCAGATCAGAATTTATACTGTTCAAGAAATTCTCAATGCCGCATCTTAGCTCTGATACAAACTGGTAATCCCTAAGTTGGGCATTAAAACTGCTACGGATAGGTGGTTCATAGCGTGGCTGCTTTGCAGGTCCAGCATTAACAGGTGTTTCATGCTTCCTTTTCAGACCAGATGTGGATGGTTGTGGGGGCAATGTTGATGACTGTACATAAGAATTACACTTATGCCATTTGTAATATGCCTTGCTTAATATTTTATGGCATCTTGGACATATTTTCATGGCCTTTCTGCATTTCCTAGAGTTACAAATACGGCAATGCCTAGCCCAATGAGAACTAGATATATTTTTATTACACTGATTGCAATATTTTTGTTTTGGCATTTTTTCTTGTAGTTTATTATATAAGATTTTCTGGGCTTCAATTCCAAACTTTATACTTAATAAAAATATCAGTTGGGTTCAGCAGTTAATGGCTGAGCTGGTGCTTTTATACCCAAACAACAGCAGTAACTAGGTTTTGGTGATAGTTTTGCTGATGTACAACACACTTCACCAGGTTTAAAACCTCATCTCTATATCAACTAAATACAATTCAAAATCCAATTTTGAATTGTACAATAAATATTCTGTAAGTCTCACTTGTGTTTATATTAACAGAACAAGACAAAACCAGAATTGTATTCAGGATTGCATGTTTTCATACAAAAAAGCCATATTTTTGACAAGTTTATAAACAACAATCATACAGATATAACTTTTACACACATGGCCGAATCTGTCTGAGCAGAGGAGAAAGAAGTGTCATTCTCATAGGGGAAAAATCATATGTTTATGATGTAAGAAATGAAAGGGTCACAGAGCAGTTCTAGAGACCCGATTCAAACACAGAAACCCCTTGATTACAAAGCAATAATACCAACACTTTGCTGTCAGAGAGGTCCCAGACACTCTGACAGCTTTGAAACCTCAGCTGTATTATCAGCTAGCAGTGAATATCTCATGTGTGGACAGTTGTACATATTTCAATCTTTTATCAGGACTTAAACCCAAAGCCTCTTACAATGCAACAATATTAACACTTCTCAATATGGAATATACCCACATTTTACTGGGTTCTGAGACCTTAATGCAGACAAAATTGGATTTTGAACTGCCGTAATATTTTCTAAGTCTTTGCCTAGGCTCATATTATCTGAACAGAATTGCTTTCAGCACGAGGGGGGTACAGTTCATTGCCACTGTGTGAAAATATGTATCTTTATCTCAATAATCTTTGTTACACTTTTACATGTTGTCTTGCATGACTAGGAATTTGTTACACTTTTTCCCCTGTCGTGCTGAAAGATTAATGACCCCTTCAGTGAATCATACAGAAAAATCATTAATGCCCCCCCCCCTTCTAGCGTGTCTCTTGCGTGCCGGCAAAGCACGCAAACAATTAACTATGCTTACTCGCTCTTCTCCTATTGTATTGAGGAGGTGGTTATAAAACATGAGAAAATAAGAAAATTCAGTTTTTTGTACAATATATTATTGTAAAACACTTTTTACCAGGTTTTCAGATCTGGGAGTTGTATATCAACTATTCTCAAAATCTCACTTGTGGACATATTATTTTGCCACATGTTTTCAATCTTAAATATTTTATGAGGACTCGAACCCAAAGCCCCTTGTTTACAAGACAACAATATTAACATTTTGCCATCAGGAGAGGCTTTACATTTTATCAGGACTCAAACCCGAGCCTTTTGCTTACAAAGCAACAATATTAACATTTTGCCATCAGGAGAGGCTTCACATTTTATCAGGACTCAAACCCAGAGGCCTCCTGATGGCAAGGCAATAAAAACCATGGGGCTATGCACCACACTCCACTGGGCCTCAGAACCCAGTAACTATAAGCTTTATATTAATATACATGGCAGAATCAATCTGAGCTACACTAAAATTCAATTCCTGGGATTTTGACAAAAAACACACTATAAGCAATAAGATCATATGGGAACTTGGCATAATTTTAAGTATAAGCAAATCTGTCTGAGAGGATTTCACCCTTTCTACACTAGAATTCAAAATTCTTAAAATTAAGAGCATATCACACTGGAAGAATTGGGGTATAGGCCCCTCTTGGCATTGTTTTAAGTATAGGTAAATCTATCTGTTGAGCCCTCGCCTTTTCTACACTAGAAATTCAGAATTTCTTAAAAATCAGAGCATATCACACCTGAAAAATTGGGGTATAGGCCTCTCTTGGCTTTGTTTTAAGTATAAGCAAATCTGATTGTTCAATCAAATAGCCTCGCCTTTTCTACACTTAAAAGTTGTGCTGTCCGTACCGTAAACCCCACTACTAGAAGACTTAGGTGGGCAGGCCATGTGGCACGAATGGGAGAGGAAAGAAGAGTTTACAGGACTCTTGTTGGGAAACCTGATGGTAAGAGACCTGTTGGAAGGCCAAGACGGAGATGGAGGGACAACGTTGAGATGGACCTAAGGGAAATCGGTAGAGATGGAAAAGAGTATATAGAACTTGCTCAAGATAGGGACAGATGGAAGGCCTGTGTTGCTGCAGCCATGAACCTTCGGGTTTAAGAAGGCTAGGGAGTTAGTTTTTTAGTTATCTGAAATTGTGGTTTAACCTCTATACACTCAACTTCTCTTCTCAGGCGTCCGATGGTCGAGCCTTCTTGAGTTACTACTAGTACAGAGGATTTTCAATCAATTTTTCTTTTTTGTCTAGATTAATCTCTCGATGATAATACATTAATGAAAATGATGATAATTGTCATTTCCTCCTCCTCCATACAGGTGGGAACATTTAGCATTTTTTTAAAAAGGTATGGGCAGATATTTAATTGGAACCGGTGTGTTGAAATCACGTATGTTACATACGTAAAATTAGTATTGTGTTTACATTTCAAGTCACCAAATTTCATATTTGTACGTTTAGTAGTTTTTGACATACGTAGTAGCTGCTGAAATATGTTATTTGGCACAGATGAATTTTATGATGCATGTGAATTTTGCTCCTTTGGCTGTAAGAGCAACATTTTTGAAAACCAATCAAATTCCAATCTCTCTTCCGCGCACTCTATCCTGGAAATTGCATTATTGCAAGCTAACGGGGTTCTGGTGCCTGGACACCCGAACAGTTATAATTCTTTGTGTTGTTATATGCCTTGTCTTTATGTGTTAGTGTGTGTGTGTGTGTGATGTGTACTACAACTGCGTGTCTTACCAAAGGCATGGCAATTTCAATATTTAGTTGCAAATATCGTTATTGCTGACGGATCTATTTTTATTTTTAAAATAAACCCCTCCCCTCCTGTTTATTGATATATTTATCTCTCTCTCTCTCTCTCTCTCTCTCTTTAGTGTGTGCGTGTCTATATACAGTTGTTTTAGTTGCAACGTGGCCAATTGATACCAGAGTGATCGTGAGACTAGCGAGATGTGATTTTAAAGTAACATTGTTGCCGTTGACTGTGGGAAAGTGGAGGAAACGACTGCTTACATCAAATTGTTGTTTAAGCCCATTTCTGTATTCACTCTCATGTTGCTTGCTGCTGCAAGTTCAGCGCCATCTTGCCTAATGACGTAAGCTCAGGCGCGTGACTAATCAAAAATGAAAAAATAAAGTTTCAAGTTTAATATATCATTCACAATTCCCCTTTACATTGTACTGTAACACGCTACATTCACTTCAAACATGTAGCCATATTTCTGACTCACCCTGAACATACCCCTTCTCATCATTTCTCTGTGATCAGCTGGCAGTGTGCTGGATCATAAATGCACCTAATTCCTCTTGCTGCCAAGGTGAAGTAAAGAGAGGTTTGAAGCGTTGTTAAAGAGAAAGCTGAGTCAGCTATTTGCCTAAAGACATGTATTGCTGTGGAATATCTCCGTTCCGACAATCATGGTTTCCTCCACCCTCTTCTGTTATCCGAGCTCCATCTTAATGTGCGAGATTCACGTCACTTTGAAGCAGAGTAATAAGAGTCTTTGGGTTCTTCTTGTCTCGTTTACTTCCCGCTTCAAAGTTTTCATGAGTCCTCTTGCGCCCACGGGAGAGCAGCTTCTCCCTTCTTTGCTTCGGGAATAGATGAGACCCTCCATCGAAATACGCAGGTGATGCCACGTATTCTTAGAGGTGATGTGATCAGTAGAGTACAACACAGATATCTTTGCCGTTGCGTAGATATTAATTTTCGTTTCGTCTCCCTCTCTCTTAGCATCACGTGTTCTACCCTTGTCGCCAACCTTCGCTATTGTTGCCATATTGGCATTCCATTCCTGGACACACTCGCGCAAACATCATTGAAAACAATTGAATAGCGCTCCAGCTCGCGGTTCACACAGTTCGGCAGGGACGGTTATGTGGCAATATAGCACGGCGTAGTGGTTGCTTCTTTTGTGCAGTGCATGTTCATTGGCTAGCTAGTAACTAGTGTTGCCAACTGTAATAATGAAGCACTATTATTTCTGTCACGGAAGGGGAAAAGCAGGTAAAGTGACGGTGAGTTTTGTTGGATTGGAAGCACCATATTTTTTATTTTATACTAAGTATTTGACCGCTTTGACGTTGTGTGCGGGTTCTTCTTAACTGTAGACAATTTACCGAACCCATAACTGTGTTCAATGTTATCTACTGATTATAATCAGGGCTAGGATTTATAGGTAAATAATGTACATACTTTTAGTTTGACGAAATATCCCTGAAATTTTGTGATATCTTTGCGCATAGTAATGTTTATAGTGATTTAAGGTACATTTTATTGTCAATATTTTTCCATATTTCTAACTTTAATAAATACTTACTTTTACATATTTAAGGAAAATATACTTAATTTTACATATTTCAACAGGTTTAATTCACAAATTGTTCATATTTCATAATTGTGGAATTGTTCAAAATAAATAAATTATGTGGCTCCAACAGTGTTTCAACTCTCGGCTCCGGCACGTGTTCTTGTAGAAATTGCATAGAGGAGGCTGTCATTTTTGCTGTTTAATGCGATGGATATTGTTTTCTGTGTTACAATTGCCATGCTTTGATGGGTGACCAAGTTCATAGCACGGCCGGCGGAAGGCGAGGGCGAACCGTGCCACCGCCCAGAGCGGCAAAATTTGAAGAGAAGAAAAAAATAAGCGTATTGAAAACTGTGGTCGAGCGAGATATTCTTTTCCGCTTAATAGTATTGAAATAGCATATGAATTCTCATTATTTATTTTCTATTTTGATGTTTTACTTAGGAATATATTGATTTTCAATTTCCCCTTGCTGCGTAACGGGGGGCGGGGGAGGGGGTCGAAATGGAGCGGCATCTGCCGCCCCCACCCAGGGAGGCAAAATGACTAGCGCCGGCCCTGGTTCATAGCTAGAGCCCGGAAGTTCAGGCATTTATTTTCGTTAAAATAGGCAGGCAAAAAGGCATTTATAATGTGGAAAATAGGCACTAAAAATGAAAAAAAAAGGCAAAATAAACCGAAAAAATGGCACATTTGGAAGTCGCTTACTTTTATATATAATTTCTGGCAGCATGTTAAAATCTACATTGGGAAGAGCATTTCAATTTTCTCCGTCTTGATTGCACATAACTACAAGGTGTTTTTTTAAGTTCTCAACATTCATTGATAGTCGTCTGTCAGAGAGAATGTTTTTCATAATAGAAAATGATCTTTCTACTTCGACAGAAGTTATTGGAGCATACATAGAACAAGCTAATGTGGCTGGACTCATTTTGGTAACAGCATTTTCATCTTTTAGAATATCACAAATTGTTTTCAATTGTTTCAAGTCCTCATTTGCACTCACTACCCGTTTGCACTTTTCCGCAACAGCTGACCCCTTTTGTCCTGGCACTTCCATCATCTGCTGCATAGATTCCTCGAAGATTTTCATGGATGCTACAAGAGTCTCACCTCTTTTTTCTAGCTTTGTAATTGTCTCTGGCAATGCACCATAATGTGCAAAAATAAACGACAGTTCATTCTTCAGTTCTGAATAGCACAAGAGTTTTTCACTTCAAGAATTGAAGCCGCTTCATTTTCTGGATAAGCATCGATCACCTCACTGATTTTTTCAAGGTTGTTAGCATAATATATAGCTGCTGATATCCAGGTTCCCCATCTTGTCAAGGGTTACGGAGGTAAACTAAGCTCAGGTGCAACTTCCTGAAATTTTCGGGTTCGAGAGGGAGATTTCAGAAATATCTTCTTTGTGTTCGAAATCAACCTCTCCACTTCAGCAGTCAATCATGCACAAGAAATGTTAACCGAAAGGCAATATCCTAACTCAGCATGAAATACTTTTTTCTCACACTTTTCTCCTTCAGCAATGTTGAAACATGCGTGAGTTCAATATTAATTAAATAAGGCGAAAATTATTCACGTAATAAACAGAAGAAAAATAAATGCCAACATTTTTTTTAAAAAAAAATTGTCAAATTTCATTGAAAAAGGCAGAAAAAGGCATTATAATTAAAAATAGTCAGTGGGGTCCCAAATAGGCAAAATAGGCAAAATTAAAAGGCTTCTGAAACATTCGAAACAACATAAAAAACGTATATCGGGAAAAATTTTATCAATATATGCACTAAATAAAAAGAGGCATTTTGCCAAACGTTCGGGCTCTATTCATAGCAAAAGAAAAATCCGCGCAGCTTATCGTCTAGTGGCAGTATATGAGTATATGTACTTGTTATTGTTGTGGAAGCCGGCATCGTTTGTAAATTTACAACAAAGGCAACCGACTGTCGCCGATCACAGAGAGGAAATAATAATACTGCTTGAGGAGGAGTGTTGTGGTCCAATTGTCGCGGTTTAACACGTTGGCGTGCCGTTGCAGTTGCGTACCAGTATATACGGGTTTTGGGAGTTAGAACGCCACCAGTGCATTAATGCAATGAAAAATAACATTTTTTTTTTATTTTGTTTGAAATCACTCAAATAAGGAATCGTATGAAGAAGTCTTCTTTGCAGCATTTTTGGTAATTTTACGTATGTGTTAGTTCATATTTTGCAAACTTTTAGTTCATATGCATGTAGCTACATACAAAGCCACTTATTAGTACATATTAATCCTAGTCCTGGTATAATGCAAGACGTTTAAAACTCAACGTTAGATAGACCTGAATTCTCTAATTTTCTTGTAAGTAAGAGCTGTGCATCGGCACACTGCACCGATTTTTCTATCTGCTCCATTAGCAACACTGCTTCTTGAGTTGTGTCGCGCATCGCACGGCAGAAATATCTGTGCTGGACTCTACAATTCTCCGGCGGGCACTTCTCCACAGGTAATAAAAGTTCCCCATGCATGTGGCACCGTGCCATGAAGATACATTTAGGGCATGTGGAGGTACGGCCCCACACATTCTCGATCTCGGCCACTTTGGAGGCCACGTGTTTAGCACCAACCCTCCGGCCGCCTTTACCCACCAGGATTGGCCCCAGGTACCCATTGATTTGAGGCTGGATGAACCCGAGAGCCTTTATGCAGGGACAAGGACGGGAAAAATCCCCTCATTAGATCACCCACCCTGGGAATCGACTTGATTCTCCCGCGTGGCAGTCAGACAACCTTCCAACTGCACCACTACTGAACTGTGCAACCATCACTTCCTAATTATGATGTATACTTTGATTCATAAAACCATGTAAGAAAACACGATATTACTTCTATGGGTTTACTTCTAAGGAGAAAACATCAACGCAAGATGCAGTTCTATTAATTTTCCGTCACATATCGCTATTACATGGCTGTTGATTTTCTCGCATTGGAAACGGCAAAACCCCAAATATTTCATAATTTATACAAAGTTTAGCAAAAATGATTAACATAAAATATAACCAACATTGTACAAAAGTAATTATTATACAAATATTCAACTTTTAATTATCCAACATAAATCAATAATTTTATTAAACGTGTAATCATATTGTGAGAATGCTCAGGCCGTCGGAAATAACAGCTACAGTGTCAATAGTTTTTCAGATGTAACAGGAACGCATTTTATTTTAAATAAGGGCCTATTTTCATCATTATTTGTTCCCATTATAGGCAATTTTATTGCCTATAAAACCGGTCATTAGTACTACTACAATCTGGCGGTAGTAATACGCTAATACGGTATAGTAGTAATCGGTTCTACCATAGTCCACAAGAAAAAATAATCCTGTGTCCCCAAATTAGCTCTGTGAAACTTGTGTAAGCCTGAACAATACATCAAAATATGTCAGTGATTTTTGGGAGCACAGCACGTATTCATTATGGACATTAACAAATGATTTACACCGGTCGAGTTTGCAAAATGCAGAGGAATCATGGCGGGACATAAAAACTGAGGCTAACGTTTTAATCCCTGCCGACAGAGAAGGATCAGCCCACACAAGTTCCGTCTCCCTGAAAAGCTAGAGCATGGGGGAGAAAATACAAACCTAATCCCAGTCGCATAATTCAATGCTTGTACAGTACCAACGAGCATAATCTCTACATAAGCACAAAGGCTTACGTGTAGGATTACTTCTTAAATTAACAGAGTTGCCATTTTTTCAGCGAGAACTGGGTAGGATATAATTCTGAGCTCATGATTTTTCAGTTTCACCATCCTCTGTGTGTGGAGTTGCCTCTCTATAGTATGTTTGCATAATATTGGCGGTTCAAGGTCACACATTTATAGTCTTATAACACACGATTCTACCATCTCTATTGTAGCCTCTCTGATGGCGTTGTCGCCTTGTAGTCAAAGGGTCCCGGTTCGAATCCCACTTTAAACTCCAGGTTCAGTCCCGATTAGCCTATCGGTGCATAAAAGGAATTTAAAACTCTAACTACATTCGCTAATGTGGACTTCTACAAATATCCAAGATGTGTAACATTTCGGTTCCCTGTATGAATAGGTTTTTGGGTTGATGTTAAGGAATTAAGTATTTTAAACAAACCCTTACATGAACTTAGGTCATAATGACTTCAATCTCAAAGATGGATGAAAATCGATATTGTAACAAGGAAATTTTGGACATTCCGGAACGGTGTGATTGTAATTTCACCATCACGAGATGAAGTATGCGAGGAAAAGTATGGTTAATTTTCATCCCTTGTTACACAGAATCCGCCCTAAGGAGAAAAACGTGCTTTTGACCCAGGATCCGTGATGAGGCACCCTGCCCCAATTATACGGGATAAATCCTGCGAATATATATTCAGTGCATTCTAACATATATATATACTCTGAGGAAGAAAATATAAACACAAAATAAAAGGGCCTTCTAATATAAAATTAAATAATTCCATGAATAACTGCAATAATTCTCCAAATTAAGTACTACACTAAACTTGTGTATGTGTCCTTATGTGTTGGTTTTGAAATATTCTTTCTCTGGGACTAAAATGCAAGCTTCTGCGAATTTTGCCCGTGTGGTCCACTTTACTCAAATATAACCAGTAGTTGATATACTGCTGTCTGACCACAAAAGACAAACCTTACTTACTCAATCAAAACCGCGGATCAAAATTTCCGGATACATCTTTGTTACTTTAACCTTACGTAGTTTACGCTTAAATCAAGTAAGAAAAAGTACAAACGCCCAAATTTTTTCCTAGGGTTTTGATTTAGTATGTCAGGTTAAAGTAACAACGATTTATCCTGAATTTTTGATCCCAGTTTTGATTTTAGTAAATTAGGTTAAAGTTAAAAGTAATTATCTAGAATTTGTGATCCGGGGTTTTGATTTTAGTAAATGAGGTTAAAGTTAAAAGTAATTATCTGGAATTTTTGATCCGGGGTTTTGATTTTAGTAAGTAAAGTTAAGTAACTACGTTTTATCCTAAATTTGGTAAGTGGTTTTTTGATTTTTAGCAAGAAGGTTAAAGTAACAACGATTTATCCGGAATTTTTGATCGGGGTTTTTGATTTAGAAAGTAAAGTTAATATAACAACGTTTTATCCTGAATTTTGTATTCGTGGTTTTAATTTTAGTAAGAAATGTTAAAGTATCAACGATTTATCCGGAATTTTTGATCCAGAGTTTTGATTATAATAAATAAAGTTAAAGTAACAACGATTTATGAAGAATGTTTGACGCTGGGTTTTGATTTTGCACAGATATTATCAGAGTTTAGTATTTCGCGAAAAAGTTTGTATCAAATTATGTCAATTATAACTATGCACAACCACATTTAAATTCTAATAATAATTTTAAAGCAACACTAATTCTGTTTGAAGTATTTTTGTCTGCAAACAAACCTTAGTTCCTTTATGATATCACGAGTTTATGAAAACCTAGGAAGGTACTACACAGAAGAATAAATCACGTGCTCGCATGTAGATGACATGGCTGAAAAAACACCATCTGTTGCGTGCCAGCGAACAACAATGTTCCGTGTAGAAGAGAGAGATTAATTTCACCATGAACTCTAACGTTGTCAGCCAGGCAGTTGAAATCTCGCCAGTGTCTGACGATGTGGGTATGATTTCTGCATACCATCATGCAGGCTGATATTCCTCGCTCTCTTTCTGCAGAGATTTTTACAACCATTTCCACGCATGCGCCAGTGTAATCAACACGATAGGGATATTATCAATAACTTTGTCAAGCGTTGATTGTTTTCGCGAAATTAATTTTCCTTTCATGATTTTTCGATAATGAAGTGTTGCCACCTGCTTATAGATTGTTTTACTGGGTGTTCATGTGTACATTTGTATTTCCTTGGATATGTGTGCGTGTGTGTGTGTGTAGTTGCTCTCCAAATGTAAAAGTAAATAAATTCCTCTCAATAAATTTAATCTGTAAAAAAGTATCGATTGGTTTACAAGGGTGTAAATCCTGGAAAAGTCAGGGAATTTACTTTTTCTGGAAAGTCCGGGAATTTACTTTTTTTTGGAAAAGTCATGGAAAATTTAGGAAATTTACTTTTGTGGAAAGTCATGGACAATTCAGGGAATTTACGTTTTCTGGAAAAGTCATGGAAAAGTCAGGGAATTTACTTTTTCTGGAAAAGTCAGGGAATTTACTTTCTGGAAAAGTCAGGGAATTTACTTTTCTGGAAATGCCATGGTATTTACTTTTTCTGGAAAAGTCATGGAAATGTCATGTAATTTACTTTTTCTGGAAAACTCATGGAATTTACTTTTTCTGGAAAAGTGATGGAAACGTCAGGGAATTTACTTTTTCTGGAAAAGTCATGGAAATGTCAGGGAATTTACTTTTCTGGAAAAGTCATGGAAATGTTAGGGAATTTACTTTTTCTGGAAAAGTGATGGAAATGTCATGTAATTTACTTTTTCTGGAAAACTCATGGAATTTACTTTTTCTGGAAAAGTGATGGAAACGTCAGGGAATTTACTTTTTCTGGAAAAGTCATGGAAATGTCAGGGAATTTACTTTTCTGGAAAAGTCATGGAAATGTTAGGGAATTTACTTTTTCTGGAAAAGTGATGGAAAGTCAGGGAATTTACTTTTTCTGGAAAAGTCATGGAAATGTCAGGGAATTTACTTTTTCTGGAAAAGTCATGGAAATGTCAGGGAAATTTACAGTGTTTCTGGAATTATCAACATTCTTATAATAGGCCACTAAAAGTAGGTTTTCGAACAATGAAGAAGAGGACAAGCAAGAAATTTTAAATATGTTGGGGACAATACTGAATATTACTGACAGAGTAGAAATTGCACATTAAATACTCTAAGAAAGGGGCCATGCTTTGAACTATTTTCAACTAGAAATCTATTATAGTAAGCGTCTATTGGCATTTTCCACTTTATTGATGGCAATATTTGGGTTGTTTTGTTTATTTTCGGATTAATACATACACATACATTTGCTATAATTATGATTTACTTATTTAAAAAAAGAATTATTTCTTTATCATTAGCTAATACGTGGCAAGTATTATTAGAAGCTCACCCCTTATGCCCATATCAATTTCAGTTCAGTTCAGTTTTCCTTCTTGTTATTACTTGAACTTCGGTTTGTTGGTTTCTAATTCTTGATTAGCTAAAATGTAGGTCCTTCTTCCACAAATGCTCTAATGACTAGTGTGAAAAACTGTAGAAGTCATGAAATTTTGTTTTTACATAATTGTAGACACCCTGGCTTCCTTCTAATCAGGAACATACATATTTAGGGTTGCTACGAGTCTGAAAAAACTGAAAAAAATAGGGAAATGTCAGGGAAAGTCTGGAAGAGAAAAAGTTGCAATATCAACAAGCAGTCACTTCCACTTCAGGATTAGGTTCTTGTGGTTTCACTCCGAAAAAATATTCACTTTACAAACTTGTTTCTTTCGTTCTTATGATCTCAGTCTTGTGCAAAATTATGGTTCCTTCGAATTTCTGTAATAAAATTTTACTTTTATAATACTAGATATTAGAAAGAATATCAAAGGCAGTACTTTAGTTATCTGATTGATAAGCAAAGTACATTGACAATATTTTCATAATTATCGGAAAGGTTGGTGAAAATGAGGATATCGTCTATTATTTTATAGATCTTAGTCTTGTTGGAATTTCCTATAGAATTCCTATATGCAACAAACATTTCTTAAAATGCTGCGTACTTATAAATAAATGTAAGCAAGAAAGCATCATTTTCTTCGAAACTATAAATCCGCCAGAAAATAAAAAAAATATGTATGGTTTATGAATTTTTTTTGTTGTTTCTATATTGTGGAGATCTCTTATTGTGAACCTTAGCCTGACGGCTAGATGCACGTGATTGTAGCACCCAATACATTGTAATTTTACATTTTACTCTTCGAATTTTCACGTGTTCCTGTGTGTAGAGAATGAAATTTCCTAAAAAGAAAGTTGCTGAAGTGAATATTCATAATAATTAGGGCTAACGGATTATATATTTAATTGAAAAACACAAGGTTCAAAAGCAAAAAGCATGATAATAAACATGTGTAGAGAAATTTTATTTTTGGACTGGAAATGTCCGAGAATTTCATAATCAAAAAATCATAGCAAAGCTGATATATCTTTTGATCATGTGCATCGTATTCTTGAGCATTAAATACAAGGGGAAGTTATAATTGTAGTCACCTGAGTTACATGACTATTTAAATTAGGATTTTTCTTTCTATCTTAAAGTTAACCACGACTGTATTATTCCACAATCAAAGCACACAAATATGTTAATTCTGTACTGAATCTACTGTAGAAATCCTCGAATTTTGACTCACGTACGCACTAAGGTATTTCCTGGTTCCTAATCGCATGATACATGGAACTGGAAATGGGCGATGTCATTGATCTGAGCAGATGCAATGAATATTCTGTAAACCCATTACCTTTACACCGTAATGCATTAGTTTAGTAGACGTATGCTATATCACTTCTGATTTAAATATTATTATAACGTCGTTTGTGTTACACGGAGAGTATATTTAAAGCTTTCTGAGGAATATGGTTTGTTCAATACCCAATACACAAATCAAATTGACGTTCGAAATATTCTCAGATATTTGATGTTGATCGTTTTTATTGATTTGTTTTATTTTACTTCGCTTTTTTGTGCCACTTTTGGCTAATTTAAGAAGATGGGAATGAGTGATGATATGATGAAATTGATGAAGGGACACTCATAAACATCCATGCCCAGGGTAGGAATTGAATCCGGGACCCCTGATATTAGCAGTTGTGAAGTGATTTACTTCCCTGTTGTTGGTTGAGAAGCTGCACTGAAATTAACCAAACGTAATATATACAGAGTGTCACCGTGAAAAGTATTCAAACTTTAAGAGGGCGAATCACAAGGCCTTGTTTAAGTGCTACGAACCCTCGAAGAAACAGCTTTTTCTACCCTTAATTTATACAGAAGCAGAGAATCATAATCGCCAATGACATTGAAGGTTTTTCTACAAAACTTCTACATACTAAAGCCTAGTATAATGAAAACAGTATCGTCTTAACCCCTGTACGAAGTCCTTCGTCAACCATCAAATAAGGGTTGCCTACGCAAGAACTCATGGGTTTCACACGAAATTTGACGCATGAGAAAAAGCAACATTAACTTGCATTTAGAGGTAACTTGAAAGAGCATACATCGAAATTATTTTTTCTTTCTTTTTTCGTTTCGAAAATGTCAATATGCGTATGTGTGCGTAAGAGAGAGGGGGGGCAGTAATGAAGGTTTTAAATAATCATTAAGGTGTTCACGAGCTTGAGCTATTTACACATATTATCGCCTCATTATTTTTTCCCGAGAGATATTGGAACATTTCAAACTCTTCTGCTGTAACCGCCAGACCAAATGAACTGTCACATATAATTTTCGTAAACGTGTGCTCATTTCAAAACAGCAATTTGACGCATGTCAACATTATAAATGATTAATTGCGTTCGTGCGTCAAAACGAGTGTGGGGGATACGTTGTGGAAAGAGGGCTGTTATAATCGAAAACATCTCCTCAAGCATTTGTTGCTGGGAACTAGTTCGTTATCCCGGTTCACCCGTTCACCATAATCGATGGTTACATTTGCCGGAGGTGCACGTTTAACGCGCTTATTAGAATACAACTAATAAGGGGAAAAAAGAAAAACTTACAGAGTCCATCGTACTATTTATATTTGCCAGCGCAAGTTTCACACCAAAGTGACAAGCGGCATGGACTCCTTGTCACTGCGACCAACAGACAGAGGCGACTTATTGTAAACTATTGAGAAAACGATCCAGTCCAATCGACGCATAGGCTTGTCGTGTCGCTGTAGTACGAAAGTTAGCATTTATTTTTGACTCTTCTATTTTTCCCAACTACCTGCAACTGTCCGAACTTCTCTCACGAGGAATCCGCGGGAAGAAGTATATGGTCACGTGACGTATCCTCTTAAGCTTTACCATTCAGAGGTTTTCTTCTCGGCGGGTGTGATATATTTTCGAGGTTTCTTTCATATTGAAGTGTGTCATATGAATTCAATCCTGAAGCTTCTGTCCGAGGAAGGAAACAACCTTCAAGTTCTCATATTACATAGTGTTTGGTAACGACGTAAACTGATAGACGAAGGTCTTTTATCAAAGATGTTTTCCACTGCTACCACACTCAGTACCTTCCAGCGTTCTGCAACGATTCGGTGCTGAAACTTATTGGTGAGAATTGCAAATGTCTACAGAAGCTAGTAATTCCCTATTCTACTGTATCACACTAGGGACTCACGTTCCTGACGCAGAACGTCGTGAAACTTGATTCAAAAGAAGACTGTAAGGGTGAACACTGGGACAGTGCATTGTGGCCATTTCCAAACATTTTCCTCCCTCTGCAAGAACTAATACCTGATCGTGAATCTGTGGAATGATACAGGCGACAGAAAACCCCTTTGTGCGACACACTGAAAGTGTTAGAGACGCATATATGCACTGTGGATAAGGTCAAGTTCGGAGAGCTTTGATGGTGTTGGAGTTGGTTCAGAATTTGGAAGAATTTAAGAATATCGATTTGAAAGATTTCTTCCAGATGCTCGGCAAAGAGTTCAAACAGAACAAGATGGAAAACTTTCAACTCCCCAACTTGAATCTGTCACGCATCTACAAGTGGATCATGGATGAGAAGATCTACGATTTGGTGAGACGAACGTGTCCCAAACTGTGTTCCCTTCGGAATTATGACTTTACTCGAGATGGCACGTCTTTGGTTCCCATTTCAAAGCTTAGTTGTTTCACGATTCTTGACACGCTGCAGAGCTTCAACACAACTTTACCTGAGCAAGGATATTGTTGAGCTGACACCAGTAATAAGAGAGATTGACAGTCCTTCAGTTAACCAATAATCTGTCGGGAATTCCTTTCAATCTTAATGACGTATTGCAATGGTCTTGTCTGCAAAATTTGATACTCCTTTACCATACTTTCGTATGGCAATCACATGATGACAAATATCCCGAGAGATATCACGTTGTTCTGGGAGGCAAAGTTAGCCAGAAGTGTCTCATAAAGCTCCGTCACCGTGGCTCACGGGTTAGCGCTATCTTCAATTTGAACCTTACAAATAGGCTGTTTTCTGGGTGCACAACACAGGAACGGAACCACCAAAACAGCAACTCCTAGAGCGCGTTCCCAACTTACATAGAAGTTTTGTGGTTTACCACTATATTTGACAAAACCGCAGACTTTGTGAAGGGACTGTGCAATATCAGGAATTCTCCAAACTGATGATTGATACATTGATGATGCGTGATGAATATTTCCTGCAGAAGAAAGAAGAGTTGATAATTCTTCTCACCTACTACACCAAGTTAAAGAAATTTTCAGAAGGTTCCTCTTACGATAAACTAAGTGTTAAGGCAACTATCGAACAATTATCATGTTATTTTCGTGATTTCTCTAAATCTGAACCTGTATAAATCTTATAATGTTGCATTATCAAATTACCCAAATTGCCCAATATGAATTTCAAGGTTGGAGTTTATAATCCAAAATACAGGAAGTAGTTGAAACGAAGAAGTATGAACTTGTGCGTGCGACTTTCATATTTGGGAAGTGGCATTTATACAAGTAGATCGTATCTCTATCTTGTTACCCATGATGCTTTGCTATGGATACCATTTTAGCGGAAGGCTCAGCAACTGTAATTTGTATGACTGTGTATCTGAGAATAGAGTAAGGGAACATATATAGTAGGAGGAGAGAAAAATGGTTCCATTGCTACTCTACTTCCCTGTTGTAACAGACTAGATTGAATTGCTATCGGGCGGTTTGATTGTTGGCTCTATACCTGCCGCAAAATTAGTTTGGTATTGAGAGCTGAAGGAACACGCATCGCGGTGCAGCCGTCTGACGCTGTGTCGTGGAAAACGTGTTATGAGAAGGAAAAAAACAAGGATGAAATGTGTTACTGTTTTTCGAGGAAAACGGAATAACAATGATGACAACAATGATGAATGTGTTATTTATTGTTTTCTCTCTTCATTTCCATCTCCCTTACAACATGAACGAATTAACGAAACGAGCATTGTTTACAGGTTACCTTTTCAATCCATTTTGAAAATATTGAATATATACACTTGCAATAACCATTTCTTTCCGAAATCGCCGTTAAAGTCTGCCCATCTTTCAATTATACCGCAACTGAAGTGCACAAAAGTCCAGTTGGTGGGACGTCTGACCACGCGGGAGAGCCACGGTGGTTTGTGGAACTTTTTCAAATATCCCGAGCGGCTCCGGGGTCGATTCAGCCCAAGTGAGTACCTGGAGCAAACCTGGGGTAAAGGCGGTCGGTGAACCACATCACCACCATAATATAGCCTAGGTCGAGGTCGAGAATGTGTGGAGCCCTACCTCCACATACCAATATGCCTTCATACTTTACATTATATACATTCGTTTAAAATATCGCTAGAAGAAAGATAAGACAAGTCAGTTACATCAGATATATAACATAAGATAAAATTGTGCTTCGTAATTTCCCTGAGGAATCTACATCGCCATGCAGAAATGTAAGGTTTCTCCATCAGTACTTTTCGTTCATTAATTTTTTTGTATGAGAATCCCAGAGATTTTATGATTGTCCATAAAGATGTTTCCCCACTTTGAAAAAGTCCCGAATCTTTCAACGGAACGCGCAGTTTCCCAACAGTGGGATGATCTTTCCTCCTATAATAAGAGTAAATATGGCAACGAGTAGCGTCTTGCTGAAAGCTATCTAAATTTGTCGCACATTTACTGATATTCCTCTTCTTTCCTGGGGTTTCCAATATTGAAGCCACGCATTGATTTATTTCCACCACATTATATTTTTCTTTCCCTATGGTAACAATAGTGTTCTTCGACACCCCTACAGCGCCAGCAGTCCTGTCCAGAACATTATTTACAGAAATGATTGGAGCCCCATTGTTTTTCTCTTGCTCAAATTATTTGCGCTCAGAATAAACCATCTCCCGCGTTTAGCCTTTGAGAGGAATTCCTTTACCGAAGGCTTTCTTTCTTTAAGTGAATGGTCTCTTTTGTACATTGTCACCTCGAGTATTGTCTCCTGTGTTTGACATTCTTCTCACAAGCACACGGACACACACAAGCAGAACACAGAAAATTATGTACAAAAGAAATAATACACTAAAACAACACGCTAGATACAACAAAGAATACGCCAAATTCAGTAAACACTAAACAAACGGATCGGTTAAAACATCACAGCAACGCAACGCAACGCAACAAACAGCAACACGTCCTCTCCCAACAACATGAAAACCGATCGCAGGAAGAATCGCCCGATAAGCGGCAACACCGTGATAAACGTTTTCTGTTGCTAGGTAACCAGAGCTTGGATGAAGCACTGGGAAGATTTTGATTGGCTGGTAAGCCAAAATCCACTCTCCAGCAGTGACGTAGACCGGTTGCTCCACGTGCTTCACAAGCGTCAATACCAAAATTATTTCGCGGAAGGTATAAGAGACCAATGAGTGGTCCGATCGGGAATATTTAAGCAAATTCTACATATGTGAACCATTGGTTTATTCTTAGACATCGAAGGACTGTTATGGATTTTTTGTTCACGTTCGATTATTTGGCTGGTGTACCGATTGAGATTATGTTTATCTTACTAAGATAGCGCTTCGTATATTTTTCAATCTATTAAATTACAAGGTTTGTCCCAAAAGTAATGAGAATCTAGAAAAACCGTTTTATGAAACTAGGTTCAAATATACTTTTCTTCCAAGTAGTATCATTGAGCGTCAATACAGTGGTTGCAGCGTTGCTACACTCTTCGTACCAGCACAAGACGCCTTCAGAGTAATCGTCGTGGCTGATGTGACATTTCAATCGCCACAAAACGGTGTCCTTTCAAGCCGAATTTAGCCTAGGGAACAAAAGGAAGTCGGCCGGTGTTAAGTCCGGGGTGTAGGGTGGGTGGGGAAGTGTTGACACATTTTTCATGGCCATTAAGTCCGTCAAGTGCAGTGATCAGTGAGATGGCGCGTGGTCGTGGTGGAGAAACAAGGTGTCTGCATGTTCAAATTTTCCAAAATCCACATCCAATTTTGGCAGTCCTACCTGATCTACGATTAATCTCACACTCAAACGTAGATCAGACTACAAAGCACACATTACTTGAGTGACATGGTCGGCCGTTCTGGTCGTTGATGGGCGCCCTGAACGGTGTTCGTCCTGCTCGTCTTCTCTTCCTTCATTTAACGCCTTGTGTCACCTGCACACGTGTGCTTTCGACAAAGTCTGGTACTCATAAGCTTGTCTTAACATTTCAAACGTGCCGGTAGCTGATTTATCGAGTTTGACGCAAACTTTTATCACACCGCATTTTCGACTGTCACGCAACACTTTGCTAGCTATCCGAACGCTGGAACAGTTCGGAGACAACTGAGTTGCATCAGACTGTGTACCTGACATCTCACATCAACAGCACTGTCCATTAGATCCATTCCCGGCCCTTCTGGCTGGCCCTAAAAAATTGTCTCATTACGTTTGAGACAGACCTTGTATATCTTTGCAGGTTGATGTGTGCATGACGAAATGTTAGCGTAAACGTGTGTGTGTGATAATTTACAACGAATAAATCAACAATGTTGTAAATGATGTTAAAAGCTTGAATCCACGAAGAACAGATATTATATTGAAACGCGCACACAATGAACAAATAATTGACCTCGGTTACGTCATCAGTCTACAGGACGCCATTTGACGAACCCCTTCCACGGTTGCTTGCAACGACATCACCTTGTCATCACGCGGGCATCCACTCTCGGGTTCCACTACAGTGGCAGCGTTAAAAGAAAAACACGGTTGGCCTTGAGCCTCTCAGAAAAACGGCTGCCATAAGAAGAAAGCGTGAGTGACATTTCTGTCGGACAGCTATACCAGTACACAAAATGCCTTCTGGACAGAACTGGCGATCATCTTCATTAACTCCTGACGTCGCAAAATATAGCTGATGCTGAGGCACAATCAGATACATTCGGGGCCTAATTTGTTTTGACAGTTTCAGTTTCAAATACAATGTTTAAGATGTATCCAGATATTATTAGAATAGTTAAATGAAGAATACTTAGGTGGGCAGGCCATGTGGTACGAATGAGAGGAAAGAAGAATTTACAGGATATTGTTGGGAAACCTGATGGTGAGAGACCTGTAGGAAGGCCAAGACGAAGATGGACAGAGAACGTTGAAATGGACCTAAAGGAAATCGGTCAGGTTGGAAGAGATTGGATTGATCTTGCTCAGGATAGGGAGAGATGGAAAACTTGTGTTGCTGCAGCCATAATAGCCCCCCCCCCCCTATTATCGATATCGGTCTTTTGGAGGTGATGTTATCAGCACCACGCTCCGGCAGCCTTTAGCTCTACAGGGTTGCCTCCAGGTATGCATTGATTAAAGACTTTGTGAGCCGCAGAGACGCTTTATGCGGGGACAAGGCCGGAAAAATTTCGACTTTAGATCACCCACCCCGGGAATCGAACCCGAGTCCCCAGCGTGGAAGTCAGACAACATACCGACTAGACCACCGCGGCTCGTACAGTGGTTGTGATCCACTTTAAACTGTAGGTCCAGTCCCAATTAGCCTATCTAGTTCTAAAGTGGACTTAAAACACACCTGAAACTTCACCTTCGCAATGTGCAGCCGGTAGCTTTACCTCCCCCGTCCCTTTTTTTCTGACCCCGTACAGACACACTACACATTTTGTTTACGAATTTTTCCAACATTAAGTTACAACATTTATCTAATCAAAGTGTATGTTCAATTAAAATTTCTCTCTCGCTTTCAAGGTAGATAATGACTTCCATACAATGAGTCCAATAGCCCAATCAGCACTGATAAATTTTTCTCAAGGGCTAAAAACGTTTTTGTTTCATATGTTACCGTGCACAAAAGAGAGAGTAATTCTCGGAGCGTGATTTGGCCGAAGAACCTCCTCTGCTATCTCAAAGCACTCGCTTCCAAACCGTTCCGCTGATAGTGACGGTTCGAGCACACTCGGCAGCTCAATTACCTCAAGTAGAATGGAGGTTGCCACTTCCCTTTAGGTGGACTTGCGTTCTTCAGAGGATAATGAAAAACCAGAACTGACCACGCCATTCAGTTCCTTTGTAGAGTTTTCCTCGCTATCCGCACCCAACGACCCCTGGCGGTAGGATGTGTGTGTTCAAGAGGACGCAAAAGAGAGAGAAGACACATTGGCCACATACTAAACTGGACGTTTCCGGTTCTCTGCATGTTCACTAACTGGGTGCTCAGGGTGGCTGCTCACCAGGAATTCTTTGAATTCCGGGAATTTTACTTGAATTTTTGGTTCCGGGAATTCTACGTGAATTCTGCGTGAATTTTTCTCCGTAGGCTTGAAAAACTGCAATATTTATTAATACAAATCCCATTGAATTTATGCAAATTTATTAATGCCCTGAGGCAAGTTTTTCACAGTCTAGTTTTTATTTTTATCGAGGAAGGAAACGAAAGTTGCGTAAAAAATAACTCTTAATCCGCATACTTTGTTAGTGTCCTTTACAGACCAATCTATCCAACAGACGGAAGATTATTGCAAGATATGATATCTTGAAGTTGATTAGGTAATTTTGAGTTTGAAATTTTTATGCAATTAACAATTTTTCGTCGATTACTTGTCCCGTAACATTTGTGACTTGTGCTTCTAGATGTGTTTCGAAACCGATTATGTGAAATGGAAAATATAAACTTCGCACCTTAAATTGAATATTTTATATATATATTATAATATATATATATATATATATATATCGTTTAATTGAATTGAATTTGGATACATTGGAATCACACAGAACTTTTATATTGTGTGTGTGTGAGTGTGTGTGTGACTGGGTGGTGAGAGGCAATAATACGTAAGGTTGAAATAGAGAAAACATTGAATTTTTTAAAGTTTGCCTTGAAAATCAGAAATTTTACTTTAATTTTATCATGGTTGTGGAGTGGTTACCCTGGTTGCTGCTCTAACAAGTTTACATTAACTTGCAGAGTGTCATCCTTGTCTCGTAATTGAAAAAAAGCACAGAAAAAGGACACAGAGCAACCATCCACCAAACAACCTCTCGTACAATTTCAAAAAAGCTGACTTTAACAAACTATACAACAAACTATCGGTCGTTAACTGGGATACACTAAGACTCTGTGATAACGTAAACGAAATGACAGATATGTTTTACAACATAATATACGAAGCATTTGACGCGTGCATCCCCTTAAGACGCCTAACCCCTCCTAAATATCCATGCTGGTTTACCGCCAATATAATTAAAAAAATAAAAGCAAAGGCTCACCACCACCAAAAATGGAAGCAAAACGTAGGTAACCCAGTTCACCATGCCAACAAATTTAAAGAATTCAGAAAAGCAATCAAAAAATAAATATCAGCCGCCCATAATAGTTACTTGTTCGACATGGAAAGCAATATTCAAAGTGACCCGTCACTTTTCTGGTCGTACATAAATCGCAACAGGCAAAACAAACAGTTTCCAGTTTCTTCAAACAATGAACCCATATTAAATCTGAATACCGTCGTTGAAGAATTTCCGAAATACTTTCAATCTGTGTACGCAAACAATACGGCAAAATACAACCTTCAGATCATGGCGGGGCACACAGAGTGCAAAACGTTAAATTCACTCAACACTCAGATGATCAGTATGTCTGAAATTGAAGCAGCTGTTAAAAAATTAAAGCCGAAGAAGTCGGCGGGGCCAGGCAAAATCCCACCCTACATCTTCAAAGGATGTGTGGACATTTTAAAAATTCCACTCTTTATTATCTACAATGCGATATTATCTTCTATACAGTTTCCCGAACGGTGAAAAGTTACTGCTGTATGTCCAGTACCGAAATCCTCGGAGAACAGAAACATACAAAACCATCGTCCTATAGCTCTTTTATCTGCCCCTGCTAAAATATTTGAGCAAATCTTATATTGCCACATATATAACCATGTCAAATAAACTTTTCTGAATACCAGCATGGCTTTCTGCCCAACTGCTCAATAGAAACAAACCTTGGCGAGAAACTGCATTATATAAGCACGGTGTTAGAAGGTGGGGGACAGGTGGATGTAATATACACTGATTTTTCCAAAGCCTTTGACACCGTAAATCATGATGTACTACTAAGTAAATTGGGCACTTTCAACTTTTCCCTTCCCCTCAGGAAACTTATGGCGTCATATTTAATGAATAGAAAACAATATGTTTCGTATAAAGGCCACACATCCAGCGAATTTCTAGTACGTTCCGGAGTACCTCAAGGGTCCAACATAGGACCTCTTCTCTTTCTTCTATTAATCAACGACTTACCAGAACATTTGATTAATTCTAGAAAACTGTTATTTGCAGACGGCCTGAAATTCTTTCAAAGAATAAAAAATATTGAAGACTGTGTGTGTGTCTACTACAAGACATAAATAGGTTGAGTGCGTGGTGCTTGTGCAACGGTCTTTCTCTGAATGCAGCAAAATGCTATTCCGTTACTTATTCTAAACAAAGAACGATCTTAAATTTTCAATACAAACTTAATAATACCAATCTAAAAAAATCTGAAACAGCAAAGGAACTAGGAATATATTTTGACTCTAAGCTAACTATCAGTCACCATATTAACAAAGTAATAGGCAACGCTTACAAACTTATCGGGTTCATTATTAGAATGGGCAGAGACTTTCGAGACACCCAAACACTTAAGGTATTATATTACTCATTAGTGCGTTCAAAACTTGAATTCGGGTCTGTTGTATGGAACACTGACAGTATAGTACAGACTACAAAAATAGAGCGCGTACAATCAAAGATGTTACGTTATATGAAGTATAAACTTGAAGGTACTTATCCCAGATTTGATTCGTACAGTAACCTAATAGAGGAGTTCCGAATGCACAGACTTGACGATCGAAGGACAGTCCACGACCTGCTGCTGCTCTGGAAAATATATAATGGAAAACTTCGCTCTCCTCCTTGGATCTCACAATTTAAATTACGCTTTCCTAACAATGAGACGCTACCCAATCATCAAACCTTTTTTGTGAATAGAGCGCGAACAAACATTGTCAAGAAATTTTATGTAATCCATATTCGATATGAATTTCTAAAAAATTTCATCTCTGGGGAAATCAACTAGTTTTTATTGTACTTCCCATTTATTTGCTTGTAGTTTGTTCTTTATGCCGATTAGGCGTCCGACATTTGTTGTAGTGTTCTTGGTTCGATTTCCAAGATACATGAGTAAGTCACTAAATAAGTCAAAATGTTTATTAAAAATACTAAGTGAGAAACTGACTTGAAAACTGTTTTTATTTTTTTCAACATAATCTCTACCGACATTGAGCCACTTATCCCATCGCTTTATCAGTCCCCCAAAACCTGCCGCATGGAAGTCTTTAGGCTGCTGTCCCAGCCACAGTCACGCCTCACGTTCAACATCCTCATCATCCGCGAAACGTTTGCCGCCACCGTGCGCACATTTTTAGGAAATGCATACGATCATGCATTATGCAGTAGGCTAAACCACTAGAACACCCTATTGCAGTTGCTATGTTGTCGATCGTCCATTGCCTGTCAGCTCAAATCATCTCCACCTGTATAGTCGACGCGCTAGCTACGTTAACGACCGGGTGGCTTTGAAGTCCACGGAGCGCGCCCACCAGCTACAACAATCACATTCAACGCACAGTGTTGCCACACTCTACGCCACCTTGTCCCTCCTCCCACGGTCTCCACATTGAAGTTGCAAAGTACGGCAACAGCGTATCCGCAGTCATGTGACTGAGACTCCACGTGGAGTAGACGAGCAGAATTACAGCTGCGCCCATTGGCTGAAGGTTGAGTGTGATTGGACGAAAACAACGCGCCCGCTATTTATCCCCACCCACGTTCGTGGCGGCGGCTTTCTTCAGTTCTTCGACGACCGTATCAACGTAAAGTCCTCGAGTACGGTCGTCATTTTTAAACTAAGCTGCCCATGAGTGCGTCTGCTATCTAGCGACTGCTAACTGAATATCATCAAGGTGGATTATGCTGCCACCCATTGCCATTTTTAGAAACTACTCACTGTTGTTTTCAGCTATCCCACATCAGTTTACGACCTTATTTATTGACTTCCCCTCGTATTTCCTTCTCTCTCTCTCTCTCTCTCTCTCTCCTTCTCCCTCTCCCTCTCCCTCTCTCTCTATACCTCTCTCCCCCCCCTCTCTCTCTCTCTCTCTCTCTCATTTTAAATCCATCATCTTTGCTGGATGAAAACATATAATTAATTATTGTTGACCTTTAGTATGATATTGATGGAGGCCTAATCCAAATCTTCCCCAGTTTTCAGGTTTGCATTATTTTTCGGAAGGATTTTCACTTATTAGCCTAAAATTAGTAGGCTAAGTACATCCAACGGTAAAATTCAAGAATGTGACAAATAAAACCAGTAAGCATTACAACACTACAGTTTCTTACGGTTCATTACTATTTATCTACAAGCTTTCCCGCAGCATGTGAAACGTTGTGAAAGATATTCACTTTGTATCATCAGCATAATCTTAGAACATCTGCTATGATTTAATCTTTAAAAGTTGTGGACTTTTACCGTTCCCTGAAAGCGTTCTTATTTGAAACTCTTGCCGAAAGATTTCGAGAGCCTGCCTTAAACGAATTTAAGTTCTTATATGAGATCCTGGGTGAAACTAATATTGCTTCTCTTCAGAAATTCTCCTGGTAACTTAAAATTGCATTTTTATAAGCTTGTTTGCTGAGACACTGGCATTCATAATAGAGGGGGCTGTTGTTTTCTTGTGAACTTTTAAAGGCAGAGAAGGTCTTGCTGAAATGAAGATACTTTGGCACTGGGGCATTTTCATGTTCGTTGAAGAGCCGCCTATGAATTTGAAGATGGTGTAGGAAAGACATTAGCTATTTATCAGAATTTTACCGTGAAACTCATAATGCTCATGCATAAAGAAGACGGCATTTTTGACAATTGTTGACTTTTCTGGGAGAGAAACTTTTAGACACCGAAATGTCAATCTCACTTCTACTTTCCTGTACTGCATTTTATAGGTTAGCGACGTTCTGGCGTCTACACCCGCAGCCAGTATAATTTCCATGAGGCTCGTATTATTATTATTCATATACAGGGTGATTCTGAACAATGGGGACAAACTCCAGATGATTCCTGACACAACAAGGAACAAAAAAGTTAAACATATGACCGGAAATGCATGTGTTCCAAGATAGATGGCACTACACGTCGTCATCCCGGAAGTCCCTTGTAAGAGCACTAGTTGCCTAACATGGGAAAGAAATGCATGCGATGGGCTATTTTCGCAAACAGACCAAAATTCGCTTTTCCAGGTACTACAAATGTCGAATTCTGCCGTTTTGAGACATTTCGAGAGAAGCAAAATATTGCGGAACGTCTAGTAGGCTCCTATCCATCTCAATCAGGTCCGCCTCGGTGGCGTCACTATTGTGTCCTTCCTACACTTGCAAATCTGTGTCTGAACTACCCATCGCATGAACTTATTTCCCCATGTTAGGCAACTGGTGCTCTTACGAGGCTCCCGGCAAGACGACAGGTGATGCCATCTATCTTGGAACACATGCATTTCCGGACATATGTTCATGTGGACTTTTTTTTTGTTCCTCGTCCTGTGAGGAATCGCCTCATGACGTTTATCCCCATTGTGCAGAATCACCCTGTATATTTGTGACTGTTCCTTGATCCATGTCATCACCATTCGTCTTCATATTCGAAATGAGCAAAAAGTGGCAGAAAAGCTAAGTAATATAAGTTAGTCAACCATGGGATTCAGGTCAGGTGACCGCGGTGCCCATTTCACAACCAGTGTTCGGAAAGAATTATCTCCACTCGGTCGTTCTTTCGTCAGTGACATACCTCACCTAGTATCCGAAAAGAACATTGACATTGGTACTAAAGTAAACGCCACGAAAACTGTCCAGTCAAGGTCGGAGCTTACCCTTGCCTCCTCCACACCCCTGCTCCTACAGGGTTGCCACACCTCTTCTAAGTTGCTCAGTCGACACTTCGCGCTCTGTACGTATGCGGCTGATTGCGTCTTCGATGGTGTATTGTTTACGGATTATATGGATTTGCATTCATTATGAATTGCATTGAGGAGCAGCGTCCTACGTGTGGTACAATAGCAGGTGGAAGTGATGGTACTGTACGTACCTGGAGAACGGACATTTAAAAACAAAGTAAGGTAATCATTGGAAACGTTTACATGTTTTTTCAGAAATGTTGCAAATAACGAAGAAGCAAGGAAGAACATCCACTTTACACAAGTACAAAAACTGACTGCGGAAGCTTGTGGGCTTTCTGAAAAGTCTGTAGAACATATCAGCACTACTTTAACTTCGGCAGAGGCTCGAGGTGTGAACGTTGTCTTTGAGTCACCACCAACAAAGACTTACAAACGGGAACGCAAAAGTACTGAAATGGACGATTTTAACATTTGCTTTGATGCAGTAGCAACGGTCTCTACAAAGATCAGTGGCTGCTGTCTCTCTTTCGCGTGCATTGTTGTTAAGAATTGTTTCCCCTTTTGTTTATTCAGTCCGTTTCGTTTTACATTTTATAACCACTTTCTTGAAGTGTAAACGTAATATACGATGCCATTGGCCTTCCACGAACAAGCCTTGTTAGTTTCAAATTACAAAACATGTGTTTGTTTGTTTGTTTTTAAAATCTTGCAAGAATGAAACACCGCCTCGGTGGCACAGTTCAATAGACGGCCGAATTTTGATCTCTTAGTAAGTGTCCCTTCATCAATTTTATCCATTCCTTCATCCTCATCGTCGCGATTGGTCAAAGATGACAGAAAATCGGTGCTACATTACACAAATACACAAAAATTAAGCTAATTGCTATGATAGAATTCACTTTCAATGGCATATTTTTTTATGGAAAACTTCTAAAAATTGATTGTGGTGTTAACATCCGTACATGTTTGTTTCTTTATTTTCAAGATCGCAACTCCTTAATTTGATTCCGCATTCCCCCCAGCACCCTAGATGATTAATCCTGATGCCGCCACTATAG
Source organism: Lepisma saccharinum (assembly GCF_977018435.1). Taxonomy (NCBI): domain Eukaryota; kingdom Metazoa; phylum Arthropoda; class Insecta; order Zygentoma; family Lepismatidae; genus Lepisma; species Lepisma saccharinum. The sequence continues at coordinate 125,202,111 of NC_139231.1, forward strand.
AGAGATATAGTGACGATTCTTACTGTGGACGAAGTACAAATATGTGGACTTGCGGCAAATATTTTGTTCCTCCAGTAAGTAAATGTAGCCGGGTACACGTCAGAGGCAGATTTCAGGTGAGCGCAAGATCGATGCGCGGCAAGATCTGTTCAAATAAAACATAAAATACAGTTAACAGTTCACTCTAATTCAATTCAATGTTTTATTAGAAATTTTCTCACTGAAAGTTTTTACGTGATCAAATAGAACGCGTGTTAGCCAGCTACGATATTTTACATTACATAACCCGAAAATTTTTGCGAATCTTGGAACATTTTACTTTTTCTTCGTACGCTTATACATTTTCTGTATAAAATATATTCTGTAGGCATCTATGAAACTTGAGAATGTTTCACTATTTTTTCCAACCCTCTTGTGTCACTGCTTCCATTATTTTTTATAGCTTAAAGTACAAAATAATAATTTTTTCACTGAATTTCATGGAAACATATTTTCATCTTTTTCTAAATGGCCAAGAAAGTATTTAAGTGTAAAAAATACCTCGTACTGTTCTTTACGCTAAGTACTATTTTCTGACATTTTCTTCGGAATTATTGTTGAAAGTTGAAATTGTTACTTATTGGCAATACTGTACGTGGAGGGCGTGTCAGTAGTATCCATCACCGCCAGTGGCAGTTTTTTTTTCGTGGGTGGTCCTTTATTTGCGTATAATTAAGAACTAATTTGCACGTGTTTTAATTAATTTGTATGTACTTAGAACTAATTTGCACGTATTTAGAATTCATTAGCATGTACTTAGAATACTTTACATTTATGTATTTGCATGTTTATAACTTTTTATGAATATATAATTATTTATTTTATGAAAATTATGTATATAGAAGGTAATTAGAGGTACTAAATGTTATGCATATGTTTTTATATTCATTACTGCAAAGTATGTAATGTATAAAATGTTAATATTAATGTTTATAATATTGAAAATAAGTTTTCTATGGTTTATGAACCGCTATGAACCGCTATAAAAGGTGTTAATGATACGAAAGAAGACGGTCTCGGTACTCGAACCCGCGATATGTAATATTATTAATTAGTACTATGCAGTAATTTCATCATGTTATGAAACACGATGGTGCAACACGCTAGACAGAATACGGTCTCCGAATTTCGACTCCGCTCTGATGCCAGACAGAGAGAAAGAATTAATATTCAGCGCAGGTAGAGAAGAAAGGAATTTTGGGGAAGCGCGCTCAAGGTCAAATGACGTCACAACGTCAGAACAAAGGAAGAACCTGATTGACCAATCAGAGAACGCGTCGGTAGGTTTTCAGAACCGGTTTTTTCAAGGTTAACCAGCACGCAAGAACAGGGGAAAGCTATGCAATACTATAGCGCAGGGGAGGGATTGAACCAGACAACAAAGAATGTCTGGAAATGCTCAGCAAGGGTCAATTTTTTTTTTTTAAACTGAGCGTCGCTTGCATGCTGCGACATGTTTCTGTCAAAGTATGCCAAGGTTACCGAGAACACTAGAACAAAGGATGATGCGAAGGAGTTCAAGGTGAACCAGACCTCAAGAACAAAGAAAGCGTCGGTTTATATTTCAACCAATCAGAAAACGCGTCGGTTTTATTTCAACCAATCAGAGAACGCGTCAGTTTTGTTTATGAAGTATAAAAAAACGCGTAAAAGCGAGAAGATGTTAGTTTGAGAAGAATTTCTGAACCATTGTGTCAGAAAAGATATCAACTTGTGATTTTTGTCTGAGATTTGAAGACAAAGAACTCAAAAGAAGCTATAATTAAGGTAAGTGAATTGTTACATATATGTAGTGTGTTTTAAATAATATGTAAACCAAATAATGAACCGAAGCAAACGTAAATGCAAACCAAAAAGAATATGCGTAATGTGAACAAGTACTACAACTATTTTTTCTATTTTTTACAGGTGATTCTATTGTCTGTGCACGTGCGACTGGAAGGAACTGTTACTGAAAATGGCGTCTTCAAGCTCCACAAACAAGGCTAACCACACTGCGGTGAGTACTTCGAACGAAATTATATGTAATTTTCATTCTGGAAAGTACACTTCCCCACTAGAACTCGTTAATGCATACTATGATATGTGTGACAGAGTTATTTTCCATGACGATATCCCCTCATGTGATCCGACTTTTTTCTGCGAGACAGTGCAAACAGCAATGTGTCAATTAGGGGTGGGGGCAAGTCAGTTTTCAATTGTGGATGAAAGAGAAAGATATTTTAGACGATTTGGAATGCTAGGACGGGAGGTATCCATTGAAATACCTAATCAGGTTGTGGGGGACCCTGAATATTTGGTTGGGTCCATGTTCCAATTTTTAATGAAAAAGATTTTCTTTGATGTGGCACCGGACAGTCAGGTTGGTTTGATTATTTTCGGCAATGAAACCAATAAGGATATTTATATCCCTTGGCGCCGCCTTTCGGCATTAAATCCTAAAATTATTCAACACTATGTGACCAAAGTGCTGAACAGCAATGAATCCTTCTTTGTAGATAACTCTCTGAAATGCATGGCCCATATTGTCGAACCCAAGCGCGGTAGAGGGAAGAAAAAATACCCCCTTTACAGAAAATATGCCCCTTTACTATCAATAAACAATCCTAACCAGAGACAGACTGCTTTTACTATTATGACTAATGATGACAATTTGTGCTTGCCACGCGCTATTGTATTTGCCCAAGTCAAAGTCGACAAGAATACTAAGAAAGTCGACTCGTTCCGAAGATCTGATAATAAATTGAAAGAAGCGGCTATGCGGTTATGCCATGAAGCACGCGTTGATCCAACCAATGGGTGCACTGTAGAGGACATTGTTAAATTTCAAAACCAATTGGGACCCGAGTACCAAATTGTAGTGTTTTCAATGAAAGAGGGGGAAAGGGAGTATGAAGTTATCCGATCCACACCGTTCGCCCCTAAACAGATTAATTTACTCTATCACGATCAACATTTTGATATAGTCAACTCTGTCCCCAAACTTCTTGTGAAGAGGTATTACTGCCCCAAATGCCAAGTCGGATTTAATAATAAATATCAACATACTGAATGCACTAGGTATTGTTCATTATGTGAATACAGTCATGATGGTAATGAATCCAATAACACTATCCCCAGAAAATGCACTGCATGTAACAGGAAATTTTTGTCCCCCGAATGTTATGAAAATCATTTGCGCACCGAAGGGCGGAAATCCAGTGTTTGCCAAACTATTCACCAATGTAACGTTTGTTACAAAGTAGTGAACAAGAGAAATCGCAAAACACCACACAAATGCGATGAATTTTTTTGTAAAAGCTGTAATGCTTTTGTAGAACCAGCACACAAATGCTATATTCAGCCTGTTAAGCCCGAACCAAGTACAAAGTTTCTTTATATTTTCTATGATTTTGAGTGTATGCTGGTAGAAAGAGAAAATGACCAGAAACACGAAGTCAATCTCGCTGTTGCTAAGCAAGCTTGTCATGTCTGTAAAGACACGGATGTAGATTTCTGCGAGACGTGCGGTCCCCGTGTCCATATTTTCCCCAATATTCAAGAATTTATGCAATATATCCAAACTCCGAGGGATGGGTTTGATAAAATTGTGTGTATTGCACATAATGCAGGGCGATACGATTCACATTTTGTTTTAAATTACCTGATTACTAAAGAGAATATTACCCCCTCCGTAATTATGCAGGGTAGGAAAATAATAGAGATGTCAATTACCAAGAAAATAGTGTTCAGGGACTCGTTGAATTTCATGCTCATGAAATTGAAAGATCTGCCTGCAAGTCTGGGACTAGCGGAAGATTTGCAGAAAGGCGATTTTCCGTATTTGTTTTCAACCCCTGCAAATCAGAATTATGTAGGTCCATTCCCTGATATTCAATATTATGATATAGATTCCAAGTCCCCTAAAGAAAGAGAAGAGATGCTAAAATGGCACGAGGAAACGGTGCAAGCAGGGAAAATTTTTGATTTTCAAAAAGAGTTGCGCGAATACTGTATTAAAGATGTGGAAATTCTTGCTGCTGCATGTATTAAATTCTCTAATCTGATCGAAGATCTGACTGGAATACAGTGCTTTGTTCGCTGCGCGACTCTTGCGTCGTTAGCGTCTTTGATATTTAGAAGTAAATATCTTAAAGAAAACACTCTTATTAAAGTTCCGCCATTTGGATTTCGGGAACAAGACCAACAGTCTCTAATTGCCTTAAAGTGGTTAAAGTGGGTAGAAAATACTGAAAAGATCACTCTAAGACACGCAGCGAATCTCGGGGAGGCTAAAATAGGACGTTATAAGTTGGACGGGCTCCATGAAGAAAGCAAAACTGTTTATAGTTTCCAAGGGTGCTACTACCATGCTTGCAGGATTTGTCTTCCTGAAAACAGAGATAAGCCTCTTAACGAGACTGGGGAGACCCTAGACCATAGGTACGAACGTACTGTTACCCGTAAAGAAATGTTAGAGCAAATGGGGTACAAGGTTGTAGAAAAATGGGAATGTGAATTCAATGAGGAAATTAAAAAAGATCCAGAATTACGCAAATTTATTGCTGAGAATTGTTATTCCCTGAATAACCCACTTATCCCAAAAGAAGCTTTTAATGGGGGACGCACTGAACTTTTCAGGGCAGTTTATGAAAAACAAGAGAATGAAAATACGAGCATGAAACTGCTAGATGTAGTTTCCCTTTACCCTGCAATGATGAAGCAAAGAAAAATGCCTACAGGGAAACCAGTGATTTACACGTCAGAGTTTCCTACCTTGGATAATGTGTTTGGGGTTGTAAAATGTGATATTCTCCCCCCTAAAGATTTATATTTACCAGTACTGGGCATGTCATGCAATAACAAATTAATGTTTGCTTTATGCAGAACTTGTGCACAAAGCGAGAATCAAGAACAATGTTCACACACAGATAAAGAAAGATACTTACATGGCACCTGGGTATCGGAAGAACTGAAACTGGCTGTAAAAAAAGGGTACAAAATACTCAAAATATATGAAATTTGGGATTTTCCTTCGGCTAACCAGAATGATAATGTGTTCAAAGACTATGTAGACACATTTCTTAGACTGAAACAACAGTCTTCAGGATATCCTTCCGGCTGCAGTTCAGAAAATGACAAAGACAAGTATATTCAAGATTATTTCGATCGTGAGGGAATTCAACTTGTAAAAGATGAAATTACACCTAACCCTGGACTTCGTTTTATTTCCAAAATTCTGCTGAATTCAATTTTCGGGAAATTTGCCCAAAATCCTTTAAAAACTAAGTCTATTTTCGTAAATACAGAACAGAAATTCCATGATATAGTGTTTAATCCGCAGTATGAAATCAGTAATGTTGTTCCTATTTCCGAATCTTGTTTATTAGTGAATTATATTGATCTGGAAAGCAAAAATGAACCGTTAGTACTCTCAAATGTACTTGTCTCTGCGTTTATTACTGCTTATGGAAGAATGCACTTATATTCTTTTATGGACAAAGTCAAGGAAAGTATTCACTACGTGGATACGGACTCTGTGTTCTATGTAGAAAGAGAACATGAAAAACTTATTCCTACAGGCTCATTTCTTGGTGAAATGACGGATGAGATTAAAGAGCCCTACCAAATTACATGCTTTTTGGGTGGTGGTCCCAAAAACTATGCATATAAGATGGTAAACAAACATGATCCTCAGGATGAGAAACATGTTATTAAAGTAAGGGGCATTACCATGAATTACAGAACTCGACTCCAGATTAATTTTGATTATTTTAAGCAACTGGTCAAAGGGGAAATTGAAAAGCGAGTTGTTGAGAACCCACGTAAAATTAAACGAAAAGCCAATTTTGAAATTGTTTCTGAATCTGAGCAGAAAACACACCAAGCAGTGCACACAAAACGAAGAAAAATTGAAAATTTTGAGACGGTTCCATATGGTAGCTAAATAAAAAAACGAGTGTTTTTTATTTTTTTATTGTTTTTTTTTTTTTTTTTTTTTACAGCCCCAAAATTGTCTGCAAAATTTCAATTTGTTTATTTATCCAGGGGCACTCCCCATCGATTCTCCGTCTTCCACAGACACTACATCTCCCCTCTCTTCTTCGCCGCCTCTGACGCGACGAGGGAGGGGAGACCGGTCGAAGTCGGTGTTCAGCCCTCATATGCTCCATAAGGGCCTTCTTCCCCCTGAAGCCCGTTCTCCAACAAATTTCGCATTCCTGTTTGATCTCATCCTGAAAAGAAAAGATAAAATTAATTTGTGGTATATATTTGGGCCATTGTGTGTCTGCGCTTCAAACAGAGAACGTGTGTTGTTCAACATGGAACTGCGTTTTACACACCCGTTTGCAATGATGGTTTGTGGGCCCTCACAAAGTGGAAAAACCACTTTTGTGGATAAGCTTCTATTTTATAAACATAAAATGTTTACACAAGTTCCAAAAACAGTAATATGGGCGTATGGTGCGGTTCCTCCCAGATTAAAATTAAGCCAAAATACAAATATTCAGTTTATTGAAGGAATCCCTGATGTAGCAAATATGGATATTGAAACTCGTGGATTAATTGTCATTGATGATCTAATGAATGAAAGCAGCAAAGATTCCGCTGTTGCAGATATATTTACGAAATATTCTCATCACAAAAATATAAGTGTTATTTTTATAGTACAAAATTTATTTCACAAAGGTGCTAAAATGAGAGACATAAGCCTCAACTCACACTATCTTGTGATATTCAAAAATCCACGTGACAAACACCAAATATACCATTTAGCACGACAATTCAAACCTGACAATAGTAAAAGTGTTTTGGAAGCTTTTCAAAATGCAACTGAAACACCACACAGTTATTTAATGTTCGATTTAACACAAAATACACCTGAAATTTTACGTATGAGGGCGCATATTTTCCCCGATGAACAAATGGCTATTTATGCCACTGGAAAGCATGTCAACAAACCATTTCTTGTGCGAACGTCAGAATGACATCACAACTAAAAGAACATGCTCCGGCACTTAAATTATTGTGTAAATTAAAACCTATTCAACGGAAACGCCTTTTGCAACGAGCAACACCAGGACTAGTTCGTGTACTAGGACAATGTGCAGCCAACACAGTACGTGGTAATATTCCACTTTCAGGGGTACAAAAAACTAAGCTTCAAAAGTATAAGGCCAGTTTGCGTAAACTAGCGGCGAAGGGCACTTCGCTCAAAAATAAAAAGAAAATATTAATTCAAAAAGGCGCCGGGTTTTTGCCATTTTTAATCGGTCCGATTATATCAGCGTTAGGTAGTGCATTGTTTTCACAATGAGCGTGAGAAAAATGATTCTTGTTCCCGAGGACTTTGCCACTAATATGCATGCCTCCGTTGAGAAAGCTCAGAGACACGAATCAAGATTAGATTCTAATATTCGTACAATATTAGCACGTGAAGATATAGGGGAAAGTGAAAAATGGAAACTTTACCAACAGGCACTTCGACAATTTGTTAATTTTACTAAGCCTATTCCCACACACCTACCATTGATCGAAGAAGAAAATAAGCTGCCACAAATAAGTGAACCAGTGCAACAAGACGACCCCCCTCCTAGTGTTACTCTCAGGGAAGAAATTCTTGCTTCAGTACCGAAAACTGTTCAGAAGAAAACAGAACTTTTACTTAAAAGACTATTCTCTTCTCAATATATAAATTGGGACGCATATGGAACAGTGTACATAAATGGAAAAATAATTCAGGGTTCAAATATCATAGATCTGATTAATGATTCTGTTCGCCCCCGTAAGAAAAGTAGAGATCCTGTCGGGAGAGATCAGTTCCAATCTATCCTTCATTCTCTAAACATACCCAAAGAATATATAGTTACACGCACGCCCCCACCCCCTTCAAGAAATAGGAAAGCTGAGTTTATATGGGAAGATATATAAATTATGGATCTTAAAACATTGTATTATACACATGAACTACCGACTTCATTTTCCAATACTGAAAAATTATCCAAACATTCTACGCAATCACGAAAGAATATTTCTGAGTGGCTATCAAAACAAGATGCATATACTTTACATGTTCCAGTTAGAAAAAAATTCCCACGTAAACGTTACGAAACCACTTTTCCCCTGGAACTTATGCAAATGGATTTGGCAGATATGCAGAATATCGCCAAGTACAATGACGGTATGCGCTATATACTTTGTGCAATTGACGTGTTTTCAAGGCAAGCGTTCTGTATACCAGTGAAAAGCAAAACGGGTGAAATTATGGCAAAAGCAATCACTAAAATTATAAACATGTTAGAATATCCTCCTGTTTACTCCCAGACAGATCAAGGAAAAGAGTTTTATAACGCTCAAGTGAAAAAAGTGTTTGACAAGTACAATATTATTCATTATAGCGTTTATTCAGAACTCAAGGCAGCAGTAGTGGAACGATTTATTCGTACTTTAAAATCAAAATTGTATAAACACTTCTCAGCCAATAATACATATCGTTATGTAGATATTCTCCCCCTTGTAGTAAAATCATATAATCACTCGTATCACCGTTCTATAAAAATGGCTCCTGTTGAGGTGAGCGAAAATAATGCGCTGCAGGTCTGGTCTCAGTCTAGAAACAATACAAGTCAAAAAACCAATAATATCAAATTTAAATTTAATATCGGTAACTACGTAAGGATAAGTAAAGCCAAAATGAAATTCGAGAAAGGATATCTACCTAGTTGGACAGAGGAAATTTTTATAATTAGCGATCGTATGAGTACTGATCCCCCTACATATCGTATAAAAGACTGGAGTAACGATCCTGTCAAAGGCATTTTCTATGAACCAGAATTACAAAAAATTACACTTGATCCAGACAAGCCATTTACTATCGAGAAAATTCTAAAACGAAAGGGAGACTTTGTTCTAGTAAAATGGAAAAACTACCCCCTCGCATGTGCAAGTTATGTACATAAATCAGATATTACGCGTGTTTAGGTTAGTTGCCATTATGCCGCTGGACGAATTCTACGTTACATTACCTTCCAATGTAAACTTGAACTTGTTTCCTGATAATAAAATAGCACATTACCGTACTAAGCTGAGCGAACCAATAGAATTAAATGAACAATGGGTGGTGGCGGCCACAGAGCTTCATTTAACTTGGAGTTTTTATAATATTGTTTCCGATACAAATAGCATTTCATATCAATTTAAACCGAAAAAGAAGGACCAAATTTTTTATAGTGAAAGTATAGTTCCTAAAGGTTACTACTCCAATATTCAATTATTATTAAACAATATTCCCCCTTCAAAAAGAAAACTGCTTGCTCAACATGTCCGATTTGGCTATACTTTGTCCACGCATAGTATGTATACACAAACAACGCTAGAGGAAGATGAAATTATGAAATTGTATATATCTCCACAATTAGCTCCAGTGTTTGGTTTTTCGTTGGATACTCCCAAGTCAGAAATATCTATACATTCGGTTATTGGTCCAGGTACGGCAAAATCAAGTTCTATTTATCCTTGTAATTTAGATTATCATATCCCCCGTGAAATCAACATATGCACAGATATTGTCAAATATCAAGCAAATATAGGTCCCGTAATACGAACGGTTAGTGTGGTTGATTATGAATATGGAGCAATAAAAAGTTATATATTTGAGCCCAGGCAGTATCTAAAAGTAGAGAAGCGTTACTTTGAAACAATTGAAATTATATTAAAAACAGAGCATGGAACTTTGCTTCCATTTGAGTTTGGAGCGTCAAGCGTTACATTACATTTTAAAAAAGTGGAATAATGATTTCTGAAGGCAGTGATAATGATTACTATGTAACTTTGGTTTCAAATGCATCCAAAAATATTTTTCCGACTAATACACCTTCTCATTTTTTAACTAAACTTTCTAATGCTGTTAAGCTCGAGTCTGGAGGCTGGTTAGTGGGTCTGTCTGAAATTCATTTCACAAACAGTCTGTTTAATATTCAAAAAGGACAAAATGAAATTATGTGGACTTATTATAACCAAGACTCGGATCAGTCAAGTAAACAGAGCGGTAAAACAATCGTTCCCCCTGGATATTATTCAAGTGTAGAGTCTGTTTTACAAGTTTTAAATCAAGATCATATTGGAGAAGGGCTATTTCGATTCGGTTATAACCCGTCCAGCAATATTGTTGAGGGAAAATACAATGCACAATTATCTACACTGAACCTCTCTGATATTTTGGCTCTGCAGTTAGGATTCGAACCAAATAGAAATCTTGTTAAACAACAGCATAGTTCGAAACAGACCAACCTAAATATTGGTTATCCCCAGCAGGTTTTAGTATACACTAATGTACTCAGTTACCAGTTTGTAGGAGATACAAAGGCACCTCTTTTAAGAATGTTTACATTTTCTTCGGTGCCTTATGGCCGGTCACAATCTATAATATTTAACCCCGTTCATTATATGCCTGTATCGAAATATTTATTTGATACAATAGAAATAGTTTTAAGAGACAACACAGGTCGTAAACTCTCATTTGCTTTCGGAGATCTGAGTGTTAAACTACATTTCAAGCGACAATGAGATACGATAGACGACAGTTGTATCGAGATTATTATCTCAACCAGGCGGGAACAGGTTTACCTTATTTTTCCGGTCCTCCCTATCAAAATGGCCACGGAGCCCTCGGTTCAATATTTAAAAGCTTGTTTCGTTTTGCGGCGCCTTTATTAAAACAGGGTGCTAAAGCAATTGGCCAGCAAGCTTTACATTCGGGAATGGAATTTGTTGGGGATGTTTTACAAAACAGGCCTCTCAAACAATCTTTCAGAGATCGCGTAAATCAGGCGGGAGAAGCTCTTCGTGAAAAAGGCGAGAGAAAAATTTCTCAGATTCTTTCAGGTAAAGGCAGACAAAAAAGAAAAGCTAAAAGTATAAAATTCGAACCACCCTTTATTACCTGCCAGTCACGCAAAAAAAGGCGAAGGGTACACAGAGATATATTCGCTAATTAACTACCATGTCGTTAGTAAACTGTAACTCATCGGAATGCACAAATACAGAATTGGATTTGTTTTCTCTGCCATTAACTCAAACTAGCATTGAAAATTCTTGTTTAGTGGAGTATCGTCCCATTTCATCTTTAACTAGTAACAGTCCAGTCGAGTTTGCCATTACTGGAGACAGTGGGGAATACATTGATCCAGCACACATTTATCTGTACCTAAAATGTAAAATAACTAAACCAGATGGTACGGCCTTAGCTGCCGATAACCTGGTTGCCCCCGGAAACAATTTTCTACATACAGCATTCAGTCAGGTCGACGTTTCGTTAAATGACAAATTGATTTCGTCCTCTGCAGGGTGTTACGCTTACAGGGCATACATTGAAACATTACTCAACTATTCTAATGAGGCTAAAAAATCTCATCTCACTGCTGCTCTCTGGTATCGCGATACGCCTGGAAAATTAGAAAATCTAACTGAAAATAAAGGAATTGAAAAACGAATGAGTTTTGCTGCGCAAAGTCGGTCATTCGACATGTACGGGCGACTGTATTCTGATTTTATGTGCCAACCTCGCCTTCTCTTGAACAATGTGTCCATGAGAATTAAATTACATAGATCAAACGATGCATTTTCATTGATGGCCGCCGAGAATACTTCTTATCGTGTAGAAATACAGGACATTTCTCTTTATGTAAAAAGAGTTACTGTATCTCCAGATATAGGTCTTGCTCATGCAAATGCTCTTGAAACTACTACAGCTAAATACCCAATTACACGCGTGGAAGTAAAATCAATAACTATCCCTCAAAATATTACTTCTTATAATCTAGATAATATATTTTTAGGTACTGTTCCTAAACGTGTAATATTAGGTTTTGTTGAAAATTCAGCTTTCAATGGTCAAATACATAAAAACCCCTTTAATTTCCATCATTTCGGATTGAATAAAATTCAACTCCAAGTTGGAACTAGAACCATTCCAAACCAACCTCTCTGCCCCAGCTTCACAGACAAAAATATTATCCAAGCATATTACAATTTATTCTCTGGAACGGGAATACATTACCAGGATACAGGAAACGGTCTCTCCCGAGAAGATTTTGATAATGGATTTGCTTTTTATCCCTTTATTCTTTCACCCACAATGGAAATTGACTCTACTTGGGACATATTACGCGATGGGAGTGTAAGTGCTAAACTGTCATTCTCTGCGCCGTTGCCTACGGCGGTCACGTGCATTATTTATGGAGAGTTCGATTCTCTTCTCCAAATAGATAGCCATAGAGGTATTTTCCCAGATAATACAAAATAATAATCAGTTGAGTACCAGCCAGGAAGGAGTACGGATCACAATATGAGGGCTGTCGTTGATTTTCAAGGATTCCGAGACAATTCTGGCAACTTTATTCCTAAAGAACTAGCTATAGTCGATGCAGACTCAGATAGTATGCAATCATGGATATTTCTACCACCTTACGAATGGGATACTTTAGATATTGGAGCAAAAAACGAAAATATGTGGCAAACACAAAACAAGCATTCTCTCGAATGGCCTATCGGTGAACTTTGCTATTCAAAATTGGTTTCCGTACTTTCCCAGTACACCAGAAACGCATCAGTTATTTATGCTTTTGGAGCTGACAAATGCAAGTTTCTGATTACAGTACTTCACCGCACTGTGGTTAACCTCGAGGACCTAGGATGCCCTAAAGCGTCACTGTTAGCCTTCCCTGCACAAAATTGCTGTCGCAATTATCACAGATTAAGGACAATCAAATGTGCTCTTAGAGACGCACATTTATACGCATCTTATCTCCGTAGCTTCATGCTTCAACAGCATATTATAGGAGAAGCCACAAGGACTGCACCTAAACAGAACACCTCAACATCAGACAGTGGATATTCTTCTTTAGCTTCGTTTTACAACGACGCATCAAGTGTGTATTACTTATCCGAGCAAGGTTGCTCTTCCGAAAACAGTGCATTTTCGGATAGTGAACAATGAATAACATTGAAATTGAAAAAACTGTTCAATCAGACAAATGTCTGTCTTTTATTTTTCGAGGTGTTTTTGCTAATAACACATTGCCAAAAAATGTGCAATTGCCTGCTGCATTGATTATTAACACCGACAATGAATCTGGACCAGGAATACACTGGACAAGTTTGTTTATAAACAGTGATAAGGAGGCCATGTACTTTGATAGTTTTGGTCAGCCTCCTAGTGCAAATGTACTAAAATTTATAAAAAAGAACTGTATATCATGGTGCATCAGTGAAACGGTGGTTCAAAACCCGAACTCATCAATGTGTGGAATTTATTGTATTATGTTTTTACATTATATGTGCCGTGAGTTACCCCTAACCTATTTTCTGTCATTGTTTGGAACAAACTTAAAAAGAAATGACAGAATTGTATGGACAAAATTCTCAAGTGCCTTTAATTAATTTACAGTGTGCCTGCAGTGAATACTGCATCGAAGACCAGTGTCTTATTTTCTCTATTGCACAAGCAATAGTAGAAAATTATCCCAAGCCTACATGTTCTGAATGTGAACTTGGCGAACCAAAAGAAGAACTTCACAAATGTCTAAATCTTGAGTGCATAGAAAAAAAGAAAATGGAACAGTTGATCAAAACTTACAAGGGTGTTATTTGCTGCTACTTCCAGCAGGCTCATAAAAGAATATTTATACGTGACAGAAAGGCGTTCGATGCAAAAGTGGACAGTGTAGATATCGAACTAGTTATGAAACTGTATACTAAATTTCTGCATAGTACATTTTTCTATAATAATCATCATATTGCATATACATGCAATGATTTGTGGGCTCCAAACAAATCAAAAACAGAACAAAAAGGTGTAATGTATATAAATGAATTTATCACCTGTAATAATAATAAAGTGTACTTTTCTGGGGCGCCAGTGCAGACATTACGCAGAAGAGAATTGTACGGTAATCCCGTACGTCACTGTGTGTTTAAATATAATGAAAAGCCAACAAAAAAGTTTCACTTTTGTGGGCAGGGATATATGTATATACCAGAATGTATATGTGCGTTGGATTCGCACCGGTTTCACTCATATGATTTTTCTTTGGAGAACAAGTTCTGGGAAGCTATTTGTTCCACAAAGTAACAACTTAAAAGCATTGTAATTTAGAGTAGTTATAATGTATAAATATAGCAGCGTAGTGTTAAAGCTGTATGAGTTATGTAAAACTCATTATATATAAATGTATATGTACAATTTTGCTTGAGAAAATATAAAGCGTTATGTGAACGCTATGTATTACAACATGTGTACAAAATGAGTTATAAAAAACTGTAAAGCGTTGTGTTAACGCTATGTATTCTGTATATGTATAACCTGACTTATAAAAAACTGTAAAGCGTTGTGTAAACGCTATGTATAAATAATTTGTAAAATTAATTTGACTCTGTATTTATTTTGTAGTAGATTAGTTTTAGAACAATAAACTTGTATGTAGTAGACTTGTGCGTTTTATTTCTTTTTAAAAAATAAAAGTTTTATAGTTATATGTAGAGTAAAAAAAAAAAAAAAAAAAAAAAAAAGCTAATATTGTTGGTGCAAACGGTCGTAGGTTCGATCCATGTTAGGGATCTTGCACAAATCTCAAATACATTAATCGCGACTGTTACTAGAATTCACTTTTATTCCGTCTCGCCACGCTAAACACTTTGCCGCTAAAACACAACCGAGATAGAACTTGACAAGTTAGTTTGTATTTACAATAAAACACTAGTCAAATTCCATTCTCGTATAACTCTTGTACTTAGATAAAAAAATGCAATACTTACAATATGGATCATCATCTTCAAAACAGAAAACTCAAAAGACAAACACAGCAACAAACACCGTAGAAAAAATAACAAAAATGTGCGGACAAATTCGGATTCCCAAGTTTAAATACCCCACAATCGGGCCGCCCCTATTTTCCATACTGGAAACTAACATTCCCTTTAAATTCACGCTGCCTCGTTAACTCTACGAGTCCAAATTTAAAACCCTCAGCCTCTCTTTCCATTAGATAAATTCCTTACATCCACCCGCCTTGAATTATATCACCTTCCACTCATGTCCTTTTAACTTAAAATCCTTTTTTTCGTCCAAATTCTGTACCTGCCTTGGCGATTACTATTTTAAAGTCCGTATCGCCCCACCACACCCACACAGAGAGGGAGTTTCCGCTTAGCGGGAGACTTTTAAAAAATTAGCATTTTACAATCTTTTGTTTTCTTTCAAGGGACACAATCACCCCGTGATACATTTTCTTTTTCCACCTGAAATCGAAGCGGTTCGTTTCTCTAACCAATTTATTTTCTCCAAAATAACTTGTCGTGTATTTGCCCCGTCACAACAACAACATCCCGTCTCATCCACAACCCTTTCGCCTTGACCTACGTTAACAGAGGCTTCATTCTTGATACCTGGGCGGAATATTAATTTATTCTCTCTGTCTGGCATCACCGCGCTTCCCCAAAATTCCTTTCTTCTCTACCTGCGCTGAATATTAATTCTTTCTCTCTGTCTGGCATCAGAGCGGAGTCGAAATTCGGAGACCGTATTCTGTCTAGCGTGTTGCACCATCGTGTTTCATAACATGATGAAATTACTGCATAGTACTAATTAATAATATTACATATCGCGGGTTCGAGTACCGGGACCGTCTTCTTTCGTATCATTAACACCTTTTATAGCGGTTCATAGCGGTTCATAAACCATAGAAAACTTATTTTCAATATTATAAACATTAATATTAACATTTTATACATTACATACTTTGCAGTAATGAATATAAAAACATATGCATAACATTTAGTACCTCTAATTACCTTCTATATACATAATTTTCATAAAATAAATAATTATATATTCATAAAAAGTTATAAACATGCAAATACATAAATGTAAAGTATTCTAAGTACATGCTAATGAATTCTAAATACGTGCAAATTAGTTCTAAGTACATACAAATTAATTAAAACACGTGCAAATTAGTTCTTAATTATACGCAAATAAAGGACCACCCACGAAAAAAAAACTGCCACTGGCGGTGATGGATACTACTCGTGTCCTTGACTGGACACTCTTCGTGGCGTTTACTTTAGACTTTGTGGACACCCTGTACATGCACCCAGGTTTCTAAGATTCAGAACACGATGTCACTTGGATTTCTTCAAGCTGCAAACGATATAAGTATAAAAGTTTCTAACTGTTACTAAATTCAATTGGAAACTTCTGTCAGTTCCATATCTGCTTAAATCCAGCCCAATTGGACGTGGCAGCATCTAATCGCATTAACTTCCTTCTCTTGGCGCCGTTTCGCTGCTTGGAAACGGAAGCATCTGCATCGGGATGCTGTAAATCAAGAAATTCATCGAAGAGCAGAAGAAGCCATCCCGAAGCCTTCTATTAGAGGAAAGAAATCATCTAAGCGAATCCCAAACGGGTTCAATTGGGGAGCCGGATCCCTTTCAATGCTAACCGATAAATCAGTCTAACGTCTCACTCCAGTCCAATCTGTGCGTGTCAAAGAAGGATACGAAGAATTAGAAAATGGCAAAGACCTTTATGACTACCGAATGCCATAGCTCTATTTTTATGCCTATGGGATTGTGGGAGCTAGTATATTGATCACAGCGGGTCAGATGTGTGTTAGATTGTTCTAGAAAAGTAGCCAATCACGAACCTTCATCGTTTTCCCTATCACGCAAACCGGAAGGAAGTTGACGTGAATGTTATCTCCGGTATGCCCCCCCTCCCCATTGAGTTCATCGAGGTATAAATGGCCTATCAATGCCGAAACCATATTTAGAAATTTAAGGTGTAGAGTTGATAGCCCCGTCTACTTAGCTGCACTTTTTGACTTTCTGCACTCCCGCCTCTGGTTGGGTACACGGTGCAACACCGACTTGTCTACTTCCTTGATTTGGTGTCAAGTTGTGTATTTGGTGTCTGCACCGTTTGCACTACGTTCTGGGTCGGTGTACAGTCATGGAAAGTAGTTCTTGGGCCACGATACCTACGATATCGTAACATCTTAAAGCCTGTTGTCTATGCAACCCAAATAACAAAATTGTCGCTTGGGTTTGCCTGGCGGACCTGGATTCTCGGGAATGATTGAGTATTGACAGCAGCGTGAGTCATACCCCCAAGCCCAGCCATAACAAAAAACAGCTGGGTGCCTTGAGACCACCAGAAAAAAGTTTCAGGAATTGGTTTCTTAACAACAGCTATTCATAAGAAAATGTTCTCTTTACTGATATTAGAGTCATTGTCAAGAAAGTTCACTGAAATGGTGGTTTTCGTCGAATCATCATCGCGCAACACACATGCTGTCAACCCAGAAGTCCTTGAAAAAGATTGGAGTTAAAAGTAACTACTTGACAAATGATAAGACAAATCGATATTCATTAGTCCCAACTTAGAATTTTGTGTAAGACATGGATCATCATGTCCTATCATCCATTTAATAACTTCATTAATCATCCTCATAGCCTTTGTTGACGCTAAGTGCTAGAAAACCAATATAAAATAAGCAAAATTAAGAAATTAATAAATGACATTTTCAGCGATTTCACGCAGCGACTCAGTTGCATGTAGACAAAGTTTCATTAATTGGTAACCACTTTGCCTGCCGCGATTAACCTGATGTTGATTAATGCACAATCCACAAAGTGCACCAAAGCGGCGCATATTATGAATAGGTAAACTATGTGATATTGTGATATTATGCGAATTTAGAATTTAGTAATAAAAAGTGAATTTTGGGGGGTTCAGTTAAGTGGCTGCACATCCATTACGTAATCGCGATATCATCAAATTGTACGAAGCGTGTCTACACCTACGTAAAGTGTCAGTCCCCGTCATAGGCGTGCGCAGACCCTCTGATTAGGGGGGATAGCCTTGATGATAGTTCAGGCCGGAAAAGAATAACGTAATTTCAACTCACTTGTTTAAATTTTATTGCATTGATGGGTGTGTTTATATATACACCCCTCCCCCCGCCCCACACACACATATAAATACATACATACATATATATATATATACACAACACACACAGACACACACACACACAACATATACTTATATACCAACAGTAAAAATCATATAAATTGTCTCTCAAATCTGCGCGTTCCATTTCCTCCCAACAGTTGTTCATGCACTTAAGATAAAAACTTTTAGCAGCAGTACTTCTCTCCTCGGTAATATAAAATGCATTACAGAAAACAAATTGCGACCAAAGCGACCAATAAATTTTCAGATCCAATTTTTTGCAAAATGAAAACAATGTCGATTTAATATGGGGAAAAAATTCATGGAGCGCCATATTATTCTCTTTTACAATTTTTTCATTTAGATCGTTTGGCGTCCAGGGTTAACTCCCGTCGACCCCTAGCTACGGCTCTGAACTTGACTAGACTGCAAGAAAAGCAGACGTTGCAAGCGAAGCGAGCAAGAAAATTTCACAAAAGGTATTTATATTTGTATAAAATTTGAAATCAAGGGGGCAATTGCAGCTCAGTGCCCCCCCCCCCCCCGCCGCAGGTGCTCTTGGTAGTCTGGAAGAAATAATGCAAGAAAGACGTGAAAACAAAATCGATCTTGATTATCCTTTTGTCCTGCTACTCTTAGATTCTGCTACTCTTGCTTTCCTTTACTTCCATGTTTGTCGAACAAATTACTGTCGGTAATTTGTTCGAAGTAACAAATAATTATTCTACTTATTGGAGAAATAAGGCACACAATTCTGCTTTTTCCCAGTGTATAGTAGTTTTTTTACATAATAATAAACAAGAACTTCCAGACTTTGTTTACGAAATTGTGAATTTTTTTCCTTCCCGAATTCATGGATTGTTTTCTCTTCCTGGCCCCACATCGACGAACAACGTTCTGTCTTACATACACAAGTTGAAATCACATACAGCCGTGCTATTAATTAGCAGTTGAGGAATTTTGAACTCAACCGTTCACTTCAACATTAATTTTTCAGCTAAAGATGTGTCATATTCTCGTTATATGCTAAGATGTCCTAGTAACCTATTATAGTTACTGCAAATACGATCGTGTTCAACATTTTGATACATTTTGTCCTACTTTCCTCTGAAGAGTGATCTGATAGCACTATGTGTGATGAGAACTGTTTTTACTCAATTTCTGATATAATTTATTCCAGCATTTCCTTCAACTTCTTACCTCCAATGCTTACACAACTTTTCCTTCGTGCTCGACCTTTGGGTTCAGAAATGTTTACAACACCCCCATCTCCCGCGTGTAAATAGCAGGCAACAACACTCTGGAAGACCATAATGTATACAACTTGTTTACTACATATTTTACGAAAATATTAGAATGATATAACTGTGGATTAGAACGAACGAAATAAAATACCTATTTTATACGCACACTGGAACGAGCGCAGGTCAGCTGTGAGTCACTCTGGCAGTGAAGGTCAATGATCGAAGCATTTAGTGCTTGCTTCCTACAAGCAAACGACTTATCTTTCCTCAAGGAAACACGGAAATCTTCGTTACTTTTTTTTCGCCAGACTAATGGTGAACATTTACAGGAACGTAAGGAGTAGTATCGTATTCTATTGGAATTAGATTTCGTGGTGTTTAAAATATATCATAACAATATGTAAATCTCTTTTGTGACCTACACCGAACGTATTTTAAAGTTTCATTGACATGTGAAAGCGGAAATTTAGAGATCCTTCTTCCTTACGATTTCTAAACAACCGAAGAGTGTGGTGAACGTGAAACTACTTATTGTTCGCAACAACGATATGTATTATACAAATGGTCTCTAATCCAAAACCCTATTACATCACATGAAGTGATATTTAAAACAATTCTACCACGTATCAAACGTAACCAATATTCAGATTGATTCCAAGCTTCTGTTTGGTTATTTTGTGTCGCATTTTTACCTCTTGCGATAATCGCGACGATGAAGATGATGGATAATGATACGAATGCAATGCTACATCTAAGCCTCAACAGGTTTCAAAAATGGATCCTCTGGCTTTGTAGAGAGTTACGGTGATTTTGATTTTTATTTACATTTGGTATTTTAAGTCCACTTTATGCACACAAAGGCTAATCGAGACTGCATCTACAGTTTAAAGTGGGATCCTAACCACTGTGTCTCCACCGGGTATCGAACCGGGGACTCCTTGATTACAAGGCGACTCCTCTACTAACAGCGCCATCGGGAAGGATGAGAGAAAGAGAGAGAGAGAGAGAGAGAGTTACGGTGACTACAATAATGAAGAATTGAAAGTAGCAGAACGACTAAGCTATTCTTTAGTCAACATTGGGATTGTTAATGAATGTTATGAATGTCAGTTCAAATTGAAAAAAAAAACTAAAACATTTCCAGAGTGCCGTTACAAATCGTTAATTTTTCTCTTTCCACACATTACTTTGCTACTATGTAGATATTTGCATGCTAAGATGTAGAAAGTGCTGCATTTTCAGTGTGTGGAATTGAGATTTATTTCTGAGAATGGAGTGAGTAGTGGGAAAAGGATCACCTCACATGTTTGGATTATACCCCCCCTTACACACACGCACACAAAATATATCGCCTGTTGTTCTTATATGGAAATATAACATGTATGACTTGTGGCAAGAAATATTGGAGCCTATTCACATCCCTACGGAACTTGGAAGAAAGCCCACGTAGGGATTGGGAAGTTCTGTTCCGACAAAAACGGGATGTATAGTAAATTAAAAAGCAAAGTGCTACCTTGTGCTTTGCACCAAGCCATGAAGGCGTATAGGGGGTGTGGAGTTAGTAAAGTTGGGGCCCCACGCTTTCTTCATCAGGCCGAAGGTGGGAATGATGTGATCAGCACCACGCCCCTGGCCACCTTACCCCCTCCTTTTCCCAGAGTTTCCTCCAGATACCCACTTTATACGACGCTGGGTTGCCACCGAAGCAGCTTGAACAGGTGGACAAAATCCCTATTATCCCCCGTCGGGGATCGAACCCAGATCTCTCGCATGGTAATAAAACGCCCTAACGACTGTGCTACTACGGCACATACAGTAATTAAGGCAAGAATTGTTTTAGCGTTTCGTTCAACGTTTTTAGGGGAATCATTTTCGGAGATATAACGGTTGTCGGTTCTGCGACCTGGCTTGAGAAAATGCGATTTTCTGACGAACAACATTCCACCTGATAAGTCACGTGACTTTCCTACATTTCCTATGCCTGTTAGCTTTTGCATGAAAGACGAGTTGCTCTTGAGACAGACAGAATCACCCGATCACCTAATGGTGCAATGTGTGTTGCCTACCATTCCGGCATTATTTACTGCCATTAAAGTCTTATGGGGAAGAACTTTTTTCCACCACTGTACCTGGTGGCCAGAATTAAAGTTACCCAACTCAGAGCCCTCTGTAGCCTGTTTGAGGCATCGTAGAACTCTGAAATTTGGTGAATCCACTATGCAGACCATGGGGAAGAGGATGGCGATAAAGAAAATAGTTTAATTTTCCGCAACCAGGTTGATATGTGGCGCTGTACTCCCATGATGGGTTGCAAAAATGACGTAAACTGCTCCAATTGGTTATGGACTTGCCTTTATCTTGTAATCTTGCTATAAACGAGAGATTATTTTCTCGCAACTTCCAGCCACTAACAAATGTCTTTGTAATTAATAACTCAGCAACCCATCATGGAAATACAGCACCACATTTCGACCTGGTGGCGGAAAATTGAACTTTTTTCTTTATCGCCATCCTCTTCCCCATGGTCTGCATAGTGGATTCACCAAATTTCAGAGTTCTACTATGCCTCAAACAGGCTACAGAGGGCTCTGAGTTGGGTAACTTTAATTCGGGCCACCCGGTATGTGTGGTGTATGGTCACGTGGTGCGTGCTGACTAATCAAATGAACGTTTAAAGCAGCGGGCAGGCATTTGTTGAATCTTCTGAACTTAAACACAGCTATTCGTCTACTTGGCCGAACGTCATTTCCTTCAACCAGCCTGACACCATTATACACCTGCACCACACCTAGTATCAAGATGTGGAGCGAACTAGACGGGCCTGGTGTCTTCAATGGTCGATCGAAGTGCTTCGGCTAAAATTTTGAAAATGCATTCAACCACAAAAGGAAAACCCATACCTCTTTTAGTTTGATCATTGATAGTATGTTGATTTTGGTGATTTATTTTGCGCCACTATTCTTACACTTTTAACTAATCGTGACAACGTGGATTAATGGTAATAGTAAAATGGATAAAGGGATAATCACATATGGAAGACATAAGCCCCACCAAGGATCAGTGATGTCCCGTACACTATAAGTTTACGTCTACATGCGTTGTCTACACGTAATCTGCGCGTAGATTACATTGGATTGTAGTTTACATAGACTACGTAGACAATCTAAAGTGCATTAAAATTAATTTTCAAGGCTTTCATGAAAGGAAAGTTGTGTCGCCCCTGTCAACACATGCTTTTTCAAGCAAAAAACTATTCAATCTGTATTGTATTAATCTATGTTGGAATCTTTTCTTTAAGAATGTGTTATTGTTGATGTTACAATGGGTAATGAATTGTTTAACTAAAATCAGGAAAAATGTTGAAACTATGGAAAAATTAAACAACTATGTAGTAACCATGGTAAATTGTAAACAATATTATGATATAAAAGAGCTAGACTTTTGTAAGTATACGGGCCATTCTCCTGGTTGCCGAAAGGCTGATGGTTCAGGGGACGTTGGGTAATATCTTGCTTCAAACTTCGGATTGGCTGGTGTACTTGTACTCCATTTGGCAGATATTCCACAACCCCAACTCTGAATAAGGCGTTCTCCTGCATCATCAAAAGACCAGGGTTATAAACTTCGGTACAACTAATAGGTTTAGGCCTACAAGTTGTACCGGGTGAATTGTCTGTTTGGAAAAGTGTTTTTATAACATCAGAAGTTTAAATAAATCTTCGAGTAAAAAGGTCTTAATGATCTTTCATTTCAAACCTACATAGGTGATAATTAAAAATAAATCCTACACCACAGACCTCGCAAGGGCTTGGTCCTAACCCTTAGAAGCCTTTGAGAAGTCCGATAAAGGGGTTATAACCAAACTAACCTAAAGCCCTAAAGGCAGAAGGTGCGTGTCAGTGATTTTTGGCGACCGTTACCAGGACCATTGAAGCAACCACCTGTGG
Organism: Lepisma saccharinum; assembly: GCF_977018435.1. NCBI lineage: Eukaryota > Metazoa > Arthropoda > Insecta > Zygentoma > Lepismatidae > Lepisma > Lepisma saccharinum. Next base: position 125,225,336 of record NC_139231.1, read on the forward strand.
ATCTTCGTGGCCCAGCAGCAGAAGAAGAAGCCTGTTCCAGAAACGGAAGAACAAGCCTATTCCAGAAACAGAAGAAGCAAAGATGATAGGTTCCCAGAGACCTTTGACCAGGCAGCAAAAGGAGAGGCTCGTTTGCTGTACGAATGAAGAAAAGAAGGAGGAAACCTTATTACCATGCTCCGGCTGCAACAGATACGTTCATGAAAGTTGCGCACATAAAACCCCAGGATCTGACGTAGCAGCGGAAGTAGACGTTAAATGTAGACAGTGCGTGGGAAAACAAGTTACGCCAACCCCAACAGATGATAGTTGGAAGGAAATGATTATCTCCTTTATGACTGGCTTTAAGAAAGAGAAAGAAGCAGAAAAAGAGCAAAGATTAAAATAAAAGGAAGAAGAAAAAGAGCAAAGATTAAAAGACAAGAAAGAAGATGATCACAAATTTGCACGTTTAATCGAGAAGCTAGAAGAACGTGAAGCTGAACAGAGAATGCAAAGACAGATAGGGAAAGAAGCTGAAAAAGAACAGAGATTAAAAGATAAGGAAGAAGATGATCAGAAATTTGCACGTTTAATCGAGAAGCTAGAAGAACGTGAAGTTGAACAGAGGATGCAAAGACAGATAGAGAAGGAAGCTGAAAAAGAGCAAAGAGTAAAGGACAAGGAAGAAAATGACCAAAAGTTTGCACGTTTGATTGAAACTTTTAGTGAAAGGGATTCTGAACTGAAAGCTGAAAGAGAAAGGGAACGAGAAATAAGTAAGAAAATATTTGAAGATTTTAAAATAAATTTAGGAAACGAAATGTCCGAAGCAATAGCTGAAGTCAGAAACGAGAGGGACGAAATATATGAAGAGCTAGTGGAAAAAAGGAAAGAAGATCGGCAGATAGATGAAGACCGTTTTAAACAGCTACAAGAAAGCTTGAACCAAGAAATGACCGAGCTGAAGGAAAGTCAAAAGGAAATTTCCGTAAATTTGGAGGGTGAAATAAGAGTGACAAAAGAGGCCCAAACACAACAAGTGGAAATTATAAAAACGTTAACCTCAAAGTTGGAGACCTTACAGCTAGGCAAGGAGAATAGGAATGAAGAGATGGAAAATCTGCCAAAGAAGATATGTGTAAGAACATCTTGCTCCTCTCATTCTTCCAGTTCCGAAACTCCCGAACATTCTGAACCATGCCAAAGAAAGAAACGAAGAAGGAGTGGCAGAATAGGACGAACTAGAGACTACTCTACGGAAAAAATGGTAGAAGATAATTCCTACTTAAACTATTCATACAATCGAATTCTCCGAATGTCTGACGTCAATTCCCTCACCAAGTTTAATGGAGAAATAAATTCAGTATCTGCTGAGAGGTACCTGGAAGAGATAAGTACTTTTATGGATTTAATGAAAATGCCCATGATGTATCGACTAAAAGTCCTCCCTTCGCTAATGGTGGGTAAAGCCAAGGCTTGGTTTATGGCAAACGGAAAGAGATGGAATACTTTTGAACATTTCCGCTCTGCATTTAGGAAGCAATACGCATCGCCTGAAGCAAAACAGAGGGAAATGAATACCCTGAGGAATAAACATTATAGCAAAGGTGCAGGGTTATCATTGGAGGAATATTGCTGGGAGGTATATGCAGCATACTGCAATCTAACGGAAACCATCAACCAATCAGAAGTGCTGAACTTAATTACCAATTACCTTCACGAGTGCGACAACTGGTACTAACTCGAGATCCGGCCTACATAGACCAACTCACGAATTTCCTGGGAAAGTTCGAAGCGTCTGAACAAATGGAAGGATGGAAAGCCGGTCACCAACGAACTGATGAACGAAGAAATCCTCAACCTCGAATAAGGAATCTAGAGCTATCCCGGAGGAATGGAGGAGAAGAAGATAAGAGGCCCACACCGATCAACCAAAGGTTTAATGGAAATCTAAGGTTCCAAAGGAAGGAAGCCAATAGAAGGACGTTCTTGAATAAGAACCAGAATCAAAGAAACTGGAACCAGTCTCCCAGGAAAGATGGTGTAATACAGACTGACGAAATTCCAGAAGACTGTGCATTGAACCCTAGAGCACCTGTATGGGAAATTCCTTCCACTATTAAAGCACCCTCTACCAGTCGAGCAAATTTAAACCAGAGGTCGTTGTAGATGGTGCTCTCCGTTCTACAACGCAACACAATCTTTATGTTTGTGAGAGCGAAGAAGATACATTTATTACCAATGAAAATGTTGTATGTTTTGTATCTGGATCTAAATTCTTGTCCAAATTCTAAAGAAGAGAAATTGTTTAATGTTTTCGAAGTAACTGGGAATTGCAGCAAGAAGCCAGAAATTCAAATAGAAGTTTTGGGATTAAAAATAAGATGTACTTTGGATACAGGAAGTGAATGCACTGTCATGAATTATAATGTTTGGGTAAAGCTCCGAGAGAGATTACCAGGCTTGAAACTGCAATGATGTCCAGGAATAAGGTTAAAGGATTTTGTTGGACACGAGAGGTCCCGTATTGTAGGATGCCGATCCATTATTTTTGAAATTGCAGGACACACTTTTCAAGATCAAGTCTACGTAGTGAAGAATTTAGAGGCAGATTTGTTATTTGGATATCCATTCTTCAAGAGATATAGAGTCAATTTGGATGCAGGTGCCAACAAATTATATTTAACGGTGAAGGGACAAGTCGTTGAAGAAAGTTTGATTCCAGACGACCAAGAATATAGTTTTGAAGCAATTAATGGTAAGACTTCGTGTGTTAAACTATCGATGGCTGAAAGGGAATCGCATTCAGACAATAGGTCCGCTGCCGAGGAAGATATAAGAAAGAAGGCTTTCGCTCCAAAGTTGCCGAATCAAGATGATGAGGAGAGACTACACTGCCCATTATTTTCTGACAAACAGAGATTTGTAAATACTTCAATATGCAAGATAAGTGCAGAACAACCTGTATTTCCTTTACAAAATCCATCTCCCATTCAAAAAGAGGAGAATCTAGAAGAAGACCTAAATGGATGGAAGACCTGGCTAATTGACGTCAAGAAGTTTTACGGAGGAGTGTGTTGAACAAGATGTAAAACCATTTCCTGTTTTCTCCAGAAGCTAAGTGCAAATGAAGAATGAAGTCCAAGAAGACGATCCCAAATGAAATATCGCCTGACATCATGAAGAAGAAGAAGTGAAAGAAAAATGAAAATATACAAAAAAGGAGAAAAAGTTATAAAACAAAATTAAATAACGTTCACTTATATTTAATTTTATTTTCTTCTGGGGGAACGCTATGTGTCGCCCCTGTCAACACATGCTTTTTCAAGGAAAAAACTATTCAATCTGTATTGTATTAATCTATGTTGGAATCTTTTCTTTAAAAATGTGTTATTGTTAATGTTACAATAGGTAATGAATTGTTTAACTTAAATCAGGAAAAATGATGAAACTATGGAAATATTAAACAACTATGTAGTAACCATGGTAAATTGTAAACAATATTATGATATAAAAGAGCTAGACTTTTGTAAGTCTACGGGCCATTCTCCTGGTTGCCGAAAGGCTGATGGTTCAGGGGACGTTGGGTAATATCTTGCTTCAATATTCGGATTGGCTGGTGTACTTGTGCTCCATTTGGCAGATATTCCACAAACCCAACTCTGAATAAGGCGTTCTCCTGCATCATCAAAAGACCAGGGTTATAAACTTCGGTACAACTAATAGGTTTAGGCCTACAAGTTGTACCGGGTGAATTGTCTGTTTGGAAAAGTGTTTTTATAACATCAGAAGTTTAAATAAATCTTCGAGTAAAAAGGTCTTAATGATCTTTCATTTCAAACCTACATAGGTGATAATTAAAAATAAATCCTACACCACAGACCTCGCAAGGGCTTGGTCCTACTAACCCTTAGAAGCCTTTGAGAAGTCCGATAAAAGGGTTATAACCAGACTAACATAAAGCCCTAAAGGCAGAAGGTGCGTGTCAAAGTGACATTTTCAACTATGTTAGTTCCTAACGAACTGTCAAGAATCCTATTTACAAAAAAATGTCTCTTCTCTTCTATCATCAACTATGAAAGAAGATAAATAGGAGGCAAGAAATACAACAGATTGCAGTCCTGAGGCAAAACTAGACTTTTTCCCATAAAGCATTAGAATATTTTATGTTTGTTTTTTTTCCTAGGTGAGAAATTGTTCGAATTTGGAAGGAAGAGCATGAAAAGTTCCTATCACACATCAGCAACTGATACGCAGTATAATTTTGTTTTACTTTCACGGCGGCCTTTGCTAAGTTATCACCTCTCGCCAGGTTGTTTACATAGGTTACGTCATTTACGTGTATAAAATAGACTACGTGTAGAGTGTAGACTATCGTTGTTTACGCGTAGACGCACATCACTGCCAAGGATGCAACTTTGCAGTCAGCGTGTTGAAGTGAGTTTGAGATTTTTGTCTGTTTGATGACTCTATCAGTAGCCTTGAAATCTATGAAGGGGTGTAAGGAGTGACCTTCTCGTAAGGCACACAAAAGTGCACCTCACTTTTCCTTCGTACACCCCGGTAACTGCTTCTTGCCGGCAGAATTCTCTGTAGGGCTGTGTTTGTTGTCCTGTGTTTAACCTTATGTGTGCTTGGGTGTCCCATTACAGCCTCAACTTGTAAATAAGTAAGGACATTCTATCCTCGGACAGTATAATTTTAGTTCCCGTTAAGTAATGAATGAATGGGTTTCAAGAATTGAGTAAGGAAATTTTAATGAGCATATTCTTGTTAGGGACGTGTCCTCAATGTTATTTTAATTAAGGTTAGTTGTGTGACGATCAAAAATAGTCTGAATCCTATGTCCATAATATGTATAAAAATCAATCAATCAATTTATATCTATGAAGTTAAACTATGTCTTTCGTGCATGTACCGAGTTCAATGAATTTCATTTTCATCTATTTATTTTACTTACCTTAAAGCCACATGTACAGTGGAATCCACAGGTATCTCTCAGCAAATTGTCCACAACTATTTTCATTGATATTTCCCTTGAATCATACGTGTTTTTAAGGAAGGGATTCGTATGTACGCTGGTCCCGATGTTGTCAGCAGCTTACTTAAGTGTTTCGTTTCAATCCTTGAAGCTTTCGTTGCTTAAAACAAAGCAAGTGAAATGGTGTCGGACAACTTGCTCCATATTACTTGTGCATCCCACTGTACTAGTGTGGATTGTCCATCTTTAGTACGCTCGTTTCAAGTTCGGTTTTGACACGGCCTATGAAATATACCCACATTGCCTGTCGTTCTGAAGATACGAGAACGATAATTTGGTGTTACATTACGTACAGAAGAGGGCGTATGTATGGTTATCTCACTCATAAGTAATGCCCTGGTTTTTATGGAGCCAAACAATGCGAAATGCGTAAATAGATACGTAGAATAAATCACTAAAATATGTAAAAATATGTAAGTATTGTAAAATATGTAATAATATTTTTCGTAGGCTTTGGCCAAATCTTCATTCCTGTGCGATTTTAAAAGTTCCAGTTGATTTCTAAAAAAAAGCAAATTCCTCAGGGTCACTACACTTCGTGCACTCAAAATTCTCAGGGATCCTTTGGGAAATAAAGCAATAGAGAAGATTGATTGATTGATTTATTGATATGCTTTATTTTACTTCGATTTTTGTGCCACCTATGGCTAATTTGCGATGGGGATGAGTGATGGCATGATGAAATTGATGAATGGACACTCACAAACATCCATGCCCCGGCCAGGATTCGAACCCGGGACCCCTGGCATCGACAATAGACAAGAGCAAAGAAAACAATCCTTAAAATTTAAATTTCCTAATACACAACCAGTCTGTCATAATAAGATGAATATTACCATTTTTTCCCGAAAAATATACCTTTTAAAGGTTAGCGTATTCAGTAAAGAGTAGAGAAATCCCACAAATACTGCATTTTATGTAAAAATGTGTACTTTAAACGAAAATATGTTTCAAAACCTAACATGTAATATAAAATTCTTGATATCGTCAGCACAGATCGCTACGAAGTCAGGGTTTCTAGGTTCGAATCCGGGCTTGTTTGGTGTTTGCGAGTATGCCTTCATTAATTTTATCGCTTATCCTCAACGTCGCAATTAGTCAAAAGTGACAAGAAAGCGTCACTTATTAATCAAAAATCAAACCATGTGTATCGTTACTAACACCGTAATTCGTGGGGATTTGTCATTTTGTTTAGTGTGGTGCATGACCGCCTGCCCTAGCTCGCTTCCTGCTTAATGTTAAGTCAACAGATCAGAAGGTGCATGGGCCCCGACTTCCGCAAGGACGAAGAATTAATTAGGCGGAAAGATGGCGTTCGGTTAGTGCGAGCTAGTGTGGAGGCGAACTTACACCATGCACGACAAGTATGTGTTTTCCGTAGCTTGTCCTTTTTCCATATTAAATAGAGCGGCAATTTAGTATAAACTTCTATCTTTCACTTTCATTCCACATTAATTGTGTAATTTGACGCAGAAACACTCGGGGATAGTTCCAGAAAATCACTGGCATTTTATTTCATATAGACCGTCAAAAGAGGCTTTGTACAGTGGGATCCATGAGTATTACCGTGCAAATTGTCCATGACTATGTTCATTAATTTTTTCTCTTACATGCTGTGTGATTTTAAGCTTTGGATTTTTATGTATGCTGGTGCAGAAGTTGTCAACAGCTTGTTTTCAGTTTTCATTTAATTCTTGAAGCTCTTATTGGCTCAAATAAATTGCACGAACATGGTGATGAACAATTTGCACGGTAATACTGATGGATCCCACTGTACATTGTGGAGGCGCCGGGCAGGCGGTCATGCACCACACACGGCTCTTTACAGTACTAAGAAAAGACTATGTAATTACATAGGAAACCGGACCCTATTCATAAGATAATTGTTTATTTGGCTTTTTAACGTGGAGCAGCTTCTGATTCCGGCATTTGTGATGTTCAGACACTTTTCCAACCTTTACCTCGGCTACTAGAAAGCTTCACTTGGTGCGAAGGGGCGTTCACCGGATTTCAAATACTGTGAAGCAGCCTTTGCCAAACAACCACACCCAACAATGTTGTTCCGCTCCGCTGCCGAAAGCAAAAGTTTTCTTTGAGGCACGCTTACAGGTTTATGAGTCCATGAGGAGAGAAAACTTTTGGACCAAACACATCTGCTCACTCATCGTTCTGTGTTGGGGCATATCTTCTCAGGAGTTGTGCTTCTCAAAAGTAACGGAGTGGCAGTTACAACTATCTAGCCGATCTCCGTGGCGGAGTGGTTAGCACATTGCGCTGCGACGCCAGGAGTCCCAGTTTCGAATCCCGGCCTGTGCATGGGTGTTCTTTGTAAATGGTTCTGTATCAATTTCATCATATCATGACTCATCCTCATCGTGGGGTCTTCACGATAGCGTAGTGGTTAAGTTGTGGCCTTGTAATCAAGGGGTTACCGGTTCGATACTCGGTGGAGGCATATAGTGGTTCGGATCGAACTTTAAACTGTAGGTCCAGTAACGATTAGCCTTTCTGTCCATAAAGTGGACTCAAAACACAAACTCACTCACTCATCCTCATCGTCGTGATTAGTCAGTAGTAGAATAAAAGCGTCCTATGGTCATTGACCTTATTTTTTTGAAAACAAGTGTTTTATTTGCAAATGTAATTATTTTTCAATATTACAGTATATTTTGACAGGCCCATTTAGGTATTGTTCCCAATTACTGTAGCCCGTAAAGGTATTTTCATTATTTAAGTCATTTTATTAATATCCCTTTGGATGTCTCTCGGTCCACATAATTGGGATCTCCATTGGCGCAGTATTTGCGTCGTCGCCTTGTAGTCAAGGGGTCCCGGGTTCGGTTAGCCTTACTGTGCCCCAATTATGGTAACGTCTGCACGACGTATATTTGTTCCGTTACAGAACAGAGGGACAAGTACCTTAACACAATAAAGTAGCAGTGACTGTGTCCTTTACGCCACAATAAAATGTACCTTTAAAAAGACAATATTGTTTTTTTTTGCTAAGACTAACACAGAATAATAATAATAATAACCAATAATATCGTCTTTATTGAGAGGGCGTGTTTCGGTCTCGCGGGCCGTTCTTATACCAAACCCTCAAAAAAAAAATACAATTGACACTTTACAATTCTTGGAATCACTGTTGCAGTAGAAAAAAAATAATAAAACATTTATACTTACAATGTAAACAATTAATGTACTGAAGGTACACAATTAGAATACAATTATTACAGAGATGAAACTAAAAGTAAAACCTCATTCCCATTCATTACAGAAAAGACAAAGCCAGGCACTATTATTTGAACAGTAGATGCTTCTTTAGTTTTATTTTGTGTGTTGCAGGGTGGAGCACCCCTAAGGTCAGTGGTGGTGGGGAGTTAATTCCATTCTTTTATTGCGGAGACTATGAAAGAATTTCCATAGAGCGTTGTTCTGTGTGTGGGAATCGTGAATTGTGTTTTTTGGCGAAGGTAAATTTGTTTTCCCTTCTTCCTGTACGGGCCAATTTGATCATATAAATATTTAGGTTCCTTATTGTTCAGGATCCTGTACAATAACTACAATGCCAAAAATGTTCAACCAATTAAGTTTCTGTAAGTACGGGGAAATATGTTCTCTTCTTTTGACATTCAGTATAAATCTTATGCAACTGTTTTGAAGTTTTTGTAGCTTGTAATTTAGGGTACTGTTGATGTTTATAAATACGGGGGAAGCATAATCAATTGTTGGCATTAGAAGTGTGTTGACTACATGAGTTTTCGTTTCTTTGCTTAGCATATGTTTGAATGGAAAAAGTGATTTCAGTTTGGCTATCGAGTTTTTAATTATGTGTGTGACATGAGAACCCCATTGTAGATTCTCATCCAATATTATGCCGAGGTTGCGTGCTGTTTCTACTTTGTGTATTTTTGAATTATTCAGTGTAGGGAAGGGGAGTTTTAATAGTTCTAACTTTTTTAGATTACTCGTTGTGCCTAGAATGTGCCTTTATCAAGAACTATATCTGAAGGCTAATATCCCCAGATCTATGTTAAACTGATGCAGCATAGCAGTATTGGCGATTGGGTGCCAAAACTGGGGGCGTGGGGCGGAGGCTTGGTGTGGGTTTGGGTCTAGGACAGTTTACCTTTTATTCGTATACAAGGCTTAGCATTAAGAGGCAATAGTGCGGAGGCGAAAATTGGCAAAAGAGGTGGGCAAGTGCGTCACTAATCGCGCTATTGCTGTTTAGATACAGTCAGTGTATGTAAGGACATAAATACAGACTAGGACACACCCCTACATAGTGAGTTCAAGCGCCCCAGCCCCGTCAGCCTGCAATAAAGAGGCTTCCAAGGTGAACTACAGGGTGTCCCACGAACGGCGCAACTGGGAATTAAGAGAGGCGTTACTTTGTAACCGAAACCTGTACATACATAAGTCATACACCAAATGTTAGCCCTGTCCAAGTAGATATTTTTAAACATAGAAACAACAGTGTTGTTCATGCAGTGTTGCCAAATGTAAGTGAAAGTGTAAATTTATTTTTCCACAAAGCATGGAAAATTGCATGTCAAACATTCGTACGGAAATTTAGACGTCAATTTCCACCTTGGGTAGGTGGACTATTTCGCCATCTATAGTTCAGAGAAGAAAACCGATCGTTTTCGCGTATAGCCAATCCTGAAATGCCTCGTAAAGGCGTACCGGTCCAAATGTGTGTTTTAAAACATTATGAGGTACAGTGGCAACACTGTTGATGTTTGAAGGCAACAAAAGGTGTGTTTAGTGATGGTCTATGACATGGAAATACTGGAAACAGGAAAAAAAAGAAAATGAAAATTATGGTGAAAAAAGTGTTACTTACCTACTCCTGGCAACCATGCAATGCGCGTAACAGGCAGTGTAGCTTTACAAAAGATGTTGAAAATGACAACCATTTTCCCTGAGGCATTCATCAACACGTTTTGTCATGTTGGAAGCAACTTTATGCAAGGTTGATTGGTTTATATTGTTAATGGCTGTGCAAATGTTTATTTTTAGATCATCAAGTGTTCTTGGGTTATTAATGTAAATTGTTTGTTTCAAATAACCCCACAGAAAAAAATCTGGAGACGTCAGATCCGGGGAGCGACTGGGCCATAAGTTTTTGCTTATAATGTGATCGCCAAAGAACTCTGCCAACATGTCTAAAGTTTTATTAGACGTGTGACATGTTGCGGAGTCTTGTTGAAACCAACAATCACGTTCATCACGTTCCAACAGAGAAATAAACTGTGTGATAAGGTCACGATAAACTATTCCGTCAACTGTTGTGTTGAAAAAGAATGGACTGATTATTTTTCTCCGCGAAATCGCGCACCACACACCGATCTTTTGTGAATGAAGTGATTGTTCATGTAACAAATGGGGATTGTTACTTGACCAGTGTCGAGAATTTTGACTGTTGACATATCCATTTAAGTGGAACCATGCTTCATCCGTGAAAAAAACCTTATCCAAAATATTCACACCATTGTCTCTAATAAAATTTCTAAACCACTGGCAGTATCTTACACGTGCACCTTTGTCTGCTTCCTTCAGTTCTTGCACATCCTGTACCTTATATGCACGTAGGTGCATTTGTTTTAACGCTCGGTGAGTTGTTGATTTTTATACACCTGACTGTGCAACAAGTTTACGAACAGATTTCCTGGGAGATTGTGATATTCTCTGCTCCACATCCTGCAGCACACCTTGTGTCAAAACTGGTGGTTGTCTGTGGTAGGGTTTGTCATTAACTGATCCTGTTTCACGAAATCTGGAAACAAGTCGATATATCGTCGAATTTTCTGGAACACTGTTATTCGGATATTTCTCGCGAAACACAGTTTTTACACTAGCGTACGATTTTGAACAAAAATAATGTTCCACAATGAACACCCTCTCTTCCAAAGAGTACTTCATTTCGCAGAACAATTCTAATCTTCCCCTACGAACAATGCGAAATGCACGGCTAAAACAGTTCTGAGTACACAACTAACTGATTCTTTTGTTCTCGTTCGGTGGGCGCTCTTATCGCATTGCATGGTTGCCAGGAGTAGGTAAGTAACACTTTTTTCACCATAATTTTCATTTTCTTTTTTTCCTGTTTCCAGTATTTCCATGTCATAGACCATCACTAAACACACCTTTTGTTGCCTTCAAACATCAACAGTGTTGCCACTGTACCTCATAATGTTTTAAAACACACATTTGGACCGGTACGCCTTTACGAGGCATTTCAGGATTGGCTATACGCGAAAACGATCGGTTTTCTTCTCTGAACTATAGATGGCGAAATAGTCCACCTACTCAAGGTGGAAATTGACGTCCAAATTTCCGTACGAATGTTTGACATGCAATTTTCCATGCTTTGTGGAAAAATAAATTTACACTTTCACTTACATTTGGCAACACTGCATGAACAACACTGTTGTTTCTATGTTTAAAAATATCTACTTGGACAGGGCTAACATTTGGTGTATGACTTATGTATGTACAGGTTTCGGTTACAAAGTAACGCCACTCTTAATTCCCAGTTGCGTCGTTCGTGGGACACCCTGTATATGGAAGAGATCTTGACACTTGAAACAGGGTTTTTAAACGTCCACAAATTTTAAATAAATTCAATTGGGGTCCCCAGGAGAGAAAATATCAGCAAGCGTAAATGGGTTCTGCACCGTAAAGAACTTTCTTATGTGTAAAGTATTTCAAATCGAACCAGGAACCTTTTTTTCCGGATCATTTTAAATCCGGTCCAAGTTCCGTATTGAAATGAAACAATACGGTACTTGGACCGAATTTAAACTGTTAGAAAATAGTTTCCGGTTCTGCTGCGGATCCCATTAGAATTTACAGGTTTCTGAACTTTTAACAATCCTGCATAAAAACTGTCAACTTTCGAAAGGACCACCTCCACCCTCCTCTTTGATTTAGTCATGGCATGAGAAAAAGTTGTGAATGGCGTGGTAGTGCCATCAAGCTCCTATCCATAAACTGAAAAGGATAATTGTAAAAGAGAATGTGCGAATACGAAAGTAAGAACAATGGTTCTTTTGCCTTACGGAAATACAAGTTGAAATGAGTTGCATTGCTTTTAAAGCAGAGTTTCATTCAGAAACGAATTCGCATGGCGATATCCCGAAAAGTGATATCTGCGGGAATTCTAACTCTCCAATTATCTTAATGCAAGGCAGAGTAATTAATTTCGGCGGTGCATGCTGCAGCCAATTATGCAGTTCATCTTAAACTTGTGCGAGTACTTGTCGCATTGTAACAATGGTTCTTTATTAACATACAGCCTTAATTGGATATTATTTATTGTCTAGTTTACGCTATATCTATTTCTATCCTTGTTGTTTTGCATCGCCTTTCTACCTCTTGACTTAATGGCAAGGCTGAAGATGAGTGAATGAGAACATGAAATGGGGGATGGGACGAACGTAACGAAACACCCGTCTCTTCACCAGTTATCGTACCCTGGATCTCTGAATATTAAAAGTACATCTGCAATGTATATATAACATTAAGAAGAGTACATATGATGAGCAATTAATAAAGGGATTTCTAATAGAAGAACATGAAAAATAAAAAAGCAAAAGCGGCTCTGGGTCTCTCCCGGCCTCAAATCAATGGATACCTGGAGGGTAAAAGCGTGCTGCTGATGACACCACCTCCAAAAATGGCCGAGATCGAGAATGTGTAGGGCTTTAGCCCAACGTCCCATAAACGTGCCTTCATGGTGCTACATACACGACTAACTTTACCTCTTTTACCTTGTATGCAAGAATAAAAGTCTAAAGTAGGGACACCAGAATTCTTAATGGTTCAGGAATTTTACATCAATTCAATTCCGGTCAATTCAATTTCAATTTCAATACGGTCCAGGCACCTGTTTTTATTCAGGAACAATTAAATTACTGTCCTGGAACCTTTTTTCAATGAAACAATACACAACGTGGACCGAATTTAGATTGTGCGAGAAAAAAGGTTCCAGTTACGTACCGGAATCCAATAGAACCCATTAGAATTTATGGATTTATGGACCTTTAACAACTCTGACAACCATGACAACAATTGACATAATCATCCACAGTTCAGAATGCTCGATTCATTCATGGATTTCAGTGTATTCCACGTTGTATGGAGTGTGGGTGCAGCCACCAGAACCTTGGAGAGCCTGTAGGTCTCATGGTGTACTCTAGGAAACGGACGTTCACAATTGACGGCCTTCCCAAAGCTCACACGTTATACTTCCATGTTTTTCGTAGTAAAAGACACACACTATGATCAGTTATACTCTGTCTCGGTAATGTGTCGAGCAAGGTCGCGCATAACGATAGACAAGGGGAGAAAGCGAGTGGGCGGAGCAAAGCAGTGAACGCTGCTGCAAACGGCTGGTAGCTGCAGCCGCGTTTCCCTCCATGCACTCACTACCACGCGTTCATTGGTCGAGCCCTCTCGAGGCACTACTTGCGGGTAGAACTTGCTTTCGTTCGCTTGCTCCAGATGTCTCAGCAACACTGAGTTTATCTAAGTCCACTTTATGAACAGATAGCCTAATCCGGACTGCACCTACAACTGGGGTTCAAGGGACACAGTCCATGATACGTCAACGAACAGACTTTCAGAATATTTAATAATTATTACGAACATTGGCGTTCAAATGTGGATTTAGCTTCTTGGAAAGCAATTTTCTACACTTGTTCTGTTCAACTGATTACAGAGGCATACAACAACATTTCCAATATTCATTCAGTGCTCATCGACAAATAGTCTGACACATTATCCCCGCTTGTGAAAATTATCTATTTCCTGAAACCTATTAGTTTTGTTGGAAGATCAGTTTTCCTTCCATTTTCGTCCTCTCCATTAACATCCTCGTTAGCGTGCGTGGTTTGGGAGTCGCGTGGAGACCTGAAAAGCTCTCCCACTAATTGCGCGTTGTGCTAAATGTAAATCGACATCCTCTTTTTTCCCCCGCCCCACTACTTTAAGAGGGCATTTTTACCTCGAAAATGAGTTTCTCTGGATAAAGAAAGCCTGTACTACGACAGGTTGTAATTTACGCAAAATGCTATCATGCATGAAGAGGTACAAATTACATAACGCAATTGCCAAACCATATGAAACTTTTTTAAAGTAAGCATTACTTTTTGCATGTGCAATTACACACTGTCTATGTGCGTTGGAGTTTTGAACATCTTGGCGGGATATATTATGTTTGGTCTTAGTAATAGATAAACAGGATTCGTATATGTTGATCAACTATTTGTTATCTATTAATGCCTATTGAATGTTATTATCTGTATTCGTAAGACTTCCACTCAAATAATGATATTATATCATTAGGATCATTGAATTTATTTATTGTTGAAATTAGGGATTTGTGTTTTAAAGTTAATTTAAAGTTTGCCGATACTACGACGCAACTACATTACTCCTGATTCATTTGCTGCTATAAATACAGGGTGTCCCAAAAGTAACGATTCATTTTCATGAAAAGCACGTTTAATAATAGAAACGTCTATATACATACAAAGGGCACATTTGAGGCATTGGTATTAATACGCGCAAGTGGTCCCGGGTACAAATCCCGGCCTGTACCTCGGTGTTCTTTGTGAGTGTCCCTTCATCAATTTCATCATATCATCAGTCATCCATATCTTCGAGATTAGTCACAAGTGGCAGAAAGCGAAGTAAAATAAACCAAATCAATCGAGCAATCAATATTAAGAAGCTTGAAGAGATTTGTCTGTTTCTAATTCACTACGTATTTATGACTTTTTTAAAATCCAATATGTTCTTATATTCCCAAAACTGTATTGCGTTGATTGTTTTCTATGCATTTTTCTTGTTCTGTCCCGTTTCTGTCACTCTGGTCTAATCGCGCCGATGAAAATGAAAGGTGGTTCAATTGACGAAGACACAGTCTCAAAGATACAGGCATACCTTCGCCAGGACTCTAACCTGGGATAGTCGATGGCGAGATCGTGAACCCAGCACGAAATGCATACCCTTAATCCATTTGAAATGATAGGTCTTTGTAGAAATTTCAAGGAAAATGTATTGACAAGGACTCGAACCTGTGGATCTGGGATACCGTGCCATTGCTCTATCAACTTACGTCCCGAGCCAGCCCTGGCATCACCTAATTTTTCGGGTTTTCGGTTTTTTATATTTGGAATTGTCTCTGTCAATGATAGTGCAATAGGATATGTTGCCTTTGAAACATTGATGTCTTCGACAGTGTTGATTTCTTCCAGCATAGACTGCATAGTACGTTTCCCGTGTATGCAGAATCGTAAGGTAATGATAAGACTTGCATACTTTGATTCTCTTACTCTTGAATCAGGACTGGGCTTACAGTTTGAAGTTGGATCCGAAACGCTATGTACCTCCACCGGGTATCGAACCGGGTGCTCCTTGATTACAAGGCGAGGACGTTACTCCTACGTCATCGAGGAGACCGGTTTAAAGTGTAACCCGAACCATTTTGCTTCCACCAGGAATCGAATATGGTAATCTTTTGATTGCAAGGCGACAGTGCTATCCACCGGGTGGTGGAGTAACGCGAAAGAGATTAAGCGCCATATGGCACAACCGCGAAACGTAACACTGAAAAGGAACAAGCGCGAATGGAATAAGTACGAAACTGAATAAGCGCGAAAAGAATTACAGCGAAACGGATTAATTCCGAAACAAAAATTGAACATCGTAATAAGCACAAAATATTTGATTTTTGATTTGATTTGAATTAGTTTATTTTACTTCGCGTTTTGTGCCTCTTGGCTAATTTGCGAAGATGGGGATGAGTGATGAAATGATGAAATTGATGAATGGACATTCACAAACAACCAAGCCCGACCGGGATTCGAACCCGGAACCCTTGGCGTCGCAGCGCGATGTGCTAACCACTCGGCCACAGGGTCGGGCATAATAAGCACAAAAGAAATAACAGCGAAACGAATTAAGCGCGAAACCAAACTTGGACACCGGAATAAGCGCAAAAGGAACAACCGGAAGGAATATGCACAAGACCTTTAAGCGCGGAAGGAATAACAGCAAAACAGATTAAGCGCGAAACCAAACTTGGATACCGGAATAAGCGAGAAAGGAAGAACCGGAAGGAATATGCGCAAGAAGTTTAAGCCCGGAAGAAATAAGAGCGAAACTGATTAAGCGCGAAACCAAACTTGGACACCGGAATAAGAGCGAAAGGAATAACCGGAAGGAATATGCGCAAAAGGCGGAAGGAATAACTGCAAAACAGATTAAGCGCGAAGCCAAACTTGGATACCGGAATAAGCGCGAAAAGAACAACCGTGAAATGATATAAGCGCGAAAGGAATTAAAGCGAAACTGATTAAGCGCGAACGGAACCATAGCGAAGAAATAAGAGTGAAAAGATTAATCGCGAAACGGATATAACTTGAACGGAATAAGCGCGAAATGTGCAACCGCAAAATTTTTATTTTCGCGCTTAATCCTTCTCGCGGTTGTTGTTGCTGCCCGTAGCCACTACGCTGATGGAGAGGTCACTAGTGAATAATGAAAGCTGATCAGCTCAACCGAATGTTTATTTAAAACCCTCCTTCACAGAGAGCCGGGCAAAATAAGCTTGCGGTAGGTAGGTTTCGAAACCACGTCCCTTTCCCGTCCAAATTCCAACGACGCCAACAGGCAGGAAGACGAAAGGAGTTCATTGATTGCTTTGCCAACATCTTGGACGGTTACCATGGAATGTTTCGCAGGCAACCCGAGCACTTGGTCACTCAGGAAGATATTCCGTTGCCCCCTCAGCCGTTGCCAAGGACCTGCTCTCTTTGCACTTGGCTACAAAGGATCTCGCAACTGAAATGTGGACACATTTTTCCTCTCTGTCTGAAATACTTCTCTCGACCTCTCGGATGCAATAGCGGGACTCGCGTCAAGTGAACGGAAAGGAGGGTGATTGCTCACTCGAGCTCTGTTCATGAAGGGGAACCACAAAGAACTTGAAAGAAACCACTTGATGTCCTCGACGTATACTCTTCTGAAAGTTGGGTATCGATTTACAGGTTGTTTCCTCTCTTTCTGCCTATGCTGTTTCACAGATACGCCACTACTTCTTTCTCTTTTTCTATCACTCACTATATTGCAACATTTTCCTCTCCGTCTATAGCTAAAACCCTTCTCTCTCTCTCTTTCTCGCGCACTAAATTTCTATCACCTCACCCCATCCTATCCTGCCCATTTTTTTTAATGTTTCACTAACACTTATTTTTTTTACATTCGCACTTTTTCTCTCTTACCTTTTCAATCAATTTCTCGCAACCTCTCTAACTTTATCTCCATTTCTTTTCTAATACTCTCTATTTTTGTCCCATTCTTCTTCTCTCGCTCTCCATTTATCTCACACTCCCTCTCTTCCTCGTAATTTCTCACTGCCCCACACTCCCCCTCTTTTTTACACTTTCTCTCACATTTCCTCTTTCTCTCAATTTCTCTGTCCCGCACTCCTCTCTTTCTTGTTCTTTCTCTCTATTTCTCCCCATTTATCTTTTTCCCGCAATCCCTCTCTTTTTTGTACTTTCTCTAACCCTCCCTCTCTTCCTCGTAATTTCTCTCTGTCCCACAATCCCTGTCCATCTTGCACTATTTCTCGCAGTCTCTCTTTCTCTCCAAATAATATCTTCTTCCATTCTCTCTTTCCTGCACTGTGTTCTCTCTTATCCTGTCAATCTCTCCCAGTATCTTTTTCTCGTACTCTCTCTTAACTTGCACACTTTTCTTCTCTCCCTCTATCCTCTTCATTTCTCTTGCATTCTCTTTCCCTGCAATATCTCTATCTGCCTTCAATTTTATCACATTCCTTTTCTGCCGCCCCTTCCACATTCCCCTTCTCTTACTATTTTAACGTAATTTTTACCCCAGAGTTCAAGGAATAGTACTTTTCGGAACGCGTTCAGGTGTTAACATTTCTTCTATTTACTACACACTGGAAAATACTTTCTTCCAGACTCTCGAGTCTCTGGTGACTAGACCAAGAACCAGGTTAATATTCTTTGGGATTGTGTATGTTTTGCGTTCAAGGCCCCTTCTCTTACACAGCCTCAGCTTTTATCCCGTTTAGGGAGATTTTTGTCCTTCGGCAATTTTATTGCTTCCAGTATTGGTAAGGAATTCATCTCCATCAAATAATTTTTAATCAGAATAGTTTCTTTTAAATCGAGAGAACTTTTCGTATGTATTGTTGTTAATTAGTAGCTTACCTAGGTATATTTGTATAACGTAATTGGTGCAAATAACCCAAACGCCGACCATAAGTTTAATTCCAGCAGTTATATTTGACTCATTCCTTCATATATATTCTCTCTTTCCCTCACACTCTGAACTCGGAAGGATATGAGTTTATTCCTTAATCTCTTTCATCAAATCATTATTCATCCTTCTCGTCATGACACGCCATCATAAGTTCTAAAGCAGCGGTTCTCAACCTTCGTGACCCGCGGCCCTGTAAATTTGTTTTCGTTAAAAGTCTACGCCCAATCCCAAAATTTTACTGGTAAATAGGTTTATATTTTTTTAAACCTTACACATTAATCAATATATACCCTTGAAATTTAATATTAATAATAACTCATGCCATCACCACAACAGTATTAGTTCGATTATATCTAGGCTTGTTGACAAATATAGAATGTGATTGAAAAACAATTACTTGACAAAGACTGTATCCAATTAAAATATCCTCTGTCCAATATCATTAATTTAATTTGGTAAGTGCTGATTTTTATTTCCATTTCGGACCCGGAATATTCAAATCAGAATATTTTTAATTTTAATATATTTGTTAATGAAAATTGCAGGGCACACTAGATTCACAGATGTGCCCGTCCGTCAACCTCGAAATTTGAAAGCGGGAAGCAACGCGTCCTGCGCTTAGATCGTTTAATCCATCACCGTCACTGTGGCCAGAGGATTTAATTTAATCGCAGCGGAAACCCGAAGCAAAGGCTATCTTTCAAGGTGGTTCCTAGCTCGGGCTGCAAGTCACAAACATCTGGAGAATCTCTCGCGGCCAGGTATAGATGACGCCAGGGCACGCTACCGGTTGAGAAACACTGGTAATATTTATGAAAGAGTGCTCTCGTATGCACGTGTAAACTGAAGAGCGAGCAGCGTCACTGTAGCGTAGTAAGAGTGGCGGAGAGGTGCTAGACATGAGGCTTCGTCTGTCGCATTCGTGCAGCGGGAAACCTCTCATCATCCGATTCGAGAGTAACAGTGCACTGTGGTATTGTAATAGAAACATGAGGTAGTTCCGTGAAGATGAGGTACAGTGTTCAGGGGAAGCTCGAACCGCACGGATCGCCCTCTGGCCTTCACAAATGCAAGCCATTTGCTCAAGCTTGGTCTGAACAAAATACAATAAAATATGTTTTGATCTCCTTCCTCTTCCAACCGTTTCTCTTCCTTTCTCTCTCTCTCTCTTGAAAAATATGATGAATAAGAATTTTCGGAATCCCATGTATTCCTTATGGGGAATCTACTTCAACATCAAGTTACGGCTAATCAAATGGACGTTTCGACTTTTCCGCTTGTCAAACACATCTTCAAAACGCCCTCTTTTCGTTGATATAATTTTCTATTCCATCGGAAGTTTGATATTCCCAAGATGATAAATCAAATTATACTTTCATAAGCCCGGTGCATTTCTGGCTATCCTGGCAGTGTTGCCAAACCTGATGCGCAAAAAAGAGCTAAATTGCACCTTAAATGGAGTTAAAACTCACTTTCAAGGAGCTAGATTTACGAAGTGCTTCCTAGAGTAATGTTAGTTTTCAAAGGGGTGGGGCGCTGCTATTACCGTTAACTCTAAATTGATGACAATTTATTCTTAGTTTTCACCATCTAGATCCGGCGGTATGATCCACCTCATGGTCGCATGAAGTCGAAAATAAATGATTCCCTGATAACAATATTATGTCAATTTCACGTCAACACGGCGCCCTAAGAAAAGTAACCGGGGATATAAGAGAGGGTGGGACGACGCAGCCGATATAACAATATCACGTCACGTGCAAAATGTATAATAATGGCAAAAGTTGGTCTATATGGGCCGGAACCAGTGATAGCATCATAGTGGCCATCACAGCCAAACGAGTGAACGAAAGAGCCAGATCTGGCTCCAAGAGAGCTAAGTTCGCAACACTGCCACAGGGGAAGATCTTGGAAAGAGGCCCTTGGAGACTGTCCCGCATGCCCTTAAGAGGACATGTATGGACAGGAACCTGAAAATTTCTGAACTGGTATTTCTGAGTAAATCAACATCACCACTCTCTGGAATACAATCGGGATCCCCTGGGTAAGAGTGCGTTACTATCGTCACACATATAATAATAAAATTACACGGTTATATATATACGTTATCCTCCCCCCAGTCTTGTTGACAGGCTGACTCGATATCAGAGTAGATTAAATTCTATAAGCATGTAAGTAAACATGTCGATGTCGATTCTCAGAGAGCGAATTGGGATATTGCACGTCGTAACCAATTTCAGCCATAGCGATAACTAGAAAACGATTTATTACGGTACTTCAGAAATTATCTGCATGAGTTGTGGTTTTTTGTTTTGGTTATGTGACCAATAGTTCAAACTGGATGGAATTCAAACTATTATAGAACATGTTTCGGTTCTCTAACAAATATGGCGTTGAGATGTTTGTAGTTAGTATATTATGTGATTGTTGCGAGGACATTTTCGTGTGTTCCGCGAATCAGCGTTCAATTGTAAGGAAGTAACCAACCTGAATGTATATACCTTATGGCTGCAATTTATAAATTGAAATGTCTTTTTTGTAAAATAAGCTAGAAAAAAGAAATGTATAATATCTGAACTTTTAAAATTTGTAACGTTATTAATAAATAATTGAAACTAATGTAATTTTATTAAGATGTGATTTTTTTGTAACAAAAAGGGGGGGGGGAGTAAAATCCCAGGTATAAATACCCAGAAATTTCGATAACATATGGAGTACTATATTGCTTTGGAAATAAAACACTTTCTAGGTGGACTATAGCTCTCGCCACGAAAACAGTCCAGTCAAGGTCCGAGCTTCTCCTTGCATCTTCCAAACCCCTCGCCCTCCAGGGTTGCCACACTTCTTCTAAGCTGCTCAGCCAACAATTCGCGCTTTGTATGTATGCGGTTGATTTCGTTGGTTGAAATTGTTGCTTATTGGCAACACTGCAGATGGGTGGCGTGACCTTGACTGGACTGTTTTCGTGGCGAGAGCTCTAGGGAACACACTTCCTTGGGTGGACTAGGAAGAAATCTACCCTTGGTGTACCAGGTGTAAATAAACTTGTTTAAAATTTGCTCATATCCCCATTTAGTTAAGCCAAACGATAACTCAATTATTTCGTCGGTGAACCTGAGTTTTACATCCACTCTTGCACCAAAGTGACTATACGATTCTTACTACAATAAACTGTTAATACCATAATCCAGTGTTCGTAATTACATGATTTTGAGATGGCTTCAGTGTACGCCGAGAAAGAGTTAGTGCTACAGGCAGATAGAGCAACGGGTCAACTAACTGCGCAAGGAAACGTAGTAAACAAAGTTTATGTACTGTTCTTGCGGGTGTCAATATTTGAACTTGTAATTTGATCATGTGTATCACAAACAAAGTTTCTGCAAATGAAACCTTTTTTGTAATAGTCGCGGTAGCTCAGTGTCGACCTCCGTGGCGGAGTGGTTACACAGCGAGCTATAACGACAGGGTCCCGGGTTCGAATCCCGGCTCGGACATGGATGTTTGTATTCGTCTGTCCTGATGAAAATGAGAATTGAAAGAAATTGACATTTTGAATTTGATGTGTGGGGAAGGCTGCGGCGTAGGGGTCTTCCTTTAATAGAAAAATTGAAGAAGAAGTCGTTAGGGCGACTGGCTGCCATACTAGAGACCAGGGTTCGATTCCCGGTGAGGGAGAACCGGGATTTTTTCCACCTGTTCGAGTGGATCCGGCGCAAATCCAGCGTCGTACATAGTCGGTACCTGGAGGAAACTCAGGGGGGTAAAGGCGGTCAGGGGCGTGGTGCTGATCAGATCATCCCCCACCGTGATCAAGAAGGTTTGAGGCCCTAACTCCACACACACTATACGCCTTCATGGCGTGTTGCGAATCACAGGAGTGACAAAACAAAGTTTTTTCCAGAGGAACAAGCAACAATTTCCGCGAAGGCAAACAACACTCTTCCACGGAGCCACCAAGTATTTGAAAAGGGAATTGCATTTACTTTTTCAAAAAAGCACAATGAACAAGCTGACATGTTACCCAACTGTTTTCGAGGAGAGGAGGCTGACAAGTGTCTCCCCCCCACTTGCTGTATTCGCCCATACCGATAACAGTATGTATAGCAAACCATAATTCCTGTCATTCAATATTCAAAAATTGACGTTGTAAAGACTTCATTTTGTGTTCAGTTCCAGGAAAGAATCTTGGTGGAGGGCGAAAAATTGAGATTCCTCGTTAAGGAAGAAGCAAAAACATCTCCATTCTCCCCAAGGATCTCGAAAAAATTCTCAACTCTCCATCTCTGTAAAAACTTGCATTGGTTGGAACATCCCGAAATGGAGAACGGCGCATTTCCTTCCTGACAATAATCTCTTTACAAATCAGAGGAAATGCCAGTGAGATGCAGTTCCTAGAAGGTGAAGAAGGGAACCTTTTCTCGCTTTGAGAGATCTCCTTTTCGGCGGTGATTTACGACGGGCTGTAAAGCTGGAGTGGAGGGAGCGGTGAAGAAAAAGGGATGCAAAACAGAAGGAAGTGTCCTCGAAAAAAGGCTGAGCTTGCATTGTCTGTCTTTGTCATGTTCTTGCGACTCGCTTCATTCTCCTCGAGCTGTCAAAAAAGAGTAGATTTCAGGAAAGATTTTTCATTCATCTTGGAACTTTCCTCTATTCTCGGTATTGTCAATACCCCGCCATCTTCTTTCAAGACTTTTTAGTAGCACATCCGGTCTTCTTTACTAATGGTTTAACTCTGCCTATTTCTCGTCTCAAATTAACATTTCAAATCCTTAAGAAGGCACAGACAAAGCCGGGAGGATTATGTTCTAATGAACGCAACGAGAATATAATAAGGATTATGCGCAGATCTGAAAGGTTTACAGTAAGGATCGTTTTAGCAATTTCCATAACATTTATGCCATGACCAAAATGCTATCGTGTAAAGTAAAATATGTTATGGAATTTCAGATGCCATAACATTTCTCAAGGATAGAGTCGAACCTATTTCAGTAGCATCTTTCGTAGGATAACCAATCAAAAGTGATGTCTAGGTCACGAGTGCAGATATAATGGCGTCCCAGTGAGATGTAAACAACATATCACTTCCCATGTTTAAAAGCCGATAACTATTCAACCGAGAGGAATAACGCTTCCTATGAAAAGGTGTTAGGTATAAACGAATGGTATGACAATATTTGTCATGGCTGAGACATTTGTAAAGTGAATTAAGGCCGATTGTGCCGAAACTGCCCATAGATTTGATTTGAGTGCTGAATTTACCTTGAACCGAACATTAGTACAAAGATTTGACAATAGATGGCCTCAAGGTACTTTATGTAAAAATTAACACGAATGTTTGTATAAGTGTTATAAATAAGATTGTATTGTGTATACTACAAAAAATAATATTTAAATTAGATTATGAACATTTAAAATACGCAATTAGTAACTTGCGTTTTGGTATTGCAACAAAAGAAAAACTTTCGTCAACGCCGGAAGACGGCGCAATAAAAGTGAACTGGTTCGAGAAACGGGTCATCGCACCCGTTACCTGTGCATGGAATGGAAAGAGCAGGAATCGGAATCGAGGGAACTGTTCAGGACTCGGGCGGAGAGAGGAAAGAATCTTGGTGGATGTAAAAAGGAATTGGACGAAACATCAATGGAAATCGAAGATAATGGGAAGTGTTAAGTGAATCCATATGTCTTAAATTGTTCAGGAAGGACTGTTCGTAAAAAATCTCGATGAGTATGGATTCTCCATTGTGTCTAAAGATGGATATTTTAATTTAAACATAACGGAAATTTCCCCGATGTCATCTGATTCGTAAGTACTGTTTTGATGTCATTCCTTGCATCACAGATACAAGAATGGAAAGAATTGTGATCTACACCCAAATTCTTTCTCAAATATAATAATGCTAGCATCCGTGTGTCACAAATGGCCATAATTCGTGTGCTTTCTTTGTTTTAAGATTTGGCGGAAAACTTGGCGTCCGTGGCAGCCATATTGGATAAAAGTAAATAAGAACGTTGAGGAATTTTACTTTCAGTCGTTAGAGAATATTAAAAGTCTCAGACGTATGTCTTTACGACAAACTTTGATGAATGATTCAGTTTTGTTTTGTTTGGATAATACAATGCCGGTATTTGAAACCGTTAAAATATTTCGGTAGGAAAAATAATAATTTGTACTTGGCACCTGACCTGTAAGAAAATATTTATTGTCTAATACAAGTTTGTTTACGTGCTATTGTAAATAAATAGTTGTAGTCAAAGCAGTATTCCTGACTCCAAATCAACATTTTGTATCCAGGCATGTTTGATGTAATTTAAATGTTATCGTGTTAATAAGAATGTTTCTTTCAGGATGGAAAGGTTCATCTCGCTCTGGTCTCATAAGTCGATAAACTGAACTTCCATTTCAGCAAGGGTTTTATGTTAAATTCTACTGTTCTGGGTTGGGTGTTCGAAAAGCTAGCATATTCCCCCCTTTTTTTATTCTTTTTGTGGTTAAGCGGAACTGCTGAATTATTTTTTTTAGTTTACAAATTTCATACATCAGTGTAGATTAATTGTCTTCTTTTTCTTTCTAAAGGCCTGTGGGAATGTAAGTTAAAGGTAAAAGGCTAGGGTGAGATAATTTCAATTGCAGATTTGTTCATTCCAACCGGTTGATTCACACATGTGGTATTTTGGACGTTGATTTTTTTTTTATCTGGGAACTTAAAGGGGTTTAATCTCACAAGAGCAATTACGATGCTGCGTATCCGTGCGTTGCTGGACGGGTGAGTCCAAAATGCGGTGGTTCTATGAATTTTTTTTTAGGAGAATATAGGTTTGGGAAACTTTGTAGTGCACTGCATGAGGACAAATAGGAGCGGGAAAGTCTCGTCTACCTAGTCTCGTCATAATGGCGCTGCTTAATACGAGTACATACTTTCTAGCGCATACAAAACACGCATGGAAAAACAAATTAGTTATACGTCTGGTAGCTGCAGCCGTGTTTTTTCTCTCTTGCGTTCATTGGTTGACCCCTCTCTAGTCCTAATTGCGCAGAGGACATTTCTTAGTTCGCTTGCTCTAGGGATTCTTGGAACAGAAGGTATAGCCTGACAAGTTAAGTCCCGATATGCGCAGATCGCTGCGGAGCACTTCGTATTACGTCATCCTCCCCACCAATCTTCTACTCACTGGTCTGGCGTTGAGAGTACCAGTGGTGTCAACTCAGCAAAATTAAACTAAAACAAATACGACAAACAATTTTCACTGTTTAGCGTGACGGTGCATGCAGCCTCCTATTATATCAGTGGTTCATTTTGTTTAATCCGGCCTTTGAAAATGCGTGCGGTGCGCCGATCGTAAACTGTAGTATTATGCACGAGCGTTAAGGTTTATACCGAAGAGAAACTACTGGGCGAATGACTTCATTTTCTGAATGCGACATCGAGCAGGTTTTTTTTTTTTTTTAACTAGTGGGGTGGTGGTTCGTTTGTTTATCCTACAACAATCACTACGAGAACGCAATCTGATAACACGCTTGCCTGTGTTCTTTTCTAAAGCATTGAAATGGTCATGCTCTTTACTCTTGGCTGCAAAATTCTTACTTTGAAAGAGATGGACTTATGGACGAGCGTGTAGATGAACTGAATTAGACTTGGTGAAGCCGATTCAGATACGGACACAGATTCATCGTTAGACACAGACTCGGATGAGTGGGAGAGTGAAACTGAAGAAGGAGAACTGGAAAACATTTAGAAGGTGAGCTCAGTTCTATCGTTTATATATTTTTCATTTTTCTATCGTTTTATTTCATACATTTCTTATGCTGGTAAGAAATATCCCTAATATAACTTAATTCATTTAAGGTTTAAAGGGAAAATATCAAAATGTATTTAGAATTTAGCGCAATCAATAGGTAGCGTAGGTGACGGGATACTAATTCATGCCTTTCACATTCAAATTTCGTTGAAAATTCTCCGAGGATTCAGCTCCCTCCAGTTTGCAACACTGCGAATGAACGTCGCCCCAGACAATGGAGTGGGGAAATGTGATGTGAGGTGCGCAAACAATGGATTGCAGCGTCTTGTTTTTAAACTTGTCAAGTTATAGCCGATGATTTTTCCACTATACTGATCGCGAGCCCAACTGGCGCTGACTTAAATAGCTCCAACTGCCCACCAATCGTCTTCGAGGGTATGTGCCATGGGTGTCAACAACCTCAGTTGCGAAGTAAAAGCTGTAGGAGTAACATCACTCTCCCGTTGCAATGTTGCTAAGCGTACGTCTGCTTTTGTCAGTTGTTTTTATTAGCTTGTTTTTATTGTTTGGGCGTTTTGTGTACTAATTTCCCGCGCTTTATGTACTGGATAAATCCAGTAAAGGCGCTGATCAACTTCCCGTTTTGCAGTACGTTTAGCAACATGCGGTGCTGTTTCGTCCCGCCAGCACGTTTCGGTGCCTTGCGACTCGAAAATGCCCGATGTCGGTCGAATGGAGTTAAACTGATCGCTGATTCGTTGTTTTCCAGCAGCCTGCTGGAAATAGCAACGAGACTGAGACGCGGGGAAACACTGAAAAACCCGGCAACAAAACCTCTGTCGTCTGCTTCTATTGAAATCAAACGGTGTATCGCTTAGAACGTGCGGAACAGAAGCACGGAATTTTTGGCTATAAGTCTTCAGATTATCTTGAGTGTTATGGCCCACCGAGACGCCGGAAGCGAAACTGTTTCGTTCTGATGCAGCGCTTCATTGCGCGTCAAGCTTAAGGTTCACAAAAAAAGTGTTCTGTTAGCTTAAGTGTTGAGGAAAGGATGTTTCAGGTTTGTTAGCCGCGAAAACTAACTTAAATCGTAAAGATTCAGCGCACACACGGAAACATTACATGCAAGAAACAAGTGGATAAGCTTGGAAAAAATTGGCACAGGAATTCCCCTCACGATGATTTTTTTCCCAGATTAAACGCGGGCAATTCCAGCGTCGTCCCTTGTCTTCCGCGTTGCAAATTAGAAATAATTCTCCGGCGGCAAGAAGTTCCTCTACCCACGCACGCAGGGAGAGACAAAAATTGATTTCGTCGGCGACGCGCTCCCGGCTCTCGCCTCCACCTCAGAGAGGATCTTCCGAAGGTCGTCAGAATTACGCCTCGAGGTCTCAGCCTCTTCCTTGCGAGCTACGACTCCGCCAACATTTCTCATTCATGCCGCGTACCTCAACCCCGGTGGGAGACCCCAGGGCGTATCCGCTCTGGCTGGAGCTTATCTGTTATCAGGCGCATTTAGACAGTGGGTGACGTACTTCTCTTGTGCTCGCTGGGCTTCTTGCAGCCCCTTTTCTCCTGTAATTTTGATCATGAGTTATTCCAACCGTCAGTTCTCTGTAACATGTTTTAGGTTTTATTTTTCCGACACCATTTTCGAAACCGTCACGAAATATTAGGTTTCACAATTAATTCCTACCACAGCAAAATAGTATTTGGGTCATTCCAATTTTGACAAGACTTCTACAGTTTGTGCAAACGTATCCCACATGGATACTTGCAAAGTTTCAGATTCATAACTAGTTCTGTTGGGGCGTCAGTGAAGGATAGGTTTTCAATGCTGCGGCAAATACGAATGTTTTGATGAATTCGCCTCGAACTTTAGCAATCTGTAACTACTGAATAAATTGCTTTGAGAGGCTGCCATTTCTTCAGTTCAAGAACCATGTGCATGTCGTAAAGCTGCTTAAATGGTGTTCTGTCGGCTCAAATATGTATTGAGTTATCAATTCTTAAACCACTACCCCAAAACTTTAGTTCATAAATTTGAACCCATTTTCAGAAATCAAAACTGACACTTCTAATTTGATCATTGTTAGTATTTCTACAGAGAACACATCCAAGTTGCCTAGAAACCTTGTGTTTCATTTGGGCATCTAGCCGCCACATTGAATTCAAAATGGTTGAATTCATATTTTTATATAGCTTGTCTCTCAATTATTTATCAACCGATTTCAATTTTCTTTTTTTTAATTTGAATACTCTAAATGAGACCTTCAATAGTTGTTCTCATAATTTTTTCTCTAAAATCAACAATACAGCTAGAAATTTGAAAAATAAAAATCATGTTCAAAAATTGTATTGTAATATGACCACTTTATGATATATGGGAGAAATTCACCTGTAATGCAGGGATATCAGGTCTCTTAAATCAGGAAAATCATATTTGTCCGACTTTATACCGGAGGTAGGCCATTTATGGTGCAGGGTGACCAGAAAGTAGCGCGTTCTGCTTCCGGATCTCGGCCGTTTTGGTGCTAACGATGACGAGAACAAATATTGAGGATCTTATTTAGAGATCTTTATTTTCTCTATTGGACACAGTGACACGAGAAGACTCGAGCAGTGAACACGTGAGAGGGAAATTGAGGGGACTCTTACGTTAACAAATGGGTAATGGAGCATAAACGCACACGCACATACGCACTAAGAGTCCTTTATGCCTGCCCTTAACATGTAACAATCGATTATATTTCATTCAAAGTCACACGTGTCTTCATCTGCATTTATATCTGCTCTAAAAGTTCCCCTGCATGATATATTTCCACGGTTAATAATCGTAAATGAGATAAGAGCAGAATAACATTTTACAAGTGGTTGTTACGTACGCTCGTCGCTACGAAAAGGCCTGCCATGACATAAAAACAAGCTCCAGGCGTAAAAATTCTCTGCGTCGTCCCAAAGAAGACTCCGTGATAATTTTTTTCATGGGTCTGCGGAGAATCTGTTGCGGTGGGAAATTCATGCATACTGAATTATCTCTGTTAGGTTTCTTATCGTGGTGGGAATACACCTACGTAATATTAAAAGACGACTAAAATTTGTATGCATTTTATTACGCCCATCTGTGGCCGTTTGCGTGGGTATTCAAATGCGGCCATCTGATACATCTGTTTTTATGTTTCCCACTCACATTACATGTTCCTTCATTCAGTAGCATTCGAAGTTTAAGGAATTTGAAAGAATGTTTTATAACTAGTCGGGTGAGAATCAAACTGACGTAACTACAATCTATCAAATTTAGAGCAGAGAGGAAATAATGTATTGTTAGGAATATGTCTGACTCTTAAAAAAGGCTCCCCTTGGCGCAGTGGTATCGTCGTCGCCTTGTAATCAAGGGTTCCCGGGTTCGATACCCGGTGGAGGCACATAGTGGTTCGGATCTCACTTTAAACCGTAGGTCCAGTCCCGATTTGCCTTACTCTGCATAAAGTGGACTTAAACCACGAACTCAATCAATCAATCAAAGACACTTGATGATAGTCAGTAAATTGGAGATATGACACTTCACCTTACCGCTAAAGATTAGAAGTGAAGATACATCATCTGACAGCAAACAGAGCTCTTCAGAGGAGAAACAAAAACGAAAAGTCACATTTTTGGAGTTACATTCCTCTGGTTCTCATACGACGAACTGTGGTGCAAATATGATCCATTTACGGAGAATTCACACCGAAGCGACAAGTGACACGTGCAGCTTGAGGATTTCACCAATCAGACAGATGTTTGTGCGACCTGTTTTACCGCTACGGTGTAATGCATTTCTGCTGATTGGCTTGTTCCTATGTGTCGAATATCGTATGTCGCTTGGATCTGAAATCTTGCACCTAGAACAGTGTGTTACGACCTTACTTA
The DNA here is from genome assembly GCF_977018435.1 of Lepisma saccharinum. Lineage (NCBI taxonomy): Eukaryota > Metazoa > Arthropoda > Insecta > Zygentoma > Lepismatidae > Lepisma > Lepisma saccharinum. The sequence goes on from NC_139231.1 coordinate 125,255,322, forward strand.
TTTTGTAACTTTGCAATGCCGTGTAAAAAGAAAAATCTATATAGTGTTACCTCGAGTCCTTGTTAATGTCCATGATACTACATGTTGTATGGCTCGGGTTTTGACGCAAATATGAACGCGCCAATCAATGCGTTGTTGAACTAATGTATTCACCTTTCTGTAACAATCCAATGAAGTCAGCTCGCTTAAGACAACGGGCATTTATTATGATGTAAATATAGATTTGCCAATCAAAGATTATCAATGTTTGATGAAGTAACCTAATTGTAATTAAATAATGGCGGAACATTTAAATTTGTATATTTCCAAAATAAGATTTTATCAACGTTAAATAAATAATTGTTAACTCAAATGAATATGTAAACTTTCTTTGTAAATTATTAATTGTGAAACTATGTATTTTTCAAATACCTTTCTGTTGTAATTTGGAGTATTGTAATAAGAAATTACCTAAAGACAGGTGTTCGAGGCTGGAATTTTGGGTATAAATACGAAGCAGTTTGGTCTGTGGAGGAGATCTGCTCTGGTGTCAGTCTAGGAAGAAGTGAATAGGTGCAAGCCGCTCTTCTGTAAAACCTAGAGTGGCCAAATATGAACGGTCTAATCTAGGAAGAAGTGAATAGGTGTATGCCGCTCTTCTGTAAAACCTAGGTTAGCCGAATGGGATATAAGTTCCAATTTAGGAAGAAGTGAATAGGTGCAAGCCGCTCTTCTGTAAAAGCCTAAATTGGCCATCTCGGGTGATAACTCCAAGTCTAGGAAGAAGTGAATAGGTGTATGCCGCTCTTCTGTAAAACCTAGGTTTGAGCCACCCTAGTTTGACCTTTCTAGTAAGTTTGAAATTATCTATTAACAATTGATTTCCAAGTTCCAGTTACGAGTTACCTAACCACTGGCTGTAATTACTCAACCAGTAAATAAATTTTTCATTCAAACTTCACGACTTTGGTTGGATTTGTTCTGCACCTACCCTGAAGATAGGTTTCAGTGTACCCTTAGAGCCTCAATGCTCCCGGCTATAGGAGTAAAGGGTGAGGAAAGTTACTAGGAACGTAACAAGTGGTGTTAATTTTTGAAAAACATTGGTTCGGTTCGTCTCAAATGTTTTTATACTTTACATTATTTATTTGCTCCCGGTAGAGAATTATGCGTATATATACATAAAATGTGGTAGTTGCCCCATTTCTGTAGTTTTCATTGAATAATGCAGATATATTTGTGAAACAAGCATTCAAAATACGATTCGTTAAACTTGTGATTAATATTCAGTTAATGAAAATCACACACCAAAAATTAATGCTAAATAAGCGCTTTGCGCGCGCGCGCGCACACACACACACACACACACACACACACACACACACACACACACACACACACACACACACACACACATATATATACAGGGTGTTTCTAAAGGTCGTTTACAACGCTTGGGAGGTGATTCCTCACACGAAAACAAGCAAAAAGTCTAAGTTCCATTTTTACGACTGAGGCTTCGTTTCCGAGATAGGAGCCTCGCAAAAGGTGACAAAGTGAACGTCACACCTGACTGGGACGAATACTATAACAGATAGAGAGGCGGTTCCAAGGGAATCATAAAGGAATCGTATGTGCTCAGTCCGGAAGTCACTATGAAAAGTTCACTGCACGCATGCGCAATGGAGTCCTCAAAGGAATTGGGGATTTCCAGCAAGAACAATACATGGAAAGGATATGTAACGCAGCAAGAAGGACCGTGACAATGAGAAATGCGTTCAAGACAACACATCCCGACCTCAAACATCAAAACATGAGCACCCAACACAAAATCCGAAAAGTTGAGCACGGTTGCATACCCCAGTTACACGCGAGGAATGAACGAATCATGTCATGTGGCATACGAGAGACACATTACTCCACCAGGAGGAGGGAAAGAAAAACACAATATCAGATGATTGCGACAACGTGTATTTTTACACGCGACAACTACGTAATATCCCCCCCACACACACAACAAACAACAAATGCTACAATATCTTACGCACAGACAGTCCCTGTCACTGTACACCAACTGAAGATGTCACTTTCACCACACAATGGGGGTGGGGAGCAATACCAAGAGTGTTCTCACTGAGATTTGCCGAGGGCAATAATCACAGACGGTTTTCAAAATGTCTGCCGTTTACTTCTACGCAGAGATGACAGCGACGAATCAAGGATTGTCGAGTACGAGCAAACAAGCCAGGTGCATCTGCTATAGTGGAACCACAAGCAAGACAACCTGCGCAGACCCGCGACTCCTGTGCACCGTACTCCCGCGAGTAGAGGAGGGGGAGAGTGGACCATGCTTCCTTATGGCCCGAGGTGGAGGGAAGAAGGGAAAGCTCCGCGGGGACTTTTCGTCCCAAGGTTTTTTCCTTGTGGTCGATCTGTACAGTCGCGGCGGCGACGTTGATGCGAGCAACGAGGTCCTCAGCTGATGTGACAGGTGTGTCGTATACGAGGGTTTTCATTTCTCCCCATAAGAAAAAATCGAGAGGGTTGAGATCTGGCAACCTCGGTGGCCAAGGCACAGGCTCATCCCTACCAATGAACCTATTGCGAAACACGTCATGCAGGAAATGTCGTACATTACGATCGAAATGAGCTGGTGCCCCATCTTGTTGGTACCACCTTTCTTGCCGCAGTGCCAAAGGTACGGTCTCCAACAGTTCAGGCAGAACCTGACTAAGAAATGCATGATACGTGCGACCATTCAGGCGAACAGGGAGAATGTATGGTCCAATTAAATGATCACTGAAAACCTGTGCTGGTGATGGGCCACAAAAAGTGCATGTGGGTTGTCAAAGTCCCATACATGACTGTTTCTACTATTGAAGACATCCATCCTGGTGAAAATGGCTTCATCTGTCCACAATACGTTTGCCCCGAAGTGAGGGTTTGTGTCCAGCTGATGCAACAACCATTGGCAAAACTCCATACGAGGGCGAAAGTCACGAGGTAACAGTTCTTGTACTTTCTGCAGTTTAAAAGGGTGCATTCCTTCCTCTGACAACACTCGCCAAACATTCACATGAGACGTGTTTCGTGCCCGAGCAAGCACTCGCGTACTGGTGCCAGGATGTTCTGCGACCGATGTTAACACATCTTCTGTAAACTGATGTGTGCGTACACTTCGGGGTCTTCCAACTTCTTGCCGCGGTGGTAACACTGACCCTGTTTTACGCAGTCGACTGTCCACTACCTGAAAGAAGGTGTGAGACGGTAAACGTCTATGTGGAAAGCGTTCTCCATAAAGACGCCTTGACTTACGGTTATTACCACGTGCCTCCCCATACATGAGATGCATGTCTGCTAGCTGCTGGGTCGTATACGCAGCCATCTGTGTAATAGGGAGCTGGAACTGCAAAGTATCGTTTTTGTTTAACACTGGCACACTGCACAAATTGGTCGTATCACCGTACGAACACCACAGACCAATTGTAGCGATACTTGACTTGCCCACTCCACCACGTCAACTTCTTTCAATACAACACACTAGTACTCTTCAATGCGTATGACAACCTAGAGCGAACTGCTGATCATATCCCAGCACATGTAACACGACTGGAACGACTGCCGGAGAGAACCAACCCTTCGAGCTCCACTCGCGGGAACAGCAGTCATGAAAGTCAAACGTAGACTACGAGAGCCAGACTTGCCTGTGCAGCGCTTCCAAAACTGGTCTCTTTTACGTCACAATGATCGCGTGCGAACACTTTTGGTATTGCTCCCCACCCCCTTTGTGTGGTGAAAGTGACATCTTCAGTTGGTGTACAGTGACACGCACTGTCTGTGCATAAGACATTGTAGCATTTGCTGTTTGTTGTGTGTGTGTGTGGGGGGGGGATATTACGTAGTTGTCGCGTGTAAAAATACACGTTGTCGCAATCATCTGATATTGTGTTTTTCTTTCCCTCCTCCTGGTGGAGTAATGTGTCTCTCGTATGCCACATGACATGATTCGTTCATTCCTCGCGTGTAACTGGGGTATGCAACCGTGCTCAACTTTTCGGATTTTGTGTTGGGTGCTCATGTTTTGATGTTTGAGGTCGGGATGTGTTGTCTTGAACGCATTTCTCATTGTCACGGTCCTTCTTGCTGCGTTACATATCCTTTCCATGTATTGTTCTTGCTGGAAATCCCCAATTCCTTTGAGGACTCCATTGCGCATGCGTGCAGTGAACTTTTCATAGTGACTTCCGGACTGAGCACATACGATTCCTTTATGATTCCCTTGGAACCGCCTCTCTATCTGTTATAGTATTCGTCCCAGTCAGGTGTGACGTTCACTTTGTCACCTTTTGCGAGGCTCCTATCTCGGAAACGAAGCCTCAGTCGTAAAAATGGAACTTAGACTTTTTGCTTGTTTTCGTGTGAGGAATCACCTCCCAAGCGTTGTAAACGACCTTTAGAAACACCCTGTATATATATATTTGTCATTTCTGTACTATCTGGTTGTTTCGTACGCGGGTGCCCAGGGGACATCCCTCTTCCCTTTCATTTCCCGAAGGTGTCGGTATAGTAAATGTAATCATTTTGCAGTGTCGTCCATCAAATGTCTCTCTAAAATTAACTCTTTACCTGTTAAGGAACTAATAAGAGGGGCACTTTTTAAAATAAATTGAATATTTTTCAATATTTTGTGTAATTTGTTACCATTGTTAGGTCGCACTTGCATTTTATTCCGCATATTTAGTAATTTTCAAGTCATTAAATGCTTGGCCCTATTTATTAGCATTTAGCATGCAATGTTAATTGAACTCTGTCCATTGTCTATTTGTCTTCATTGTCATATTTCTTTTTCTTTTTCGTTCTCTCTTTTTATAAATATTTGTCAACATGTGAAGACAGCAAAAATCTGGTAAGAGGATTCAGAATGCAAAACAAGGAGCAGTTACCCTGGGGATACTAAAGGTTTATCATTATTATTATTTTTTTAAGAAGCTTTTTGTGTTTGTAAACATTATGAAAACGTCGAGCCTGGTACTTTCCCCGAAACAGTATACGCAATATGTACGGCTCACTTTCAGAAACATAATGATGTGAGGCTAAAGCTTTTCAAGACTTTTGCAAAAGAAATGTACATCAGTATTCAGTTGCTTCCTGGAACAGAATCCATTTCTTTGTAATAAATTGCAAGTAGAAGGTCAAAGGAAGAAAATATAAGAAAATGATGCTCGCTTTAACAACTTTCAACTTGACGATGAAAGGGCTCCTATTTGTAAATAGTGTTCTCTTCATGTTCGGGTTACTAACCTTTTCGCCTTTCTACAAATTCAAAGCATGAATTTTTCATTTTCCTTCAATATTTATAATATATTGAACGTACTTCTCATTATCTGTCTATAGGAGATACGGTTTCCAATCTTTATATGACTCGCTTGTTGAAAACATCGAAGAAAACTTAGAATCATGCTTTTGGTTGTGGAATATGATCAGGAGTTTCAGATATCAAAGTATTTCAACTGAAAAGCGATTGTTGAACAGATTCTCTCGGACTATTGATTTGGGTGAGATCTGGAAAGTTTTCTAAGCTTTCGAGTGATGACGTTATTCATTTTGATTTAAAGATCCAATGTTCATTTTAGGTGCACATATTGGGCGACAGCTGATATAAAAAGAACTGTAAAGAATTTGAATCTCGTATGGTATTTCTTCATTACAAGTTAAAAATAGGAAAACAAATCTTCAAAAACTAGAATTTGTACATCATTTCACCAATATTTAAGAAAATCCATGACAAAAATTTGAATTACTTTAGTGTGGCATCATCTTTGTGAAGAGAAATAAAGACAATTTTAACTTCTGTTGCATCATTTTATAAATATTAAAACTCCGTCAAAACATAAGTTATATTTCATTGCTTCTTTAATATCAAAAGAGACTAACTAACTAACACCCTAGCCTTCTTAAACCCGAAGGTTCATGGCTGCAGCAACACAGGCCTTCCATCTTTCCCTATCTTGAGCAAGTTCTATATACTCTTTTCCATCCCTACCAATTTCCCTTAGGTCCATCTCAACGTTGTCCCTCCATCTTCGCCTTGGCCTTCCTACAGGTCTCTTACCATCAGGTTTCCCAACAAGAATCCTGTAAACTCCTCTTTCCTCTCCCATTCGTGCCACATGGCCTGCCCATCTAAGTCTTCTTGATTTAATTATTCTAATAATATCTGGACATGAATACAAATTATGTAGTTCTAAATTGTGTAACCTTCTCCACTCACCTGTCTCCTCATCCCTTTTAGGTCCAAAGATATTCCTAAGGATCTTATTTTCAAATACTCTCAATTTATGTTCCTCTTTCAATGTAAGGGACCAAGTTTCACATCCATATAATACTACAGGCAAAATTATTGTTTTGTATATTTTAACTTTTAGTTTCTTAGATATTAAACGAGAAGACAAAAGTTTATGAAGAGAGAAGTAACATCCATTTCCTGAATTAAGCCTACTTTTTATTTCCTCTTTAATATAACTTTCATTTGTTAATATTACTCCTAAGTATTTGAATTTGGAAACTGGTTCAAACGAGTTGTTATCAATAATTAGATTTTGATTATTACCTAACACTTGGTTTCGGCCTGTAAGCATATATTTAGTTTTCTCTTTGTTAACTTCCAAACCTATCTCTTTAGCAGTTTTGAAAAATATTTTAGCATTATTCTTAATTGTATTCACATCATCCCCCAGTAAGTCTACATCATCTGCATATGCTAACAACTGAGTCACACCATTTAATTTTAGTCCTTCATTAGTTTCTTTTACCTTCCTAACAGCATATTCTAAGGCAAAATTAAAGAGCCATGGAGATAATGCATCTCCTTGTTTTAACCCATCATGAATTGTAAATTTGTCAGACATAATAATACACACACGAATTTTACTTTCTGTTTCACTAGTGCATATTTTTATCATACTAACAAGCTTCTTAGGTATTCCAAACTCTACTAATATATTATATATTTTATCTCTTTTGACCGTATCATATGTTTTTTTTGAAATCAATGAATAGCTGATGGACATTTTGATTATATTCCAACTTTTTTTCAAGTGTCTGTCTGACGTGAAAAATTTGATCTGTAGTAATCTGTTACGTTTAAATCCACATTGATAATCCCCTATAATTTCATTAGCATATGGGGTTAGTCTTGTTAAAATAATGTTAGATAATATTTTATATGTTGTTGAGAGTAGAGAAATTCCACGGTAATTGTTGCAGTTCATTTTATCACCTTTTTTAAACACAGGATCAATTATGGATTCTTTCCACTGTTGAGGGATTTATTCTTTATTCCATATTAAACAAATTAATTTATGAATTTGACATATTAATGAATTTCCACCATATTTAATTTAAAAGAGACAACTTTTAAAATATTAAAGATTTGTGGTATTGTTGCATCAACATTACAGAATGCAACAATTTCAATGTTGTGTGAAAGTACATCAATAACATTACAACATGTTCGAAGACTTGGAATTAAAATTAATGTTGTGTAAAGTAAAGTTTCCAGTAAACATTTTTCTTGAAAATGTTCTAAAGTAAGTTATTCTATAAGTTCATGAGAGATTTTTATAGTTGTACATAGTGTAGAGATAGGGAGATTACGGATACGAGAAAACCTTGTCAAGAGAATATTTACACTTGTTTATTTCCTGGAATTGTCCGACCAGCGGGCGATCCCAAGAATGCGCAAACTTTATAACTTCCGTGAAGCAATGACTGAAAGGCAAATGCGTGGATCTAAACAAGATCCAGCGTGTTCGAAAGGTTTAACAACCTTTTGAAGCCTAAGATTATAAAAGGAAGCTCGCTCCCCGAGCTCGGTCTCATTTGGATTACTTGTATCATCGAACTCTCATTAGTCTCTGATTACACTTGGATTACTCTACGACACATTACAACTTACACAACTACGACGACGGTACACGAAGTTACGGCTGCCTAAGCATGCAGCGAGTCGCGCGGGATCGCTCGGATTAGTGAGCCAAGGGTCACGGGATAGAACCTTGGCATCAGTCACAATTCGGTCTGCAAGAAGCATCTGGACAAGAACATTACTCGCCTACCAGGTATGAACAAGCGTAAATAACCTTTAAATTCAACCTTCCATATCTCTTCCCTTTTAATCGGAGCAGGTTCAGCTGACAAGTACAATTAAGCTCTACCTAAAATGTATTATTGAAGCATCCCTGTGACCTCAGATCCCAGGTAAGACGGGATTACAACAATGGACATGACTTTTTAACATGGACAGTTGCTTTTGTATTTTGAATTGCAGCAGTTAGGAAATTGTAATTGTTAGGGGGTTACTAAAAAGAAAACCAGGGAATTGCCTCATGATTTTTTCCACAATGTGGCTTGTGTACAAAATAGAAAAAAATATGTGTAAACTTCATAACGATGGCAATTTTCTATCGTCTGTAAAATATACATTGTGAAACAGCGCGGGCAGAATATTATGCGTTGTGTTCGTGCACTGAATTCTAAGAATTTACATTGGTTTTCCAAAATCTCAAGTCATGTAAAAGAATGGCATCTTCCTAGAAACATCCTCATGTTTGTTCTGAAAGAACTTGTACGAAACCCCGGCACATAGATTCAGAAATATCATATATGAAAATTCCAGGATGAAAGTGTGTAAGGAAAGTGTGTCACCGCTACGAACAATATTCAATATGTCGCCCACATGCCTCGCTGTTTTATTGAATCTCTTTGTTTGTGTTCAGCATCGCCATTGGAACGTTGCTCTTCCATAGTCAACGGAACCAATTGTCTAACTTTGTGCAGGCATTGCTTGGGTCACTTTTAGTTTTGTAACATTGTGCAAGGATTTGCTTTTCCTGTCTCTGACATAATATTACAAAGGCTTTGTCACATCATTCTTGGCCCCTTTGAAAACAAAATGGAATCTCCTCTTCGGGACAGAGAAGAAAATTCGTACGCAAAATGTTATTTGTGAACATGTCCTGAACAAGTTACAATAAAGTTACAAGTTTAAAAAAGTTCAAACTTAGAACAATGATTGAATGTGCGCATATTAGAATGCCAGAAGTAACTTGGATTTTACATTTCAGTCTACTGAAGGTTCAAAAGAGCTTGTTTATTAAATATATCGTTATACAGTGCGTTCGCAAAGTCTCCGCACTCATACTTTAAAGAAAAGCTACTAAGGCATTCATCTGGATGAGTTGGCAAGCCTGCAAGGAGGGATTAGTATGACTTTGAAGAATGAGTTTATGTTATGTTTAGAGCAGTACCGCTGTTACTGTAAGTCTCCTCGGTGTGAGACTTACAGTTACAGTTTGTCAACAATGACTTTTCAGCACATCCCCCACTGAGACTAGAAGTGGTTTACCGTCTTGTCAGTGTATTATTATTGACCTCAGAGATTGCAGAATTACTAAATTTAGTTTACAAATTATTTTTTGTGTATTTCAAGATATAGTTAACAAATGCATGTATTCATTACGTTGACAAGTTCAGTAAATTATAAGCAAAAATTATCAAACTTCGACTGCGAGAACTTTTCGAACGCACTGTATTTCGCATTGAATTATGTACAGTTACAGATAGAAAATGAATTAAAATTCTCTGAATGTAGTTGTATCCGGGTAATAGGTTATCTACCATGCAATTAAAAAAATGAAACACTGTTTAGTCTTTAATTATATAGGTATAATTTTCCAGTGCACCTGTCATAGTTTTATTTTTTCTGGAACTTTGACCACAACATTTATAGTTTGTGGCATGAAAAACATCCATTTAATATTCGACTATTGTTCATTTATTATTTTGCAAAATGTTAGATGCAAGCTGAATTTAAGAGACGATAACTTTTGGAGCGGGTGGTTTCAGGAATTTTCAAAGTAGTCTGCGTCTACTTGATGTTGATACTCTTCCTTCAAGACAGCTTCCTGATTCACAAGACGAGACGATATTGTGCCTACTAGTAGTCTTTTCTTGGTACTACCCCTGTAAAACATGCAGAAAGGAGTTAATGAGGGTGGTAAGACTTCTGTACGAAAAATTCCTTCAAGAATGGCGTTTCTACCATTCTGGAAAACCTAGAAATTCTGGACAAGTCAGGAATTTACTTTTTCTCGAAAAGTCATAAAAATAGCAAGGAAATGTACGGTACTGTGTTTATGAAAAAATCAACATTTTTGTAGCCGTGCGCTAAAAATAGGTTTTTGAACAATAAAAAAAGGACAAGTAAGAAATTTTAGTATTGTTGTGAACAATCTATACTTCAATTTGGTATACTGAGAATTACCAGTAGTTACAGTATAAAATGCATATCAAATACTTTTGGAAAAGGAGATATGTTTTTGAACTATTTTCAAGTACAAATCTATTACAGTAAGTGGTTATTGTCATATACCACTTTCTTACAGCAATTTTTGCTATGTTTTTTGTCTATATTAGGATAAGTACATATATATTACTAATTCCTAAATTGTACTCTTAATTATTTATTATTATGCTATAATTGTTGTGATTTTTTATATTAAGAACAGTTGTTGACCCTTAGTCAATACATGGCAAGTAATTCATAACAGCTCACCCCTGGTGCCCTTATGCAACAGCCTGCTTATGTTTAGTTTTCCTTCTGGTTGTTACTTTTAACATGTAAAGTGAATATTCTAAAAGCTTGTTAAGTATGATTCGAAGTCTGGTATTTGGCTAATATGTAGTGACCTTCTTATACACATGTTTAAATACATGAATTTCCATAATGACTTGATCTAGAAATTTTTGGTTCTTGGTCTGGAATAGTTAGTGATTTTTGTTTTTACAAAATTTAAGACACCCTGATCTTATAATTTGTCAATGGAGTTGCGTGACATGAGAAGCTACGAGGAGAAAAGTGAAGAACTGACATTGGTGACAGCAAATAGACGAATTTATGATGAATACTTTACATCCGATGGATATATTGTAGAACAAATACAAGTGAGATCTCCCATACTACATTGAGAGACTTCCAAATGAAATCTTCGCTTTGGCCTTAAGTCTCGTAAGATCAAGGGTAAACACTGCCAATCGTCTCATAGTGGCCTTTTGACGTCTGTGTTGCAGTAGTGACATATATTTGTCCTTTGCAGACAGCAAAGGCTTACTGAGACCGTAACCGGTATTTGCACAGTTGTCTCGTATCCAAGGACCTGGAGATTCTGCCTTGCCTTGTTGGATGGCGGTGTTTGCCTTGCGCTGGAAAATTAACATATGTCTTCGCAGTCCAGCAAAGCTAACAGTCTTGTTTCTTGACTTCTGGGCGAGGAAGAAACGTACATATGTTTTCAAAAGTCAGCTCTTGGAGTGATACCGCACTTGACCTTTGACCTGTGAGAGCAAATACGTGTTTGGAAACACCTGTCATGGTATTGAATTTTCTGAAAGAAAGAAAAAAATATCTTCAGAATTCCTTCAAGAATTCAGTGAAGAAAAGTCAAGAAATTATGTTTGTGGTGTAGAATTTTTGCTATTTTTTTTTTTTACAGTATAGTGAATTTACATTGCTATTTGATTTGATAAAATTGAATACTTGAAATCTAAAATTGCATTGAGTGGTGGTTAAGATGTTTTGGCTTTGTTTTTTAAGAATTACATTCTTATATGCGTGAAGTTTTGTCAAAATATTGAAGTAATGTGACCACTCCCCATCCAGGATGAAGTCTGAAGCATTCATTTTTACATGCATTAATAATTAAAGCCAGTCAAAATCTCTTGTTAAAGTACACCTTCAGTTTTCATCTTAACCAGCCTTATGATAGAGGTTAATCATTGAATAAAAATATCTTTTAATAATATCCAACTATACCTAAGGAAAGAAAGGTCAAGAAAAAGTCAAGAATTTTCATTCGTTATTTGAGTAGACACTTGAGCAGTTTTATTTGTTAAATATAAACACTATACACATAAAGTTTAGACCCTCTATCAGACTAAGCAATAAATTGAAAAATCCAGATTGAAAATCAAGATACAGGGTCGAAACGTTACGTGTATAGTGTTGTTTATGTTAAGTACAACTGCCTTTGTCAGCGGATTTAGTGTTTATGTAACGTAATCTTATTTTTTAAACACAGCAGCGAGAGAAAACCAACGAAGACCCGCTTGAATGATCCAGAATAATTTCTAAGCAGATGTAATATTTCAGAATTGAACTATTATAGTGGTTTCTCGAAAAGAGATGAATTTTTGAAAAGTACTTTGCTGGATCAGCAAGAAGATCCACCGCAGCCTTAAATGCGTTTAAGTCCTATAGAACCAGAAGGTCGTTCCTCATTCCCATAATTTGTATGTTTGAGTTGGAAACACTAGAGAATTAATTCTTCCATGAGTTCTCTTCAACTTTCCGAAGACATTGTTCTTGATTGTCTTTGCTTTACTCTGAATAAAACTCTCGTAATTACCTTTCAGTGGAGAAAGTTCATAATTTCCTGTTGCAAAGTTAGTTAGTTCCAACTCGATCTGATCACACTTCCTAAATCCATGAATAAAGATTTGTAGATCAATAAATAAGCAGGGACGGATTCTGTGAAAACTCACTCGTTCTAATTTGTGTACCAAATTTCCACTCCTCACCCTTAAAGCCAGCTGATTTACTGTTCGATCGCGGAAGGTTAGACTGGCTCCAGAGGACGAGTCTACACGTGATAGGGGAGGTAGGTAGAAATGTGCACGAAACAGCGCTGTAGGTTTTACATGAATATTTAATTTGCTTTGTTTACTATTCAACTCCTATCATCTCTTCTTAACATATTTTGCCTATGACATGTCTGAGACGTCAGTGTTGTTTCAGAAGCAAACTACTAACTAACTCTTTAACATCCTTAAACACGAAGGCATATGGCTGGAGCAACACAGGTCTTCCACCTGTCCCTATCCTGGGCAAGATCAACCCAATCTTTTCCATCCTTACAGATTTCCTTTAGGTCCATCTCACCGTTATCCCTCCATCTTCGTCTTGGCCTTCCCACAGATATCTTACCATCAGGTTTCCCAACAAGTATCCTGTAAACTCTTCTTTCCTCCCCCATTCACAGGAATACAAATTGTGTAGTTCTACATTATGTAACCTTCTCCGCTCACCTGTCTCCTTATCCCTTTTAGGTCCAAATATTTCCCTAAGGTTTTTATTTTCAATATACTCTTAATTTATGTTCCTCTTTTAATGTCCAGTTTCATTTCACAATATCTTCAAAGGTTTTGTAACGTAATTACTTCTTCATTAAATTAGGCACACACAGGAGATGTACTACGTAGAACTATTAGCGAAAAATGCAGGCTCGACCAGGACTCGAACCCGGGTCTCTAGCATTCCGTGACATTGCTCTACCACTGAGCTACCGAACCGGCCTGGCTTCGCCTGATTTTTCGCTTCCGCTGTTTTATCTGTGTGTTTTGCCTGCCAGTGCTATCGCAACAGATGCCAAATCAAATATTGATCAAATTTTCTTTCGTTTTTAATTTCCTGTGTTGTACACATTGTACGTTGTGTGGTGTATAAATATATATTTTCCATTTCTATATGAAAGTACATTATAGTTAAAAACTAATAATTGTTATTTCTTTTCACTTCCAGGTAAGTTCCTATGAAACTACTTAGAGAAGCAATAAATACTAGACGAAGCTTGTCAAGAACCAAGGTAGGTGGCATTTAATATGCTGACATTCAAATTTGATAAATTCTCTTGGCATTATTCCATATAAATCTTGTAGAAGAACAAGTAAAATTGGAATCTCTTCATTAATTTTAGTTGGAAAGTTGTTTTGACTATTTCCCTTCCGGATTCGGACTGCGGAATAAAATACTTGTGAACTACGAGACAAATTGTGCAGAATTAGAATGTTTCAGTAGTTATGAAGCTTTTTGAAATATTTTTAATTACGTATATCTACTGGTTAACCCACCACGTATTTATGAATATTAATGAAGTTTAATTCGGACACTTTTTGTAGCTTGGTATATGTCACAGCAACACCCGAGCTCTCGCCCAGTGTTTTCTAGCATCGAAGAAGTGTTTAGAGCAATCGCTTCATAGAAAGGTTTTTCCACATCGGCCAAATCGCCAACTTTTCTCTGGTACAGTCAGTGACACTTCTGGGTTGTAACGATACAATTTTCTTTAATCGTTACAACCCAGAAGTGTCTGTGACTGTACACACAGTTTTTAATGAAACCCCAATTCTGCTAACGAAAGCAACACTGAACCTTCTGCTGTGACGTTCACGTCTCGACTGAAGCAGTAGCCGGTCTCAGGACGTTTTTGCGCATGCGTGACTACTGGTGACGCGCCTGCAACAGCGACCTCGCAAGTGTGACAAAGCAAATTCTGGCAGCGCAGGGGCATGGCAAGCTTCTGATTGTATTTCCTACACTCCATCCGCTCGCATAGGATTGAAAAATCGACAACAGCCCCAGACGTTTTTTCTCTTCATTGTAGAGCAGAATTGATGTGTGTTGAATTCCTCTTAGCAACAGAGAAGGGGAAGCTTAGGTTACTTGGAGGGATTTGGGCGTGATTGTTGAAAACACACGCACCTCCACCTCCCAAAAGGAAAATATATTTTTGTCCAACAATCTCTCTTCCTCGAATTCATAAAACTCACACCCTTGTTATCCACCAAACAACAAAGAAAAGAATACAAATAGACAAGTTACACAAACGAATCGATACCTTGGTAAACGAACCAGTTACTGCCATCTTACAGCATGATCTGAAACTAAAATCAATATTTCAACAAATATATCTATGGGACACCCACGTCGTAGAGTTCTCTGAATCGATAACCGCTACAAAAGGACACAAAGACTTACCGTATTAAGGCTGTGCTACCAAAGACGTTAGAGCTGAACAAGAAAAGGATGAATGATATTTTTTTTTTAGAATAAGTATCTGAAAGACGTTATCTCAGCAACCCTTTCAAGGACTAATGAACCAGTCCTGCAGAGAAAAAATAAAAGAACATGTGCTGACTAGATGGGTGGAGCTTGGACTTCAACAATGGAAAAATGTGTGTCCTAATAACTTCCAAAGTTATTAAGATGTTTTAGCAACCGTAACGTCTTACGTTTTCCTTGTGTTAAAGTTCCCCGTGAACATAGCACCGTGCGATGAAGACACATTGAGGGGATGTGGGGATAGGGGAAGACACATTCTCGATCTCGGCAATTTTGGAGGTGATGGGATCAGCAGCACGCTCCGGCCGCCTTAACCCCCAAGGTTCCTCCCATTGATTTCAGGCTGGCTGAGCCCCTGAGCCGCTTTATACGGGGACAAGGCCTGAAAAATTCAGACAGTTCACCCATCCCCGAGAATCTAACCCGGGTCTCCCGCGTGACAGTCAGACACCCTACCGACTAGACCATCGCGGCTCCCATAAATAATATGAAACATATATTAATATACAAGCAGAACTATTTAATTGCTCTTTGAACGTTAATGATCAATGCTCCATCATTAGAATGAATTCTCATTTGAGTATTTTGCATTGTGTAATTGTTTTCCTATTGTAACGTATGTTTTGGGGGAATACCTCGACAGACTCCGTGGAGGAATGCTCGGCGTCACCTTCTACGAAACCAGTGATCCCGGGTTCGATCCCTGGGACAGGCATGAATGCATCATTGTATCTGTCCATTTGGTCAGTAGACCATATCGTTACGATTAGCTCAAGAGGCAGAAAAGCGCCTTAAATAACTGAATTAGAAAGAAGACTAATTATATTCTAAGACTTCCATTTTCAGGTGAATTTGTAATGTTTGGCAGTGCATACGTCAGACTTGAGACTTATCGTTAATCCAGTGCACTAACCATTACTGTACCTCGTAATGCACTGGTATATTAAATCTTTTCTTTTGAATAAAAAAAAGTTAAATAGCTCCCTATCAACTGAAATTTTTTCCTATTTGTACACTGTGTCCAAGAAATTCCCGTACCCTTATATACATTAACATTTATTTAGTATAACTTACGTATATATATTTTTTACATTAGCATACTTGCGAACTTTACATTAAGTTACAGTACACCGTCTGCCCCGCGTGTTGTCTTTCGTCCACCCACACACACAGACACACTTACCGTTCCTCAGCACTGTAACTATATCCGTTCACATCAGCCAGCTCAAAAACTGACATGCGAATTCAAGGAAGTGCCTCCTTGTCAGTACAAGCCGACCTCCGTGGCTGAGTGGTTACACAGTGCGCTACGACGACAGGGATCCAGGGTTTGATTCCCGGCCTCGGTATGAGTGTCATTTCATCAGTTTCATTATATCATACTCGACATCATCTTCGCGATTAGCCAAAAGTGGCAGAAACCTGAAGTTAAATGAAGCAAATCAATCAATCAATCAAAAAGTCTGCACAACCGACATGGACGATGAACATACGAAAAACAATACTAACGAAGCTGTAAGCGAAAATGTCATGATTAGTGAAACTTAATTACAGTAGGATTATAATTACATTAGACGATGTAAAAAGTTTATAATGAGGCACAAAGTAAGATGCATTAAACTTTTCACAAGTGCTCGTCTAATCTCTTCTTACTATTCAACCTACATACGCAGAAATCCTTTGAGATTGCAAATGGATACGGCTCGAAGCGTCCACCTTAATGGACCTTCATAACATATGAATGTATAATATGCCAGTCTCTAGCGAGAATGGTGTTTTGCATTGAGATATTTTTAGACACTGGTCGAAATGGTGTATGAGCTATTGGTGCTATTTCTCGGAAACCATCTAACTTATCTTTGTGGAGAAGTCCATAGATAGGTATGGTATTTATAACATCGAGTGCATGTGGGTGCTCATAGGGAATCAATTACGTATATCGTGTGTCCTACTAAATATATTCTTTATTGATTGATTTACCTTACTCTCTTTGAACTATTGGGGTTACTGAGAAAATTCTTGGTCCGTATGTCTGGGCGTTTATTTACAAAACCTACGCGAAAATTGCAACTGTAGGCGTGGTTAATGGCAACAGCCAATAGCAGCGCGTTTCACAGTGACGATAAGCTCCATCAGCTATGTCGGCTGTTAACGCACCATGCAGGTAATACAGTTCCTAAGAGTGTTTATTTTCTTCTTTTTCTTCAAAATGTACATTGAAATCGCCACTGTAGGTGTCGCTAATATCAAGCAACAGGTAATAGTAGCGTGCTTCTTGCATGGCGCAAAAGAACAGCAGCTACGTTGGTTACTAAATGCATCATGAAAGAAGTACCAAGTCCAGGAGTGTATTTAGAAAAATTATGAGGGAACCCCCTCCCTATATTCTGGCGACATTAAAAAATCGGATAATGTGCCGTTACGTCATATAATAAAATAAGTTTCTCTTGGATCTTACCACTAGACACGCCCACAGGCCCGATTTGCACGTGGCTTTGCAAATATGCTTGCCAGACTCTGGATTTAAGCTTGCCATCTGGCAAATACATAGGGGAACTGCTGATCATTACGGATAGAATACATGGGCGTGATTACGCACCGCAAACACAGCTCCAACTTTTACAAAAGGAAAAATAAATCCGCTGTTCTTTCTCAGTTTTTTCACTTGACCCCTCTATATATAACGATCCTTTGAGGAGCGATATACCCTGACGCCTCCGTCTGCGTGTGATAGTTCGATATTTGGGCAATATTTCTCCGTTTGACGTTTCCATAAGAGTCAATAGAAGAGATTTGCCGAGAAGGCAAGTTCTTCCAGTCAAGAGCCACACTGAAGAAAAGACTGAGGTCTTATCAGGTTCCTTGAGATTAAAGCTGGCAGATTCATGACCAGGTCGGAAGTTGATGAAAAGTCTTTATTTCTCGAGGAGATGCTTGAAAACGATGTTAAATATACCAGTATCACGTTTCGACTCAGATAGAACCACAAATCATTGCTTTTATCAAGGGCTTAGATGGGGCCAGGGGGATGTTTGTCACCCTGAGATGAGATATACCCTGTCTATTAAAATTATCCTAGTGACGGGATGCTTTATTAGAATTTTCTTAACTGGGGGATATAGCATCATCGCACGTGTATTTGAGAACTGCTCCTCCACCTGGGGAAAAAATCCTACGGACGCCATTGGTTTTTGTTTTGCATCTGTTTGTATTATTTCATTGCTTTAGGTTTTCGAACTGTCTTTTGATCATTAAGTCCTCATTTCAAACTTACGACAAACCCGCCATTAAAAATACTTTAAAGGTATTTTTTTTTTACTTTCTGGCCCATTCCGCCATTATCTTCATACAGTTGATGTTTTTCATCTGTTTGTTCTTGCAAATGATATCGCCGCTGTTCCAGACTGTTCATTTAAAGTTTACAAGAAATTTCTTTCCAAGTTTATTACAGCTCCGAGCCAGTTCAATATTTTACACTGGAAAAAACTGTAGATTATACAAAAATCCTTGCCCGGGAGATTTAAAGAAGAATCATTGATTCGTATCCGGACTTAAAATAAATTTCCAGAACCTTGTGATCTTAAAGGGAACTACAGTGCTTTTCACGGTCAAGTCGTCCGTGGAGCGGCGCCTAGGGCAGTGAGAGTGCATCTGCGGGCATTTAGACTCACAGCTGTACGCTGACCTTGGCACTGGCCGCGTCAGTGCTTCAGTATCCAGATAGCTGATGTCCAGTTTGCACGTGTTTGTAAAGCGTTAAGGTGTTATCAAATGTTGTAGATATCTTTGCTTTATTGATTGATTGATTTGCTTTATTTTACTTCGCTTTTTGTGCCACTTTTGGCTAATTTGCGAAGATGTGGATATGTGATGATACACCCATGCCCATACCGGGATTCGAACTCGGGACCGCTGGCGTCGTAGCGCAATGTGCTAACCACTCCGCCTCGGGGGCTGGCTACTTCGCTTTAGTTTACGTATTATTGGCGCTTTTATGCAGTCTTATAATGCCACGCTATGCGTACAATTTATAAAAACGAATTTGTATGTACAAACCTTACGTCATTACAAATTCTTGTAGGGAAGTTAGAAGGCGCTTTGCAGCAGAATTCCCAGATGTTCCTGTTCCACACAGAGAGTGTGTTCGAAAACTTGTGAACAAATTTTGGAGAAACAGGGTCTGTTCTTAATAAGAAGCGAAGGGTGAAATGGTGTGTGCTTACTATGGAGAAAGTAGACGACGTCGGAGCATGATTCAAACATACTCCTCAAAGATCCCTCCGCCACCTTTTACAGGAAACAGACATTTCCATAATGTCTGCGTGGCGAGCTACCAAGCTTTTAAATCTAAAGCCTCACATTAGAAGAATTGAAAGTAAATATCAGGAGAGAAATTCGAAGCAATTTGGGAGGAGAAACTGATTCGTGTTAGTGAAAGTTTCCGTTAACGATGCCGTAAATATGTGGATGCAGGAGGACATTTCCAACACCTCTTGTAACAAGGTACGTGCTCATTTTAATTGTCAATGTAATTGTACGCGGTTCCAATTACGTGTATGTTGCATCGAGTTTGCCAGCAGACGCGCTCTCACTTCCCGGCGCGCTAGCCGCCGCTCCACGGACTCCTTGACCGTGAAAAGCACTGTGCCACTCCGATAGCATAGTACTTAACATCGTCGCTTGATGTCACTAGTTGGTGGAACACGTCTTTGAATCTGACCACAATCCAAAAACTTTAAATCCAATACCGAAATTTGACAAAATTTTGCACTCTCTTACTTGAACTGTTTTCTTCTTTATGGTTATTAGAAGCTAGAACTCAGTTTTATTCGAATATCACATAGTAGTAACTCTCAGATTTCGTTGTCGAATTATAAGTATATACACTGATTCTAGAGATCGTGCATAGTGGTAGCTTTGAATTACAGAATTCGCATTATATTGGTTGCAGCTTTGTGTTTTACAAATGAACTAATATTTCAATTTAAAATGGTGATATAAGTTCACAATAAACTTTTACTGGTTTAATGACACACACACACACACACACATACATAACCTCTAAGCAACTTGGTTTATAATTTAACTTCTGCAGTATCCGTTTCAATTCCTAGATGGCGAGGGAGTTGCTATCGACAACAATGATGAATCTGCAAATCAAATGAATAATCCTGAAACCTTTGATCCTCAGGTTAAATTTTTACTCATTCCATTGTACTTTCTATTCAGTAGAACGTTACAACTGTTTTAATGTATTGTTTATATTTTTGCGAACAGAGGAAAAAACATGCAATTGTGTAGTTCAAAATAAACATTAAATATTAATAAGTACCGAACCGAATTTGAACATTTATAAGTAGAATATTGTTTTGGATGAGGTAGAAAATATTTTCATTACAAATATGTCTTGAGAATAAAAGGAGATCAATAATTAGTTCAGCTCTAATTACAATTCTCCTTGGTCCATGAGCAAAAGCGTTGACAAAAGGTGAGACACTTTCTGTTCTATATAGTGTAATATATAAAATAGTGTTTATTCGAATGTTGCCCCCCCAATATGTATTGGAAGTCGTTCCTACTGTTGCATGACCTCGGGAATAGCCAAAATTGGCAGAAATACAATAATAAGTCTAAATTTCAAAATACACAACCCTTTCAACTGCTTTCTCTTTGCAAACATATATATCGTTCAGGCCTTGTCGTTACGGCACAAGGTTGTTCACCCCAGGTCGGTTCCCTGTAGACCTAAATGGGAGCCTTTACCTTAGCCGTGCCGGATTTCAGCCTCTGGTTTAGAGTGTAGGCTTCTTTGACCATGGGAAATCCTGGGAATCTCTGGAGCGAGAGAACGAAAA
Organism: Lepisma saccharinum; assembly: GCF_977018435.1. Lineage (NCBI taxonomy): Eukaryota > Metazoa > Arthropoda > Insecta > Zygentoma > Lepismatidae > Lepisma > Lepisma saccharinum. Next base: position 125,276,112 of record NC_139231.1, read on the forward strand.
TATGTCTACAAGTAGTGACTCCCTAATGAACGCGCGAGAGGGGAGTGAGTGCGAGGAGGGAAAAACCCGGCTGCAGCTACCAGCCGTTTGCAGCAGCGCGCACCGTCTCGCGCTCTCCCCTTTTCTACCGTTAAGCGCGGCCTTGCTCCACAGTCTCTCGAGACCAAGTGTACCTCTGAATAAAGCTATTTTTCTGTTAAATAAATGCGTATGATATTTCCATAGCACAAATGATAAGTGCTTGAGAGTGGCGGCGGTTAAGGGGGTTTCTTCCCGCCACTTTTGACCCCCGCTTTATGCTAAACCTTATCTACCAAGGGAAAGTAAACTGAACTCCCCCCCCCCAGATACGGTACCTTACACCCCCCGTATTGGAACCGAATCGCCGCCACTGGTACTTTACTTTCTTTAATTCGGAAGTGAAAGTAAATTATAAGAGAATTCCACTACATAAATGTTAGCAAAATGCACATTTGTCTAATTTCTCCTATAATTCCGTACCTTGTGGTGGTAGAGAATGTGTACAGCCAAAAATAGGGGAGTTGCCCCGTGCATGTACCATGAAGGGTTTTTGGAGGTATGGCCACACACATTTTCAATATCGGTATTTTGTGGAGGTGATGTAATCAACACGATGCTCCCCAAGCCTTTACCCCTTCCCCCAGTGCACATTTCTTAGAGACTGAGTGAACCCCAGAGACATTGCTGAAATCACCCACCTTTGGAATCGAACCAGAATATCCCGCGTGACAGTCAGGCGTCCTACCACGGCTCTTCAACTTGGTAAGTAAGATAACAAGTAGTAAAAACGATGCCAACTGGTCCAAGATGTCATCAAGTTACTACATCTTGAACGTGAGTTCTCCTCTAGCGAACTATCATTTGCCAGTCATAGTCAAGGATACATTTTTCTGCTGACGTAAAAATAGCAGAACGCCTGACTATTCTTATCTCTCGTTTCCCTTGAAACCTTATCCCACATAGATATTATTTACCGTTGTTCTTCGTTTGCTATTCGTCACATCTGTTATGTCTTGCAGTCTTCGTCGCTTGCGTATATCATTCACGTTCTTTGGCAATGCTGTTGCGCGTCTATATCAACCATTCTTATTCTCAGTTGATATACAGAGTGATCACAAAGTGGGCCTACCCTCTTTTATTTTCGACACTACGATGGTAGTGCGCATCACGTTCTCTTCATTACTTACCTTCGTGTCAAATTAAGTTCTTTTTTTATAGTCATAAAAGTAGCATTTAGTAATTTATATCCTCATTGTGGAAATATCTTAACGATGATTCCGCTTCGGATTTCGTAGTTAGTGATAATTTCCATCGTAATAGAAAGTTTTTACGTAATTTTAATGAATTAATTTTATATTGCTTATTCAAAACATGTTTTCAGTAACATTCATTTAATGTTTTATATATTATTTTTACTTTAAAACAATTGTTACAGAAAAACTGATAAATATGATAAAATTTGTATAAAATGTAAGACGACATATATCTGTGGAAAGAGAAAGCACACTGAACAAATTTTTTTTTGTTTTTTAAAAATAAGCAAAAAATAAAAGGTCTGGTGAAAACTCGATATTCTAAGTCCCGTCCGGAAAGGGTTAAGCTATCATCATTCATCCCTCGTCGTCACGATGAGACTAAAGAGGCAGAAAACCGACGTAATTTTGTATGCGTGTGATGTTAACAATGAAAATAAATATTATGCCAGGTCCTAAAAACCGATACGAATACAATACACACAAAGATACTCTAGAGGTTCCACTAGGGCGGCGTAACAAGGAAAGAAAGTTGTGCCTATGTTTAAACTCGCTATATAACCCGTAGACTGTGTGGGAGCCAAAATCTGCATATCGTGGCACTTATCCAGAAGGAAATCCGAGTTGCATTAACTCAATATGTCACGGCTCGAATCGAGCCATGGCAAAATGGATAGAAGAATTACATATTATAATTACCATTTGAGTTTCGTCTGAAAGCCATAAGTAATCCGATTAGAACTTGTTATCCTAGAACAATTCCGTGAATTTCTATTGAAGGCCTATAAAATCCATGGCCATTACAGTACAAATCTGATGGAAATCACAAAACCGTTAAAACATGCGACATCTCTGAGAAGGAAGTCATTGTTTAAGGCAATAATCATCGTTAATTTAATCATAATGATTTTTACGTTTTCGAGAACTTTTTATATAAGTTGCTGGATTAATCTGCTTTCGTTCTCATCAATATACTAATTTTTCTTCCGCTAAGGTTTATCGTGATAATGTATGTAAAAGATGTCGCTGCTTATACACATTCACTTTTGGGCTACGTACCGTATGAATGTGTGTTTAGAACTGACGTCATTTCATCATCTTGAATTTAACCTATAGACTTTACATTTTGTATTTAATGCGTTGATAAAGATAATTACTCTGTATTTTTACAATTATGATGTTGAATTCTCGTTGCTATGATTCTACGATAAACAATATGTAGGTAGAAAAAGAAAGGGGGGCATCACATATTCACAATATCGCTAATTTGTTTTGGTGATGTTGTCAGCGCTACTCTCTTGCCTCCTTTACTCCCTAGGGTTGCCCCCGGTTACCCTTATGTTAGAGGCTGGTGAATCCCAGAGCCTCTTCATGCAGGGACACTGATGGAAATATTCCCACCTAATATCACTCGCGCCTGTAATCGAACCCTGTCACGTGCCAGTTTCGATGACACAATGAAGGTTGCAAGGAGGAATGGTTTCTCGGAAGCGACGATAGATGGCAGCACGCCATATAAAGAAGAGCAGAGCTCATTGTACAAACTAGGAGCGGAGAAGAGCGATTATATATATTATAGTAAATAAAAAATATATAAAGGAAGAGTATAAAAGTTATAGAAGGAGTGAATAAAATGTTGTATATAGCAAATTAAGATAATTAAGAACATGCTCATATATGATACGTTTAGGAAAGTCATTAGGTGAGCAAATGAATTCAGAAATGTATCTCTTTTATTTTCCTGACGAGGAGAACATCGTTAGTGTTTTGGTTGTTTGTCCCCGGTGGCGCTGTTGTCAAATTAGACGCCCCGAAGCACTTTACGGTTGCGCTTCTTTTTAGTCGCACTGGGCCATTGGCAGCGCTTCTTATTAGCGATCCTGGTTATTCCCCTTTGGTCGTTAAATAGGAGGTGGCGCTATTGTCAGTTTAGTCGACCCTACTCTTTCTACAAGTATAGCTTGTATTGTTTGACAAAGAAGCGGGGGGAAAGCGAGCACATAAATAAGATTACGCTTTAAAGGAAGATAATAAATTAAACGAAGAAAAGAAGAAGAAGCCTTTTCGATTATCAAAGAAGAAGAAGCCTTTTGATAATAAAAGAAGAAGAAGGCTTTTCCATATTAAAAGAAGAAGAAGCCGTTTCCATATTAAAAGAGGAAGAAGCCGTTTCCATAATAAAAGAAGAAGAAGCCTTTTAGAAGAAGAAGAAGCCGTTTAGATAATAAAAGAAGAAGAAGCTTTTTCCATATTAAAAGAAGAAGAAGCCTTTTTGATAATAAAAGAAGAAGAAGCCTTTTTGATTATATATATATATATTCTCTGTATTTTGTCAAGTTCTCAGAATATAGATCCGCATTTTACTATATCCTCTTGGCTATAAAACGCTTTCTTATTTGGAATTCTCAAACAAAGAACCTATCCCCCTGAGATTAAGATATCTGTAGCCGTGGTAAATAACATGTAAGTACGTACCCACAAGGGGCGTAGCATTAGTGGCGACCAACGTTGCGGCTAGCAGAATTGTTAATAAGAAAGCGAAAAAGGAAGAAGACCAAAATCGAGGAAGAAAATAAAATGGAAGGCGAGAACAGAGAAACTATAATGGAGGAAGAAAATAAAATTGAAGGCGAGAACAGAGAAACTATAATGATGGATATGGAAGATAGAAATGAAATATTAAACTGCTGTGGAAAAGAAGGAAATAAGGAAGAAACTATCCTATGCAGCTCATGCAAAGAAATGAAACATTGGCTATGTGAGAAGATAAGAAGAGAAAAGTACATAGGAATAAGTGAAAGAGGAGATTACGTATGCAAAAATTGCAGAGAAGAAAGGATAAATGAAAAAGAAGAGAAGAAAAGGGAAAAGAAAGAAGAGAAAATGAAAGAAAAACCAAAGAAGACAGAAGAGGTGAACATGATAGAAATGTTCCAGAAGTTATCGATGCAGATAAATGAAAGTAGGAGAGAATTAAAAGAAAAGTTAGAGGAAAATAATGAAAAGATGGAAGAAAGGCTCGAGGAAAATAGTAGGAAATTGGAAGCCTCGAGGTCCGAAACTCATGAGATGTTCTTGAGATTGAATGAAACGTGTGAAGGAAATAGAAAGTCGTTGGAAAGATAGACAGCAGATTGGACGAGCATCCAATGATGAAACTGAGAGAAGAAATATATCTCAGGACGAAGAGAGAAACGAGGCAATGGAGCTAACAAGAAGCTATTGTACTGATGGAAGAAGGTTCCAAGAAAGATCGCACGGAGGAGAACATTTGGAGAACGCCCAAAGTAATAGAGCGTCAAACATGTAATGCTCTTGCAGCAATCCCCAGGTGTGAGAGCTAATGAAAAGGAACATGAAATGAGGGGGAGAAACAATAAAGAAACCCAGCGATAGTCTAGAATTATGTTTAGTAGGAGAACCAGACTTTGGAAGACTGAAACCTGGGAGAACGTTTTATGTTAAAGCTAAAATAATAGAACTGGAAGTTAAATGTTTGGTAGATTGTGGAAGCGTAGTGGAAGTCATGAGCTACGAATGCTGGAAGAAAATAAGAGAGAAGTACCCGCAAGCTAGATTGGATACATGCGAGAAAGACAGGATTAGATTGGTCATGGCAGCCGGCAAAGACGAATACAAGATACAGGGATCAATAAAAATCATCATGAATATCCAAGGTGAAAATTTCTCAGTAAATTTCCTAGTGGTGAAAGGATTACGGTGTGAGATTATTTTAGGAGTGTCTTTCCTAGAAAAATATGACGGGCACATTCATGTCAAAGAGAGAAGGCTAAATGTTGAATTGGAAGAGTCGTGTAGACTTGATATTCCTATGGAGACAATGTGTGACGAGTCGACAAAAGAAATGTGTGTTCGAAAACAAGGTCTTGTGGTTAATAAAAGGGACGTTATGTATAAAGAAAGTGAATACGACGAAGATAAACATAGAGAAATAAAGGAAAAAGAAAATGAATATGTGGCGTCCGTTAAAGAAATACAAGATAAAGTGAGCGAATGCATATAAATCTCTGAAAAGGAGAGAAGAGAATTGAGAGATGTACTTGTCAAGCATAGGAATTTATTTAGCCAGCGACCTGGACTTACGAATGTGTATTCATATGAAATAGAGGTCGACACAAATCAGCCCATAGTATCTAGGCAATATTCTATACCGTTTACCAAGAGGAAAGCTGTTGAAGAAGAACTACAGAAATGGCTGGACTGGGATATCATAGAAGATTCGAATAGTATTCACATAAGCCCCATGCACGTAGTGGATAAGCCAAATGGAGGCGTGAGACCTGTTTTGGACCTGAGAGAGTTAAATAAGCATGTATTACTACCACGAAATCAAGTAGAAAAAATTAATGAGTTGTTGCATTCATTTGCGGGAAGTAAGTACTTCACATCTTTTGATTTAACGCTAGGATACTTCCAGGTGGAGATTGAAGAAAGGTCTAGAGAATACACAGCATTTAGGTATGGGTCCAGGTTATTCCAATTTAGAAGACTACCTTACGGACTAAATTCATCGGTGTCGGCGTTTACAACGGCGCTAAACAGAATATTTGGTCTGGAGACAAAGTCATGGTTAGCAATATACGTAGATTATATGTGTATACATTCAAAGGACTGGATGGATCATATAAGCAAAATAGACTGGGTTTTGTGTAAATTGAAAGAAGCAGGACTTACCGTTAAGTTAGAGAAGTGTTCGTTTGCAAAGAAAGAAATCAAGTTCCTAGGGCATATAGTGTCCGGAGGAAACGTAAGACTTTGTAGCGATAAAAATGAGGCTATAAAATGTTTTCCAAAGCCTACAACCAGGAAACAATTGCAAAGATTCCTAGGGATATGCAATTGGAGGAGCAAATTTATTAGGAATTTCGCTTCAAAAGCCAAGCCTTTATACGATCTTTTGAGAAAGGATGTGAAATGGAAATGGGCACAAGAGGAGGAAAAGGCTTTTAATGTATTAAAAGAAGACCTGACATCTAGTCCAGCTATAGGCCAGCCAGATATTAAAAGACTTTTCATCATAGGAACAGACGCATCAAATATAGGTCTAGGGGCCTATCTCTTCCAGAAAACCGAGGATGGAGAAGATGTTGTAATTCAATATGCGAGTCGTGCACTGAAGGCGTTCGAAAGGGCATATACCATTAGCGAACTGGAATGTTTGGCCATTATATTCGGTATAGAAAAGTTTGCGGTTTACTTGAAAGGAAGAAAATTTAAAATTCTTTGTGACCATAAGAGTCTTATATGGTTAAACTCTGCTAGGCAATGGAATCCTCGCTTGACAAGATGGGCATTACTTCTCCAGGAATACAGTTTTGAAATAGTGGATATTAAAGGAAAGGACAATAAAATTGCAGATGCCTTAAGTAGATCCCCTTTACATATGACGCAGGAACCAGAGGAAGTGTTGAAGTTATCCATAAATGCCATCATGGATGAAGAACTCGGGAACATATCCAGACAGGAATGGATAGAAAGCATGAAGAAAGACGAAGAATTAAGCGGCATCTTAAATGTCTTGAATGGAGATAGAAATGAAAACGAAAAGAAAATGAGAAGAGCGAAGATAGAAGGAAAATATGTAATTAAGGAAGGAATGATTTTTAGAGTAAGCATAGAGAAATCCAATCAAGTGCAACTCTGCGTACCTGGAGCACTAATTAAAAAAGTACTCGCAGAAGTGCATGAGAAGTCTGGACATTTCGGGATTGATAAAACATTGAGACTTGCCCGGAGATTTTTCTTCTGGAAATGTATGAAGAGAGACGTGGTGGATTATGTAAGAAACTGTATGTTATGTATAAAAACTAAACCTTCAAAATTAAAAATGGAAAGAGAAGAGTTACACGTAACTGCAAAAAATCCTCTAGATATGATATCTATTGATCTGATTGGACCTCTCCCAAGATCGCGAGGATTTACATATATTCTTACATGCGTCGACGTGTGCAGTAAGTTTGTAATATGTTATAACCTCAAGAAGGCTACAGCAAAGGAGATAGTAAAATATTTAGAAGAAGGATTTGTCAAACATTATGGAGTTCCAATAAAAATTCTAACGGATAATGGTACACAATTTGTATCGGAATACTTTAAAGATTACCTGAAGTTTAAAGGAATTAAGATGATAAACGTTACTAGGTATCATCCAAGTTCGAACCCGATAGAGAGATATAACGGGGAAATAGTAAGAATTCTAAGAATGTTATGTCATGAAAATCATACGAAGTGGTCTGCAGCAGTTAACAGAGCCATAAGATGGATAAATAACTCTATATCTGAGGAAACAAAGAAGAGTGCGGCCGAATTGTTTCTGGGATATATGGAAGAACCCGGAATCTTCAAGGAATTTGATTGGCCGAGGGAAGTAATATCCAAAGAAGAGACTAAAGAAGTATTACTAGACATATACATTAAGAGAATGAAGAAAATGAACAAGAAAGCAGAGAATGGTACGAAAATAAAATTAAAAAAGGGAGACTTAGTATTTTGCAAAACACACCCAATGAGCAAAGCATCAGAGAAAGCAATCAAGAAATTGTTCTTCATATATGAAGGTCCATACGAGGTCATGAATTTGTTTCGGAACACAGCGGTAGTAAAGCATACAGGAACAAAGATAGAGAGAAGGGAGAACCTGAAGAATATCCGGAGGTACAACTGCACGGAGGAAGTAAAAAAGAGCTTAGTTAATGAATAATAGAAACAGTAAGAGAAGTCACATAGAACGAGGGAAAAATTTATAAATTTACAAATGAACTTTCCAATATATAAATTTTTCATCCTCAAGGAGGGGGATACTTTGTCACGTGCCAGTTTCGATGACACAATGAAGGTTGCAAGGAGGAATGGTTTCTCGGAAGCGACGATAGATGGCAGCACGCCATATAAAGAAGAGCAGAGCTCATTGTACAAACTAGGAGCGGAGAAGAGCGATTATATATATTATAGTAAATAAAAAATATATAAAGGAAGAGTATAAAAGTTATAGAAGGAGTGAATAAAATGTTGTATATAGCAAATTAAGATAATTAAGAACATGCTCATATATGATACGTTTAGGAAAGTCATTAGGTGAGCAAATGAATTCAGAAATGTATCTCTTTTATTTTCCTGACGAGGAGAACATCGTCAGTGTTTGGTTGTTTGTCCCCGGTGGCGCTGTTGTCAAATTAGACGCCCCGAAGCACTTTACGGTTGCGCTTCTTTTTAGTCGCACTGGGCCATTGGCAGCGCTTCTTATTAGCGATCCTGGTTATTCCCCTTTGGTCGTTAAATAGGAGGTGGCGCTATTGTCAGTTTAGTCGACCCTACTCTTTCTACAAGTATAGCTTGTATTGTTTGACAAAGAAGCGGGGGGAAAGCGAGCACATAAATAAGATTACGCTTTAAAGGAAGATAATAAATTAAACGAAGAAAAGAAGAAGAAGCCTTTTCGATTATCAAAGAAGAAGAAGCCTTTTGATAATAAAAGAAGAAGAAGGCTTTTCCATATTAAAAGAAGAAGAAGCCGTTTCCATATTAAGAGAGGAAGAAGCCGTTTCCATAATAAAAGAAGAAGAAGCCTTTTAGAAGAAGAAGAAGCCGTTTAGATAATAAAAGAAGAAGAAGCTTTTTCCATATTAAAAGAAGAAGAAGCCTTTTTGATAATAAAAGAAGAAGAAGCCTTTTTGATTATATATATATATATTCTCTGTATTTTGTCAAGTTCTCAGAATATAGATCCGCATTTTACTATATCCTCTTGGCTATAAAACGCTTTCTTATTTGGAATTCTCAAACAAAGAACATATCCCCCTGATATTAAGATATCTGTAGCCGTGGTAAATAACATGTAAGTACGTACCCACAAGGGGCGTTGCAACCCATGTCTCTCTTGTGGCAGTCAGACACCCTGCAGACTGGACCATCTCGGCTCTCTCTCTCTCTCTCTCTCTTCCTCTCTTTCACCCACCTATTAAATACCATCCTTACTATAACTTATGCAAATACAAAAATATTTACTGTTCTCTTCTTCCTTCATATCTCTCTCTATCTCTATCTCTCTCTCTCTCTCTCTCACTCACACACACACACACACACACACACACACACACACACACGCATACAAAACGTAAAGATACCTACCTCCGTGACGTAACAGTTACAGAGCGCTACGACGCCAGGGGTCTGGGTTCGTCACTCATCCTCATCTTCGCATTTAGCCAAAATTAGCAAACAAGCGAAGTAAAATAAACCAATCAAGTAGACAAAAAGAAAACAATCTACTTACCCTTCATTAATTCCTCTCTTATCATGGCTTCCACTACATCTCCTTTGATGATAGTTAAATTGTTTCACGTATAATCGTTCCGAACATTTTAATCAGAACATTCCAGGAGATCCAAACATTCCATTCGTACTTAACGGGCAACATTAGGCACGAGACACCGTTGTTCACACAATTACCTTGTGAATTCCTCTGTGGAAAACTCCAACCGATTAATTAATTAATTACATAATTAGCAAACATGATTGTCGGAGGTAAATTCAGTAATAGAACTGATATTCTTTGTTGACAAAAGCGAGGGTGGGTGCCCTAAGCAATGTTTCTCAATCGTCGTGATGGGGGTGATTACATTTAGTTGTATTATTGGCGTATGTAGGACTTTTCTGAAGAGGCTGGAATTGCAAAGGTGGATTTTGTATAGCTGCGTTTCTAATTACTATTTTAACGTTCGTCTTAAATGTTGTTCAAATATAGAAAAATTGTAACCCAGGGGTCCTTTTTATTGCTTTTTCATGAGATCTTATGTCATTTCAAAATATTGATTTTCTATAAATTTCAGGAGGGGCTGTAGATCAATCAGAACCCTCCCTGCGCGCTACAGTGAGTTGTATCAATTCTGTAAAAAGTAAAGTGCTCCCCTGTGCTTTGCACCACTCCATGAAGGTGTATAGGGAGTGTGGAGTTAGGGCCCCACACTTTCTTGATCACGGTCGAAGCTGGGGGTGATGAGATGAGCACCACGCCCCTGGCCGCCTCTACCCCCAGAGCTTCCTTGAGGTACCCACTTTATACGACGCTGGGAGGACGCCGGAGCTGCTTGAACAGGTGGAAAAAATCCCGGTTCTCTCCCGCCGGGGATCGGCCCCGGGTCTTTCGCCTGGTAGCCAGACGATAGCGATATGTGTTTTAGTACACGTTGTGTACTCTTCGAGTTTTAAGTTCATTTTATGCACAGATAGGTTAATTGTGACTGGATCTGGAGTTTACAGCTGAATCCGGCCACTATGTGCCCCCACCAGGAATGAACCGTGCACCCAATGATTGCAAGTCGACGTCGTTAACGCTATCACATCGGGAGGCTGTATTGTATAATGACACCAGCTAATGCAGAAATGTATGATATTATAATCACCCTGTATTTTATTACTCACAATTGCATAATATATGTTATTTTTCATGCCTGGCACGCCCTCTCTATTTTTTTATGTTTCTATGCGAGTGGGTACACGGAAAAGTAAATGCATTACTTGATACAAGAAATGCATAATGTCTGTAGTCCAGACCAAGCGTTTAAATTGACACGTTCTTTCAGTCAAAAGAACATGATTATTTAACTAAAACACAAAGAAATGATCACATAAAGATCGTAGCATTTGCGTGGTACCTCTCAGGGTATTGGGTAATAATATCTCTGTTCGTTCGTTTGTCAAATAAAAGTCAAAGTCAAGTTTTCACTAAGAGAATAGAAGTATATTTTACTTCTAACCAAGAGAAATACTTACGTACATAAAATCCATTTCACCAAAGATATAACAGCTTCTTACAATTCAACTTGACCACTCTTTTAAAACTCAAAGCCCGAACTAAAATTCAAGACAAAACACAATCGTAATTCCCATGGTAACAGCTCTTACAAGATATGTATATACAGGTCAGTCAGTCAATATCCTGACATTATCAGTGATAGGTTAAATATTAAATACCACGAGAATCACATACTAAATAGCAGAGATTAAGATTAAGAGATTAAAATTAATAACAATATACTTAACTATATACTAATACATTTGTACAACGACAAAGGTAATGAAAGAACAATAAACATATGTACAAGAGGAAAGGACGTGTCAAAATGCATCATTAAGAAAGATGCAGGAAGGTACAACAACAAGCACATCGTAACGCAATGTTAAAACTGCGTTGGGATCGAACCAAGAACCTTGAATCTTCGATTGGGTGATGATGTTATTCATCTTTCAGATGGTTAACACTCGCTTGGCCTAAATGTGATATATGCAATACATTCAATGGCAAAATAATTCACATGTGCAATAATTTGATTTGATTATATTCCCATATATGATTCGGTCAAAAGAGATAAATTATATAATGTATTAGTAGAGTTTGGAATACCTAAGAAACTTGTTAGCATGATAAAAGTATGCACCAGTGAAACAGAAAGTAAAATTCGTGTGGGTATTAATATGTCTGACAAATTTACAATTCATGATGGGTTAAAACAAGGAGATGCATTATCTCCATTGCTCTTTAATTTTGCCTTAGAATATGCTGTTAGGAAGGTAAACGAAACTAAAGAAGGACTAAAATTAAATGGTGTGACTCAGTTGTTAGCATATGCAGATGATGTAGACTTACTGGGGGATGATGTGAATACAATTAAGAATAATGCTAAAATATTTTTCAAAACTGCTAAAGAGATAGGTTTGGAAGTTAACAAAGAGAAAACTAAATATATGCTTACAGGCCGAAACCAAGTGTTAGGTAATAATCAAAATCTAATTATTGATAACAACTCGTTTGAACCAGTTTCCAAATTCAAATACTTAGGAGTAATATTAACAAATGAAAATTATATTAAAGAGGAAATAAAAAGTAGGCTTAATTCAGGAAATGCATGTTACTTCTCTCTTCATAAACTTTTGTCTTCTCGTTTAATATCTAAGAAGCTAAAAGTTAAAATATACAAAACAGTAATTTTGCCTGTAGTATTATATGGATGTGAAACTTGGTCCCTTACATTGAAAGAGGAACATAAATTGAGAGTATTTGAAAATAAGATCCTTAGGAAAATCTTTGGACCTAAAAGGGATGAGGAGACAGGTGAGTGGAGAAGGTTACATAATTTAGAACTACATAATTTGTATTCATGTCCAGATATTATTATAATAATTAAATCAAGAAGACTTAGGTGGGCAGGCCATGTGGCACGAATGGGAGAGGAAAGAGGAGTTTACAGGATTGTTGTTGGGAAACCTGATGGTAAGAGACCTGTAGGAAGGCCAAGACGAAGATGGAGGGACAACGTTGAGATGGACGTAAGGGAAATCGGTAGGGATGGAAAAGAGTATATAGATCTTGCTCAAGATAGGGAAACATGGAAGGCCTGTGTTGCTGCAGCCATGAACCTTCGGGTTTAAGAAGGCTAGAGAGTTAGTTAGTTAGTTAGTTAATAATTTGATTTATCTACTCTCCATGACTGAACCGATATGGATATTGGTAAGAAGAGGATAATACGTGGCTCACAAATAGATGAAGTTTATTTGCACACTTGTCTGACCGTCCTGTCAGAGTTCAATCTCTTCACGCACCATTCTCCAATAATCGCTTCCCACTTCTCTCTCACACAATCCCAGTACTTACTCTCTCTCTCTCTCTCGTATTCTCACTTCCTCACGATTCCAACGCTCATTCCATAGCCGTCTCTCAAGCCACTAACCTAACGTTTGCCTAATTGCTTATTCCTCATTCCTTTCTCTGCTTCCTGCTATGTTAAGAATAACATAAATCGTGTAACTTCTTACCCAATACCTTGGGTACGATACGACATGAATTGATGCATTAAGGTACAGCTCGACATAGAAAAAACTCACTTGTATCATATGGTGTACTTTGTCTTTACCTTTACAAACTATACAAGAAATGCACTAAACTGTAAACGTGATTCTTGGCAAAAGCCAAGAAACCTACTTTAGTAATCAATCTATGTGTCTCTGGTGCATCAAATAGATATGATGCATTTCGTTTGCTGCGTGTACACGCTGTCGCGGGAATCTCTGGAGCACTCTGCGCAAGTCGAGTAAGCTTGACCAAAGCAAGCTCCGCCAACTCGGTTTCTCCCCTTCTCTGCCGTCATTCGCGGCCTTGTTCCTCAAAGTCTCCACACAGTGTGTAGTGGTTTCAATTCCGCTTTAACCTGTAGGACCAGTGCCGAATACCCTTTTTGAGAATAAAATACGACTTTAACAATGCAATACGCTCATTGTTGCACTGGCAGCGAATTGAAAGCTCGGAAAATAAACGTAAAGTCTCAACTGGAGCGCAAAATTTGCAAAGGGCAAAAATGTGTCACACTGGTCGATCCATATCAAGTTGGACGGCGGCTTTACACAGTCCCTTATAATGAAAAGGGAGGAGCGTGAAAATGATAACTCTTGCCTTGCAATTTCGTCTCCCTCTTGACGTCACGGATGACGTAGTTTCCTTCGTACCATTACAGCTTGTTGCCTTTTTATTTCGTTCAAACTTTTGTCTCTTTTCGCTGAACTCTGATATTAACTCCCAGCTGCCAGGCATCATCTGCTTTCGCAATACAAGTTTCTAGCTTCAAATAGGTTTACGTGGGTGGAACGTAACGTTCTGCTTAACATAAATTGTCGTCACACTGCAGTAATCCGTTTCTAAATTACGGTGGATAGAAACATGTAATTTTCAAAACACTGAAGAAAACAAGTTGAACAAATGCCACAGAGAGGCAATATCCGAACAATAACGACCTATTATAAGATTTTGCCTTTGGTATTGCTACAACAGCTAAATATTTCCCCTTTTCGTGAATTGTGTAATCCTTAAGCTTCGGAAAATATTTTAGCGTTTATCTGGGGGATACTTTCTCTTCAGCCAACGAAAATTTCTGAGCCGACCTCCGTAGCAGAATGGTTAGCACAGCGCGCTACGTCGAATCCCGGCCTGGGTAAGTGTCCCCTCTTAAATTTCATCATATCATAACTCATCTCCATCGTCGCGATTAGCCAAAAGTGGTAGATTAGTTACGCTAAATAACAAAAGTAAAATCAAATCCAATGTCTGGACCCACCACTGAGTATGGCTTGAAATACACCCTTACTCAAAGTTTGTTTTGAGTGGAATTTACGCACAGATTGATTAATCGGGATTGGCCCTACAGAATATACTTGGATCCGCAACGCTATGTACCTCCACCGGGTATCGAACTCGGGACCCATTGATTACAAGGTGAGGACGTTACTAACCGCGTGTGAAAACATATGGCGAAGCGTAAGTAGATTAATTTACACGGATTTGCTTTCCTAAGGATAATACACTGATGTCGAAATGAACAACGAAGGGGTTTCTCTCTAGTGTTCTCCCTACTATCTTTCCATATTTCTCTTTTCTTGCTGTTTTGTCTCCCCAACCCCCTTTCTCTCAATTTTATTCCTTACCTCTAAATAATGTTTCTGTCTTTTCTGCTTTGTCTCTTTTTCCTTCTTTTGTGTACATTCTATCCAGACTCACTCTCCTTGATTCTCTCTCTCTCTTTCTTTCTCTGTCTCTTTTCTTTTCCATCTTTTTTTTACCTGATGTATTTCCTTATTTTCCTCATCCATCTCTGCCTGTTTTCCACCACACTCCTACTCCTTTCCTTTCCATCTTTCTCGTTCACTGCTGCATTTCCTTTTCTATTGTCTTATATTTTCCACGTTTGCTGTTCTCTTTCTCCATTCTCTTATCTATTTTGCTTTTCTATCTTTTTGCCTTTATGTGCTGTTTTCCTCTCCCACTCTTTTTGTCCTCGTTCTCCCTTCTAATTTTTACTTTTGTCGTTTATTTTCTCTGCTCTCTCAATTCTAAAGAAATTGTTAACAAACAAACCTGTATAGTTATAGATTTTTGTCCGGTTGTGCAATATATCTCTAGGCCTAGCTCTATTTTACCAATGAAGTTATCTTCTTTCTTTTTTTTAAGACTCGAATTCTTACTAGCATCTAACTTCTAAGCACGATAGGTCAAACTGATGGAAACTGGGTCAGATAGGAACATCTCTCTGGATGCATTCGACACGGTTTCTGAACAATTGTATTTGACTAGAGGGAGTTGCAGAACTTCTGGTAAGCTAATATGGAAGATTCGAACTTTCCGTTGGGAAGAAGGTCGAATTCAAGAGAACGGAGCTTTATAGGAAGATTACATTCTCCAAGGAACACGTGAACCAACGCCTTTATTCTCAGAACTTGATGTCTTCAGCTTCCGTCCATAGGCTTAGGTCCCTGTTGGAATTTACTGCTGTCCGAGCGCAACAAAATTTTGTTATGACGCAGAAGCTCGGTTTATAAAATATAGTCGTCATATAATTGGCAGACTTTATAATGTACTCACATGGTTGCCCCTTTGAGATGATTGAAGCGGTCACTATTCGGCAGGCACGTAGACAGGGGGAGGGCTAAGGAGGCTGAAGCTCCCCCCGGAAATCTTAGAAATATCTAATTTAAATAGTCTTATTGTGAATAACAGAAATAATGTTATACCATAGTAAAAGCACAAGGAAAGAAGTTTAGTGTATAATAGAGGAACCAGGTAATACTTTTATAGTCTACCATTTAATCTAAATAATAAATGGTTCCACAGCTTCCAAAACATAGTTTTCTTCTTGAGAGGTAACGTAATATATACTTTATGAGTAAAATTTACCACTAACTGTTAAAGCCTTTTTTTGAACGATAGTTTAAAAGTTAATGACAAAATACAATAGCTATTATATGATTTTTTCAGCACAATACCTGCACTAAATATAAGAAAAATAACGGACAACAATTGTGTTAGATATTCACTGATACGGTAGATCGAGTAGCAATCTCTCCATTTATGTAATAATAGCAATAAATTTGGATTAAAATTGGTATATTTCAATAACTTATACTCCCTCTGTCCCATAATTATTGTCCGGTACACCTTTGTTTGTTGTCTCATAATAATTGCCCGATATTCAAACTGTGACATTGGAGTATACAGAAGAAGAACACGAAACACTGGAATGAGTCATACAACTTTATTACTCAAGGATCAGTACAAATTGTGCTTTCTATTTGCCTATTCGTCTGTCATTCCTGTACTACCATTTTGGCATACCGGACTATAATTATTGGACAGAGGGAGTAATAGTTATTATTGTAAAATAATTATTATTATTATCATTATTATTTGTACTAATCAAGTTTTATCTATGCTCTGACCCTCTACAAATATTTCTGGCAACGCCCGGGGTGATAGAATTCTGGCTACGGACCTGCTTTTCGGGCAAATAAATCTTCAAGTGACAAACAGTAAATTGTTAGTTTCTTGTGCCTGTTCATAAAATTCTATCCTTCTATCATTGACAGACAATGAATGAAATATTTATGGAAGAACCCGTACCATGCCCTTCCCCCACTCGAGCTGTGAAATATAAAATGTGAACTTATAAAAGCTACTAAAATAACATTGACGATTTATCAAATTTGTAAAATTTTCTATTTTGTCCTTGCATAAATGAATGGCTTTGTTGTGCAGTGTGTCGGGCTCCAGAAGTCTGCAATATTGAATAGTTAATTTTATAAACATTGACACAAGGCTTAGTTGGAACAGGTACGACATTCCTTTTAATCCCTTTCCCGGCTTTTTTCTATCTCAAGTCGTGATGCAAAAATGTATATATATATATTTTTGGTTAACTCACATTTAGATATGTTCTTTATTATAATACTAGCTGATTCACCAATTAGCTTAGAGACTACGAAAACTATGGATTCGACACTAATCTAGGTCATTTGGCGGCATTTTATTTTTCACCCCCTCTCACCCTCTACGCCGATAGGTGATGAACTTGTAGTTGAACCGCATTGGGAGTGTCACGAAAACTATGGATTTCATTCGCAATACAGCCTGAATGTTATACAACCCGAGAAACACTATCGTTGTGCGGGATTGCATAGAGTCACGGATGTCTGTTTGTGCGGAATTTAATACGTATCGGTGGTTCTCGATTATTTTTATATGTCAAACCCTTGCACCCCACCCTTAAGGGTGCCAGAGGTGTATTGCCACAAAAATATTATTTCCAGATTGCAAGTGATACGTGTACCAAGTTTGGTTCAAATTGCTCCAGGCGTTCGAGAGTTATGTCGGAACAAACAAATACACACACCTTAACATACATCCATTTTTATATATATAAATTAATTGACAATACGTATCAATTAATTTATAAGTAGGGTATATTATATTCCAAACATAGAATTATCATAGCTTTTCAATGGTACTGATACAAGAAAATTGAAGGAAAACTGAAATCATTACGAATTTGCGGAACACGTAACTCTTCGGAAACTTCTTAGATTTGAATGTATACAAGAAGCAGTAAGCTGTACACCGTGTAACAGCCTTTGCAAGCGACTGTATTGCTGATTCTTAGGTCGGGGGTGGGATGCATCAGTGAATTGAAATATTTTTTTTAGTTAATTTTTGCCATAATATTGCAACTCTACAATTGTACATTTAGCTACAGTTGTAATATTACCATAGCATTTATTGTGACATTTAATATTCCCAACAGTATTTCGACGACCACCACGGTGAAGTGGTTATCACAGCGTGCGACGATGTCTGGTCCCGGTTTTGAATCCCGGGCTGGGCATGGTGTCATTTGTATTTTCCTTCATCAATTTAATCACATCATTACTCATCCTCATCGTCGGGATTAGACAAGCAACGTAAAATAACTTAATTGAATCAGCATCACAGGATTTCGGATCTGATTGCCGCAGTATTTCGATTTTTTTTATCCCTCAAAGTGAGGGTTTTCAATTCTATGTTAACTTCGAAAGTAGCCACGTTAAAGTTACCCATAATTTAAATGCCTCCTTTTTCATCCGAAAAATCTCATTGTTGCAAGATTTTTTCCCTCTGTGCGCATTTCTTAGCCAGTTGCAGCAAAGTTCCCGCAGATTTATGTAACACCAGATAAGAGAACTGCAAGAAAATTTGTCTTCAGTTATTTCTCTCCTTCTTTGTTTTCGGGCCGGCTTTGCGACAAATGGCCACCGCGCTCTGTCTTTGGAATACTTAAATCGCTTCCATAATTTCTTGTTTCTTACGAATATCCCGGCGCGGACCTTGAAAATTTTTCTTCTTTTTTGGATTTCTTATCTCCTACCTTATAACTCGCTATAAAACTGACCTAGAGAAGTTTTACGTATGTGTCTACTTTCCACGCTAGACCATTATTTATTCATAAAGATAAAAGCCGACCTCCGTCGGGGAGTGGTTAGCACAGCGCACTGCGACGCTAGAGGTTCCATGTTCGAATTCCGGCCTTGGCATGAGTGTCCTTTGTGAGTGTCACTTCATCAATTTAATCACATCATCAGTCATTCTCATCGTCGCGATTAGCTACAAGTGGCACAAACGCGAAGAAAATAAACAAAATCAATAAATCAACCAATCTTCACCGTTCATCTCCATCATCGCGATTAGACTAAAGTGAAATAACTATTTAAATCATCCCTGTAAATCATATCTTGTACACTGCTTGTATGCAGTGGAAATCAGAGCAGAATCTATGTTTTTGCTATTTAGAAATCCTTTTCAAACGTTCTACGTTTCATAGCCATGTTTGGCGCTCTCAAAATAATATAAATTCCGGTGCTTTCAACCAGTAAGCTTGAATGCATGCAATATGCAAATACCAGCGTCGCTTCTAGCCAAATTCCATTTCACAAGTGCAAAAATTAATGACCTCCGATTCGAATCTCGTTGAAAATGGGCGATTTTCAAGTTGAAATGAGAATCGTTAACATTCGGTTTTCAGGGTCTGAATTAAGCGGGTTTTTTTTTTCAAATTTATCTTGTGTCCTGATGAAAATCCTCTCTGTCGACGCCGAGCATATCAATTGCTCAAGGTCGAAAGATTTTGCGTTTGAAAATGGGCGTGGAGATCAGTCATCCGGATTGCAATCGCTGGCTGGATCAAAATTGTAATCCTTATGGAAGCGCGAAGACCATCTGTTTTTATCTGCGCTCAAAACGACAGGAATATGGGGTGTTACATTTCTACGAGCCTTGAAAGCGAAAATCAATGCGGGAACGTCTTTTCTGTGGCAGATTCGGTTCAACGCAAAACTCTTGTAAAAGAAAATCTTGCGTTGATGGAATGTACTTTTTCTCACATAAAATGTGGATTGGTGCTTGAAATACTGATCTTAGTGAAGCTGTTGGTAAGATAGTCCATTGGAATTTTGGCTCAAATGAAATGTTTTCAAAGAACCAAGTAAGAGAAAGAGAGAGAAGGGCAGAGGCGTGGCGTGCATGTAGCCGCTGTTACCGCAGGTAACACCAAAATATAAAGAATTGAAGAACCCGTCTTAAAATATTATTACGTACATAAACTGGTAATATTGTCGTAAAGTAAACATTGCAAACTGCCATTTTTTCTGACAACGGCAAAAGCGAAGAGGAGGACTGATCCGGTACCCTCCACAGGCAACATGAGGAAAGGGCCCTGAGCCCACGCAAGGAAGACTTCGCGTTGCGGCAAAGACTGTTATGGCGGGAGGAGGAGGCGGGCTGTTTAGCCGGCGCAGTTGCCGGTGATGCTTACAGGAAACATACCAGTGTTGCCATATTCAATTGACAGAAAAGAGCTAAGTCGCCTAATCGGGTCTATCTTACTCTGAAGGTGTCCAGTCACACTGGGGAACGATGGCGCAGTGTTAGTAGCGTCGCCGCCTTATAATCAAGGGATTCCGGTTTCGATACCCGGTGGAGGCACAAGTGGTGCGGATCCAACTTTAAACTGTCCCGATTAGCATTACTGTTCATGAAGTGGACTTAAATCGCCAAATCAAAATTTAAAAAAAATCAAATCACACTGGGGCAAAAGCAAACTACCAAGTGATATTTTGTATTTACACTAAATATCAGCGATTATGAAAGTCCTCTTTGTCCTTCTTCGACATCATGGGCGAGAAGGAGAGGAGAGGGATGGGTATGGTCAAGGGGTCCGCTGTCCTTCTAAAAATGTCAACCTAAAATTCTATATTTCACACATATAATATTATTTCGGTTACAGGAATTTGTGATAATTGTTGATAATACTGATTGACATTGACATACGTTGTCGCAGGAATGCAATAATTTGGGATTGAAGCAATGTTTTTGAGGTGGTAGAACTGTTTTTGGGTGAAAACAATACTTACAAGCATCATTTCCCGATTGTTATCTTAGCACGCTCTGAAGTGTCAGGTGTCGCAGGTTCGAATCCTCAGCAAGAAATGGTTATTTCAATGTTCGTTGTTATTTTATTTTACTTACATAATTATAAAAATTAATAATTACATACACAAAGAAATAATAATTTTATTTCAATAATTCACCACGCATCGTCATCGTCACGATTATCCTATAAAGCGAAAGCCTTAAAGGTAGCAAAGGACGTAAAATATACGAAATGGTAGTGGTGTCAGAAATGAGATTTCAGTGGATTTAGCGAAACATGGGAGTGGGAGTAGTTAGGAAACAGATGAAGACTACATCTACTCTACATACGTCTTATTTGAAACGAAAAGTTTCGCGATTTGGGCAAATCTGGTTTCAAAAGAACTAAGATGGCAACATTAGTAGAACGGGACTTCTTGCAGGTTCCGAAGGAAATATTGGGGAAGGGCAGATGCTGAGAGGGGAGGGGGCAAGGAGGGTGCTTCAGTGTTACAAAAGTAAACAACGGTTTGTGGGAGGGACTGTGCAGTGGGAGTTTTGTGACTGGTGTCTTTCGTCTTTATGTTGTTTTCGGGCATTGTCAATTAATTTATGAAGCTTGCTCCGAGTTCCGAGGTGGCGGGTTCATCCTATCTGGACAGTGTGTGTAATCGTGCGATAGAAGATATTTTGAAGCAATCTTTCGGTTCGTTATTTTGCAGAAAAAATCGAAATTGTGGCGAAAGGTAGGCCAAAGCCTATTTTGAACGATTTAAAAACCAAGTCGTCTGCTGGATATGACCGACATTTCAATGTTTCGTGGTATAACGACTATCCGTGGTTATGTGGATGTGTGCAGTTGTCTAAACTCTTTTGTTGGCCATGTACTCTATTTTCGGGTGAAAAAAAAACGTGTCGAATTCAGATGTGGATAACATGGACCATGACGCACCCAAAAATTCAAATTCAAATGAAAAACTTCTCTTTATGACAGCATCATAGAAGTTTTTTGATTTGATTTGATTGATTTTGCTTCGCTTGTGCCACTTTTGGCTAATTTGCGAAGATGGGGATGAGTGATGATATGATTAAATTGATGAATAGACATCACAAACGCCCATGCCCAAGCTAGGTTTCGAACCCGGGATCCCAGCATCATATAACTATTTTCAAAGTCGGATTGATCTGCTCTATAAGTAGCCTTCGATGTTTCTGTAAGTATCAAATTACGTATTATTGTGTCAACAACCAATGTTTGCGATTTCACTTTAGTCCTTATGTCAACATTTTTTTTCTGATTAATAACTTTACCAAAATCTAGTATTGAATTGCATACGTACCAGATTAATATTATATGAACTACTTGGAAGACATTGGGGGGGGGGGCATGAGGTGGGGAGGCACCCAAGTCTCCCTTAAATGTCCTACTGATATCCGGTAACACTTTTAAAAATCCACGCCACGCCACTGGAGAAGGGGGAGGTGACAGAAATAGAGGAGGAGAAGAAGAAACACCGAATTATGGATAGAGGAAGACTGAGAAAAATGGAAATAGAAGGGGAAGGACAGAGGAGAAATAGACATAGAGAGATAGAAAGAGAGAAACGAGAAAGAGGATAGTGAAAATGGAGAGGAAGAAAAGGCTAGAGATAAGATAGAAAAATAAATTAATGAAAAAGGATAGGATTGAGGAAATAGAGAGATTATAGGAAGATGTATAGAAAGAGAGGGTAAAGAGAAAGAGGAGAGTGAGAGAGCGATAAGGATGGAATGATGAATAGAGAATGGTAAGAGTGAGAAAATTGAAAGGGAGGGAAAGAAAGATAAAGAGAGATAGAATTAGAAAGATAGAAGTGAGGGAGAAAATAAGGCGAGAGAGAAAATAAAAATATAAATAATATTTTTCGGTAGGAGATAGATGGAATAGAGAGATAGAGAGGACAGAGAAAGAGAGAATAGTGATAAAGAAAGAGGGAATAGGAAGATAAAGAAAGAGGGAATAGAGAAAAATATAGAGGGAATAGAGAGGTAAAGAAATAGGGAATAGAGAGATTAAGGACAGAGAAAGAGAGAATAGACAAAGACAGAAGCAATAGTGAAAGTGAGAGAAGGAAGGAACAGGAACAGAGAAAGTGGATAAAGGGGAGAGAGAGAGAGAGAGAGATGAAAATAAAGAGGATTAAAAGGAAAGAAGGAAATATAGGAGACGAAGTGAGGGCTTTATGAGAATGATCTTTAAAAACAATCAAGAGCTCTTCGTAACTAATTTAGCGTACAGAAGAAATCATTTCAAGCAGAGTTCAACATCCTCTGATCCTTACTATTTATTACAGGAACTTCTGCATTGTGCTTCCTGAAAGAATGAAAACTCAGATTAGATCACTGTCGCGGTGATTCATTCTCACTAATGACTTCTCGCTAATCCTTCTGTGCTTTAGAAAAGATTTCAGCGTGAGACTTTTCAGTAATTGCAAGCGTTCCTCGGACAGGTAGCGAGCGCCATCTTCCTTCATCTCAGAGAGTCTTCTTTTGTCCTGGCTTGATGACACGGCCCCAGATAACTCACGGCCATTGTTCCGAAGTTATTTCTCCTGGGCCGTATCATCAGCGGAAGCCCCCTGATGTCGTTTAGGGAGTGAACTTTTATTGAAGCAATCCCAACAACCTGCGGCGATAAAGAACGGCGTTTGAAAGAAGATTGACTAACCCTTTGGCTGTATAATAAAATTTTCAGTGTTGTAGGTTAATCCGACGATGCTTTAAGGGTGTTTTGGGGAGTTTCTGCGACACAGAGTTTATTGTTGCGTTTTATTATTCTGAGCACCGTCTTTCTTTTACTTCGGTCCCCTGAAGCTAGATTGCAAAAGGTTATGTGCATCACTCACTCATCAATGTACAGTCACCAGCAAAAATTGGGCACTTAGAAACACTAAAATACTTACAAAGTCCTCAACAGATGGCATTGTATGTGTACACACACACACACCACGGCTGCCAAAATTCAAGCGGGTCACTTTTACACATTATAATCTCTTAATGGGAATTATATTTTTTCAAATATGTTTGTTGAGCTGTCAATAATATTGAAAGTGTATGATGAATGCATCAACTGGAATTGTTTATTTGTTATCTCTTTTTAACGATATGTAGTGGATTTTAAAAATAATAAAAATGCATTTTGGGGGAAAATTATTAGGATAACGTAGAAACAGGGATGGTACATTACTTTTCTCTGGTCTGCAAAATACGTAATTTCTAAATGCAGGTATTGGAAATAAGAAGAGATGTAAAATGTATGGGAGGGTAACATCGTTATCTCGTTTTGAATTCAACTGTTGGTGACAGATACGTGTGATGCACTGCAACTGTACAGTGGGATCCATGAGTATTACCGTGCAAATTGTCCATGACTATTTTCATTAATTTTTCTCTTACATCCTGTGTGTTTCTAAGCGATGGTTTTTTATGTATGCTGGTGCAGAAGTTGTAAAGAGCTTGTTTTGAGTTTTCTCTTAATTCTTGAAGCTCTTATTGCACGCACGTGGTGATGGACAATTTGCACGGTAATACGCATGGATCCCACTATACAGCACATTAATTTCAAGGCCTTGGCGTTCAACTGGGTTTCCATAGTAATATGCAACCTATGTAGCAAGAATTGAAAGAGGATAAATTAATTCTTAACGTATTATTTCACTGAACATACTCGAACACAACATACTCGAGACATTTTAAAATCAAACCACTTATCAAACAAAAACGAATCGAAATCAAAAACTTTCAAAATATTGACATTGATAAAGCGTTCTTAATCTCAACAGTTCCCTGTTAATACATAAACATGTGTACAAAGCAAGAAAGTAAACACTTGTTACTTTGAGTGTAGAAAACGGCCACAACACACACGCACACACATCATGTAGTTTCTGCGCTTTATTTTAAACTAAATATCGTAATTGTAGTGAATAACCTAAAGAGGCTGAAAATCATTTAGAATACTGATCTAGCCAGTGACATTGCAAACGCACTTTAAGCTTTGATACATATCTCACAGAGTAGATATACGTATGGGAGTGCATTTCTACCAGATAGATAGGGGAGGGAGTTAGTTACCTGGTTATTATGCAAATCATTATTCAGTTCCTGAGAATACCCCTGAGCGTCCACACAATAACAAGGATAGTTGTTGCTATGGGCGGTACATGAACCAAGGCAATAATCTTTCTATCTCAGTTTACGAGACTCATTCTAAAGTTACTGCCTGAACCTCGTCAACATCATTTATACTATTTCCGTCATTGTGGTCGGTCTAGATTAATAATTATGGAGGCATTGACTGATTTAACGTTTCATAATTTAAACTTGACAAACGTGTATTTACAAAACCCACGTGCAAATCGCAACTGTAGGCGTGGCTAATATCAATAACCAATAGTAGCATGTTCTTACATGAAGGAGCCTCCCCGATGGCGCAGTGGTAGCGTCGTCGTCTTGTAATCAAGGGGAGTCGATACCGCATAGTGGTTCGGATCCCACTTTAAACTGTAGGTCCAGTCCCGATTAGCCTTACTGTGCATAAAGTGGACTTAAAACACCAACTCAATCAATCAATCAATCTTACATGAAGCAACGGTTCATCACCTACATAGGGTACTACATTCATGTTGAAGGAAATGCAAAGCTCATGAGCATATTTACAAAACCCACATGGGAATCGCAACTGCAGGCGTGGCTAGTGGTAACAGCTTATAGTAGTATGTTTGTTAGATGGCACAACGTTCTATCAGCTACTTCACCACGAAGCTAATAAAACAGAGATATGCATCCATTTGACGACACCCATACTTTATAAATAAAAATACGTTAATTTTATAATTAGACCTAACCGATTTTTCAAGTGTGTGGGTGTTAAGCTGACCTCCTTAGCATGTCCAGTTTTTGGGTCAAAATATTATTTCACCCTACTTCTGACTGATGGGTGATTTCAGATGAGAAATTATGCCCCTGCAGGGAACGACTCTAAGGTTCACCTATCCTCAGAGGGTAGGGGGGGATGTGGCCGGAGCGTCACCCTGATGACATCACCACCACAAATCGTTAAACTGTGTGGGTCTACTTTCACCCAATACTATCCCCATATAGTATCATGGCATGTTTCTAAGTGCAGGGGTTAAAAGCAACATGAAACATAACATGTTTGATGCAAAAGTATTAACTATAACGCTATTCAGAAAGAGGTTCTAGGTTCGAACACTTGATAATGTCCGGACTTATCCATATTGTCCCATTTCCAATCCCAGGCATATCGAAGCACGATCTTATTTTTCTTTCCTATTTTCTGAAAACATATAAATATAAACCAAAAGTAATCTCCTTCAGAGATTTTAAACGGCTTCATATTCGAGCCCTGAATATTGAAGCAGGAAACATGCCATGGCACCTCGTGTCCTCTTTTCAAACAGTTGACGAGAAAGTGAATCTCTTAAACTCCCTCATCCTTCATATTTACAACAAGCACGCGCCCGTGAAAAGAAAAAGAGTTTCGAGACCTCCCAGCCCGTGGATCACCCCCGAGATTCTGCAGCTGATGTCCCGTAGGGATGCAGCTTACAGGCGGTATAAGTCCACACTCAAAGCAAACCTGGAATCAGTACACGATTATTTCGAAGAATACCGCATTCTTTGGAATCGGTGCACGCAGGAAATACGAAAGAGAAAATTTTGCTTTGCGGCACAACTATTAAACTACAGATCGCAGCCGAAATCGCTGTGGAATAAACTTAAAATGTTCGGCGTTGGGAAAAAATGTGATAGTAATGAAATTGTTGGCATCTCCACAGAAGAACTAAATGGCCACTTCCAAAACGTATCAGGTATAAATCCTGAAATTAAGAAACGTACAATCGACTCCATAATTGTTCATAAAAGCAACAAAAACAATAGTGTCGATTTCTCTTTTATAACGCATGAAAAAGTCCAAACTACAATTAATAAAATCAAATCCAATGCAACCGGAGCAGACGAAATTCCTATTAACATGTTAAAGTATATCGCTACCCACATCTCACCCGCAATTGCAGATATTTTCAACACATCCCTGTACACTGGCACATTCCCAAGCATTTGGAAACTCGCTCACATACGCCCCCTGGCTAAAATCACCAACCCAGTAGGAGCTGAAGATTTTCGACCGATCAGTATTCTCCCAACTTTGTCAAAAGTATTTGAAAACATCGTTCACGAGCAAATTTTTAACTATGTGCAATCGAAAAAATTGTTAAACCCCTTCCAGTCCGGTTTCCGCCCACATCACAGCACAAACACAGCGCTCATTAAAGTGGTGGATGATGTAAGGTCGGCGATGGATAAGAGATATTTGACAATGCTAGTTCTCCTCGATTACAGCAAAGCCTTCCAAACCGTAGACCACGATATCCTTCTGGCGAAATTGTCATTTTATTTCAACTTTTCCCAACCCGCTGTTGACTGGGCTCGCTCATATTTAGCAGCCAGACAGCAACGCACATTCGTTTTTGACAATAAGTCGTCGTGGCTGCTGACGAATTGCGGTGTACCCCAAGGTCTCCGCTGCTGTTCTCCATGTACGTAAATGATATATCTGGGAACTTTCAATCGACAAATTACCATCTGTACGCTGATGACGTCCAATGTTATTTGTCGTTCCCTAAAACAAGCATCAATATGGCCATCAAAGCCCTAAACGATGATATTATGAACGTCTGCAAGTGGTCTCAGGCAAACGGTCTACGAGTAAATGCTGAGAAAAGTAAATGTATTTTAATTGGCTCACGTCAGCTCATTTCCACAACAGAGAAGTCCTCCATCCCTGACATTCTTGTCGAAGGAAACCCCATTTCGTTGTCGCTTTCGGTCAAAGACCTGGGAGTCGTTGTGGACGAAAACCTCACTTGGAGTGACCATGTGAAGGCCATATGTAAAAAATCCTACGCAGCATTACACTCGCTGTACCGCCTTAAAAATATTTTACCACAAGAAGTAAAAAAAACACTCGTGGAGTCCTTAGTTCTGTCTCATATAGACTACTGTGACTTGACATATATTGACCTCAACGGTGAACTAGCAAGACGTCTACAGCGAATACAAAATGCATGTGTGCGCTACATTTATAATATCAAATTTTTTGACCACCTGACCCCGGCTTTCAAGGACCTAGGCTGGTTCGACCTTTCCACTCGCCGTCGCTTTCACGCTCTTACAGCGCTCTACAAAATAGTAAACTCACGAGAGCCGTCCTACCTACTTTCTCGATTTCAACCCCTAAGTGAAGCACACACCTTTGCCACCCGTTTGAGAGACAACTCTCTGCTGGCCATTCCCTCTCACAAGACAACGTTTTATGGAAATTCCTTAATGGTCACTGCTACCAGAACGTGGAACGACCTCCCCAACGACATAAGAAACTCTTCTTCTCTTCTCCAATTCAAATCAAAATTAACAAATCATCTTCTGGAGTCAACTTACCAGAACTGAAAACGGAAATAAAATTAAACCTTCGTGTAAACTGGTAGGACCAACACCCACCGACTTTTTCTGTAATTTGACTATGTTTGTTGCGTGTGTGTTTATGTTTTACGTGTATGTTCTTTACTTAGTGTGTTTGTATTTTTGTCTTTATTTTTTATGTTTTTTGCGTCTTTCTCTTTTATTTTTTCTTGTGTTTTTCTTTTTTTGGTATCTCAATGTTCTTAGATTTTTATAGATTTCATTTCTTGGTATCTTAAGTATTTAGTTTTTTATATATTTAACATACAGTTAGCTATAAAAATCAATTTATAAAATGTAATGTAGAGATGGTTAAGTGGAAGAAAAGGCTTGTGCCTTAACTTCGCTATCCAAAACAAGGAATAAATAAAATAAAATAAAATAAAATAAATAAATATTGTCTTACTCTTGAGCTGCATCCCGAGTTCGAATTCCGGTCCAGGTATTGTTGTTCTTTGTGAGTTTCCCTTCATAAATTTCAACATAGCATTCTCATCTTCGCTATTAGCCAAAGGTTGCAGAAAAGTGAAGTAAAATAAACCCAATCTTGAGGTACAACACGTTCTTCTTCCCATTGCAGTTGCAATCACTAGCCTCCCGCTAGGATCGCATCAAACGCCAGTCTGATAGACTGTAAGGAGACTACACTCTGTTCCGGGAATCTATGGAGCAAGGGAACGAAAACAAGTTTCCGCGCAAGTAAGACTCGCGAGGACTCGAAAAATGAACTAGTTAGGCAAAGGGAGTCCCTGAAGTGGGAAACGTTTGAGCAACGCGCTGCTCCGCCCACTCGCTTTCTGCCCTTCTCTATCGTTATGCGTGGCGTTGCTCCACAAATTCCGGGGACAGGGTGTAGAGCCTATTGGAGCTCAACCATTTTGCTCCATCACCGTAGCCAAAGGACCATCCAGTGCTGAATCGTGCACGTCCAATTGTCAGGAGAACAACAAACAATCATTATCTCTCATTACGCTTACCGCATAATTTACATTGTTGTGATCCAAGCACTAAAGGGTTTGCTTACGCTGGGCTAGTCCCTTCGTTGACTCGAATGCACCAATTACAGTCCTCATCCTCTGTCTGGCGTAGTGGAAACTCATTAACGCCAGTTAACCCCTTTCCTTGTAAAGGAAAATTCTAGCCACATTGTTCAACACCTTTCTCACAGTAGCATGATGAGAGGAATATTTGCATTATCATGCCATTGTTCTGTTCTCTCCCCCCCAAAATGCAGATTTCAATGTTATTTAAATAAATTCCTCTGAAGAGCTCTAGTTGGAGTCAGTTAGACATATCTCCACTCCTAATACCTAGCAGCAAGGAGGAGTCAGTCACATATCTCCAATTTCCAACTCTTTTTAAGAGTCAGGTGTATTCCTAAAAACACATTATTTCATCTCTCCTGTAAATTTGGTAAATTGAAGTTAATTCCTCTGGTCCTAACACTACGAATTGTTATCCTACTGACACATCACTAACTCTTACTCTCTAGCCTTCATAAACCCGAAGGTTTATGGCTGCAGCAACACAAGCCTTCCATCTGTCCCTATCCTAGGCAACAATCTTTTTCATCCTTAACGATTCCTTTTAGGTCCATCTCAACGTTATCCTCCATCTGCGTCTTGGCCTTCCTACAGGTATCTTACCACCAGGTTTCCCAACAAGACTCCTGTAAACTCTTCTTTCCTCTCCCATTCGTGCCACATGGGCTGAGTCTTCTTGATTTAATTGTAATACTATCTGGACATGACTACAAACTGTGTAGTTCTGAATTATGTAACTTTCTCCATTCACCTGTCACTTCATTCTTTTTAGGTCCAAATATTATTCTAAGAATTCTATTTTCAAATACTCTTAACTTATACGTCACTCCCCAAACATATTTATACAGCGTTATTAAAATAGAATGGTACAAAAGTAAGGTTTTTAAGTGAAAAGAGATACAAAAGCAATTCTGGTGAGAAAGAAGAAAGGAAGGTTGTAAATTTATAGCCTGTGGTTGTAGTTCACGTAAAATCCGTTAGAGGCGCTACTTGTTGTTGATAGCTAAAATGGCAACAACGAAGGTAGAGCAAGCATATTGCGTAATGGAATCTGCACGAACAGGGCAGTTGTTACAGTTCAGAGACACTTTCGTGCGAAATTCAAGAAACGACCACCACATAGACACTACGTTACACGCTGGGTGCAGAAGTTTGAATCAACTGGATGTCTGTGCAGCACAAAAATTCCCGGTCTACCAGGAACTGATAAAAAAGGATATGTTGGAACGCATCTGTCAAGAAATGGATTATCGTTTTGACATCTGCCGTGTTACCCAGGGTGCTCATATCCAACATATGTAATTGCCGAGGTAAATTTACAACCTTTCTTTCTTCTTTCCCACCAGAATTACTTTTGTATCTCTTTTCATTTAAAAATAAATTAATTTTACTTTTCTACCATTCTTTTTTAATAACCCTGTATTTGACCGTTCCTTGGCACAACAAGGCAAAAATAAGAATGTAAAGTAGAGAATGAAAAGAAATAATACAAATAAAATACAGAACTGAAGAAAAGTGAAAACAATAAATCCAAAATTCAAGAAAGAGGTAAGTGACTCCATTGACTCTCTGTGGGTACCCATGGTTGTTTGTGGGATCTGCTTCCTGGGTGTATAATTTCAATACTGTACCTATGGGGTCAACCTGCATCAAATTACTTAATTAATGGGAAATAATGGGGCCTGCATTCCGGAAATGTGTTCTGTGGACTGTATTAAATGGAAGCTACGCCGAATTTGTGCTTTAATGAAATTTAGGGGACGCAATCCATTTGTCTGTGTTGATTGATTTAGCGGTTGCTTCGATATTAGTTCCTAACAGCAACGTGTAGATGGCGTGTGAAGCGGTGTAATGGACGAATGGAACGGTGTAAATAGGCACTGGGTGTGTTTTCAATAATTAAAACGAGTAATCACCCCACGTATGTTAATAGTACTACCTGATTTCAGTTTTAGCAAAACAACAGCTCACGGACATTATGCATTTACCATGCGGCATATTACCAGCAGTTCTATAATAGGGCATAGTGGCAGGTTCACTCATACTTTTACCAGGAAACGTATCGAGTTTCACTAGTAATTACAAACCTGCGACAAGAAAGTTGAAAAGGACAAACACACACAGAAGAGAGCTATTAAGACAGAGAGAAGTTATTCACACACAGGGGCACCGTGTATCCATATAGCATCGATACAAATAATAGCTCATGTAATTTTACAGAAAGCATGTAATTCCTCTATGTATGAAATGCTTTGAATGTAGAAATCTTTCTTTATTACACGTTTGTTACGAGCTTTTAAACACGAGTTTGGATGTAACATTTCGGAGAGTTTGTTCAGTGTTAGCGAAAATGATGGCTTTGAGTAACCCGGGTGACATCTAGGATTTACAATTACAATTTAGTTAAGATTTTTAGTCAAGAAATTGTGTCAAGTTTCATAGCTAATTTAGTTGATAGGCGTCAAAAATATAACATTACTGACAAGATTCATTTTATAATTATTTATTTATATTTATCCTGTTATAATTGAAACATTGATTAATTGATTATGATCATTGATTGTAAAATTTCTGACACAAGATTTGCTGTGTTTTCTTTGCAAACTTAAAATACTGTAAAGGATGTGAAAGAGCATATAATATCATAGAATTAGTCATATTGTTATGTATTCTTTATATTGCATATTTTGAAAGCAATGTACAAAATTAAACACATGTTTAATAAAACATTTATTCTGGGTTCGTTGAAAATTCATTTCAAACGTACAACTTTCATATTTTTCCATAAATAGGTAAATGGTGAAACTCCCGTCTACAAATTCGCTTGCTGTACGTGTACAGTTGGAGCAAACAAAGCAAATGCTGTTACCAAAACAAAGTAGAGCAAACTAAACACAGAGTCAACTAATTTTTAACTTTTCGCATTTTTCGTTTGGTCCTGAACGATTCGTCCGGATAATAGAGCGTTTGGGGAAGCCACACAAAGGTTTAGTAACACATACTGGAGCGAAACACAAAAAGTTCGTGGCACAACAATTTACCCGACTCTGGTATCGAGCCCAGCGTTCGAATGACAGAAAGTTCTCTCTCCTCAACTGGAGTGACCACAACGTCGGCGTTCATTTGTTTCTATCTGTGGCGAAATAGCTACCTCCACGCACCCAACTTCATTGAGAATATTTGATTTTCTGGCCAAGGTGAACAGGGGCATATTCTCTATATTACCACGTTCACCACTGGTAAACTACAGTGTGTCCCAAAAGTCACTGTGCACACACGTTTCACTGCCCAGAGATTGTCATGGAACATGGATCCAGGAAATGTCAACGTACCGTGATGGGTAAGGGTGCGGTAACTAGAGGAGATTTTAGAAATGAAGCAAACAGGCGATTCTCCGGAAAGTTATTGTAAAACTCACTGTTC
The DNA here is from genome assembly GCF_977018435.1 of Lepisma saccharinum. Classification (NCBI taxonomy): domain Eukaryota; kingdom Metazoa; phylum Arthropoda; class Insecta; order Zygentoma; family Lepismatidae; genus Lepisma; species Lepisma saccharinum. The sequence continues at coordinate 125,308,652 of NC_139231.1, forward strand.
ATGGTAACTCCGTTCGGTACTGTGTGACAATAAACGGAAACGATTTCGAAGTCGTAGGCAACAAGAAGTATCACTTCGATGTTACCGAGTGGTGCTGGATGGAACTTTAGTGTTCTTGGCAAATCAGTATGACGAACCACTGTTGAATATTGAGGCGCCCATTGACACAAGATCTCTGTGACACTCAACAACATTTCTTTCGAGTGCAACTTGAATTTTGATGAACGCAATGTTTTCTTTCCGTGAGAAAATTGTTTTAAAGCCCACTACTAAAAACTTCTACAGTCAGCATAGTGCTGCCGCTACACGTCAATTTGTGAAACTACGACGTGTCACGTGCAGAGGCGCGAATAAAACCACTATCTGAAACCACGTTTAATTTTTGCTACCAGTAACAAACAATTGTTCAGTAATAATTTGTTTAACGATCCTCGAACATTTAATTTTAATATATGAGAATTGCTCTATGTATATCATGCAAACTAAAAAACAAGGTTTGAAATCTGATTTTAAGTAAATTATTTTAATAAACTTAGTACGGCACTGATTGTTATGCAACACAACCTGTTGACGACCGTGTTTCCAACAATGGCTGTAAGCGGGGAAGGAGAGTGAGCCCACAAGAAGGTGGGCGAGTGGCAATTTTAAAAACACGCGCCGTACGAATTCAGTTCTACCGCTGCAAACAACGATGGCGGGAGACAACTGCTTGTTCCTTCATGTTTTCTATGCCATGCTTGGCAGAGGCAGTGTTGCTACACGAAGGGAAATTTCCTTTGGTGAAGGGAAATCCAGGTCCGGATGGATTTCTGTGAAAAAGGAAATCGAAAGTACTTTTATTTCTTTCCTCTCTTTGTTTTCCTTGCATGCCTGCATTTATTTTTTAAAAAAAATATTTTATATTTAATTAATCTAGATGGGTGTAAAAGTGCTCCCCTGTGCTTTGCACCACGCCATGAAGGCAAATAGGGGGTGTGGAATTAGGGCCCCAAACTTTCTTGATCACGGCCGAAGGAGAGGGGATGTGATCAGCACCGCGCCCCTGGCCAACTTTACCCCCCAGACTTTCCTCCAGGTACCAAATTTATACGACGCTTGGTGTGCACCGGAGCCGCTTGAACATGTGGAAATATCCCGGTTCGAACCCGGGTCTCTCGCATGGTAGTCAGACGATGGAGGTGTATAATAAATAAATACAATAAATAAGAAATGTTACGGTAAACCAGGTCAAATTTTCTTGATACGCCACGGGAGCAGACATAAAATCCACTCCATAAATGATTTCGTTGACCCGGTGGTATTGCACCAGCAATCGTTACAACGTAACAATGATCTCTGTTGGTCTCAGGTGACCGATTAGCTACACGAACACAATCAACTATATTGCCACTAATGCTGCTCCCAAGTAAGCATCAACAATGCAATGGGAACATATATTGCATAGCACTTTCTCTTGACTTTCCTTTGCCATTAGTGATACGCATTCATGATAAATCAATCACGCAAGGTTCCTTTGGTTAATCAGGCACAAAAGGAGATTCGACCTATTGTTGGTATGTTGGATATTTGCTTCAGGGCGGATAGTTCGGCCAATAGCGATGTACGCGCGTATCCTAATCCAATATATTTACGGATATATTTCCATGAGAAAGTAGAAAGTTTTTAGTAACATAAATATGATGCTTAAGAAAAAATAAGGTTTGCAGGGATGCCGGATCAAAACATTGAAAACAATGAAAAGAGGCTATTGGTGGAGAAAGAATGAGCCTCATATGAGTAATACTCATCACTAGAGCAAGCTATTTAATGATCTAAATGCTAAAAAGAAATGCCCAATACAAATCTATTTATAACCTAAAGTAGTAAAACAAATTACTATTTAAAAATGCTAAATAATATTAAAAACATTTCCCTATTATTCTTTGACAGGCAGTGAGTTAATTTTAGAGTAATTTGATGAATTACTAGTTCGAGAAATGGGTAGTACCCCCTTTACACCCCCTTGTTAGAAAACACTCTGCTTGTTGCAGAACTGTCTAATATATGCAATTTATATTAATTTACAAAAATAATTTTATCATCTATTGTTCCTAGAAACACGAATTCCAGTGGCTTTTCAAAACAAATCCTCATTGAAATAAACAATAAACATTTAGATTCTCAAATAAAACTGATTGATTTTCTATTGTCTGCTAGTCAAGACTAGGAGCTCTCCTCAATTGCCACTGAAACAATTGGAACATTCTGAGAGCAAGCAATGTCTCCTGGTTTTAATTCAGTCAGCCATAGATAAACTTTCAACTAACATAAGTTATGTGTGCACATGCATTAATAAGCAGAAACATTCAATAATAACACATGAAAATGTAACAAAATATCCAATTTCCTTCAAGAAAACTTTAAAAATGCTCGAATAAATGACGTATGCTTCGAAAATGACGAAAAAACACACAAAAAGGCCCAAATAAATTGCCTTGACTTAACCAATTATTCTTTGATACACATTTTAATATATTCTAGCCATTTTTCAACCATTTTAAAAGAAAGGTTGAAAATCATGAAATGCCTTGTCCTATTCATCACATTCCATTATTAATGAATGTATATTTTCAACAGTAACACAAGCGTGATTTAGTAATGCATTGTTGCCTCTTACATCAAATGGTGTTTCTTCTTAGCTCTGTCAACATTTGCAACTTCTGCTTAATACTTATCTCCGTTTCTGTCTCGCCCCAGGAAACTATGAATATTCAACGAGGGTCTTAAATCAAGCTTTCATTGTTCTTGCAGTGTCTTACGGAACAGGATGAAAACACCGCATGGGCGCTAAACGAGAAGCTTATCTTCTCACGTAAGCGACAGTTCATCACAGATGTCAGTTCAAACGTTTTTTTCCTATTTTGTGCTTGGGGCTTGAAGTGTTAGGTGTAAAATTTAGTTCGCATTCGACACTTGTTGGGATAAAACACCTTGCTGTTTATAATTTTGAGAATTGCAGAAATGAACTTGCATTTTATTTGGAGTGAAAACATAACCAACATTATCGAGAGTTATTGAGAATCTTTCTTCATCATGTTGTTAATATGTGCTGGATCAAATGATAATGATAAAACTGGTTTGCCTTAATTAATAGCCGTGGTAAAATCTAATACGCTAATTGGATACAGATCGAGCACGTTAAAAGAAATTCCATTTATTCTTGTGCGCAGGCGCAAAAGATTACAGCGCAACGATTCTGCGCATTCTTGTTACTACGTTATCGCCAGCGGCCTGCGCGGCAAATTCGTAATGAGATACGAGTGTTTCTTTCATTACTCACTCCTATATTTTAGTGTACTCAACGTTCTTTTTTTTTTTTTGTAAAGAAATACCAATTCAAGAAGAGCAACTCTTCTGAAATCACTGGTTGTCTCATGAAAACACTGCGAACCATTCATTGTCGTCGCTGCGGTTATCTCTAATGGACGTTGTTAGGCGGAGAAGTTATCAATGCGCCCCACGACTCCAGAGCTCCCGGGTTCGAATCCCGGTTCATCGTTGCGGTTAGCCAAAAGTGGCAGAAAAGTGTAATAACAAAAAAAAATAATAACAAATAATCTGATAGGCGTTGTCATAGTACTGAATATAATTATTTACTTCCATATCACCTAAAAATGTGAAATCTACTTTGCAATTAACACGAAAACCCCTGAAAGAAAAAACGTTAATTTACACACTGTTTCACAAGCAGTTGTGAAATATCCAATACTGACTATTGATTGTGGAAGCCAGCAACGTTCTGCAGTGTCCTCTGCGGGACTACGAGTCCTTTATTTCCCTCCGACAATTTTGTACTACTCTAGTCATGATGTACGTTTAATCACAGGAGTTGCCCGCATGCATCTATCCATGGGAGTCCTCCTATTCATCGTAGAAAAGGAAACAAGATAGATGAGAGACACGATTGGTCTCATGCGTTCTACGGATTCTAATTATGGGAACTTTACATCCTCTACGTGAATAGTTAAGCGAAATCCTCTTCTTAACAACATATCGTCCAATTCAAAACCCTTTTCCAGAGGCTAATACGGAGCGGGATTACATTTCGTCAATGCATATGGAATTGACAAGCCAGAGGCTACCTTCAATGCGAATGAACTGGGACCTCATCGCAGGGATAACATTTCACCTCATGCATATGGACATGTTCCATTGTTCTTACAATTTGCAGAGGAGCTTCTAATCAATATTCTGGATTGATGCAAGAGACCTGTGCCTCTTGTTTTCTCATTTTTTACAGCGACCAATCGCGTTTCCTTGCGAGTAATGACGTCAACTTTTTTCCTCTTACCTTTTTTGTTCCCAGTGGACCCTATTACGGGCGTAGGTCAGGATGAAAGTGGAACTGGTTTTTCCTATTACGAGGAGGCTTGGTTTGAGGATAGATTTCTCTAGTTAAATTTACAAAAGTGTGATGCACAATCAACAACAGAGGGTGAAGGAGGGGGTAATCCAATTTCTAGTCTGTCCCGGGAATCTATTGAGCAAGCGAACGTAGACAAGTATCTGCGCAAGTTGTGACTCGAGAGGACTTGACTAATGAACGCGTGATAGAGTAAGAGGCGGCAGCTGCTACCAGCCGTTTGCAGCAGCGTGCATTGCTTTGCTCCGCTTGCTTTCTCCCATCTATACCGTTATCCAGAGTCTTGCTCCACATATTACCCAGATGGAGTGTAAATGTGTAATGTGTTATAATCCATGAAGCCTTAAAAAGATCGCTTCTCGGGCTTGCAGCGGGTGTGTCTGCGAGAACCAACCAGGTCCGCGAATAAGCGAGCCCGGTTGGCACAGCTACAGTAGCTGGCTGCACCCTTATGGAAGGGTGAGTGACCTCTCCCTGTTGTGAGTGAGTTGTAACTGTGACTGCGCTTGTGCTCAAAATATAATACGTGTTCGAGATGGAAATGTTGCTAGCTGTGTTTGTTTTGGTGTCAGTGTGTGTATTGGTTGTAGGAGGTTTACGCAGTGGAAGAAGTATACGGTTCTAACCGATTGTTGTAGGACTTATGCTTCGGAACGAATGAGGCTTCACTCCCCTCTTAAATAATAGACTAAGTCCCAAAGACAATAGAAAATAAGCGGTTGGGAATTTCGGCGCGAGTAAGTTGCAACAGTCGGCGAAAGAGACTTACAGCGTTACGTCTTTGTGCTTGATGTGGGCGTTGCTGGAAAAACGCGAAAAGTTCGCAGTTGTTCGAGCCGAGCCCAAAAGAGAACACGAATGGTGAATTCGTCTGAAAGATGAAAAGACTTGTAGTCTTTTTAAGGATACAGACAGGAGGAATGAAGAGGAAGTGCTAGCCACAAGTTGAAGAATGTAAGTGCTCAGTAATTTTGATAGTGAGTCTTGTTTAAGTGTTGAGAGCTCTCAAATATATGGCATTTGTAGCGTCGATCATTACAAAGTTAAAAGTACAGCGCTGAACTATACAACCGTGAGTAATATTTCTCAATGTGTATATTAGCTTCTATTTTGTGTTAATTTTTAAGTATGGTCACATTTTTAATCTTCACCGAGACAATCAGGGCATTCTCCGTAAATTCCTGTATCTGAACCTTTCAATAGAAATCAGGTGAAAGAGACTTACCAATGACCTACTCATAATTGCTTGTCAATTAGAAATTCAGAAATAAAAGTTTCTAAAAGATATTTTCATCTCTGCTTTACACAGTAAATCTGGCTTTGTGAAAAACTGAAAATCCTGATTGTAGCTTGAACGAATGTGTTAAGCTCTTCCTTAAGCTAAATACAAGTCAATATGTTATACGGTCAGATGCGAGGGAATTGGTGGTGAATGTGCATACATTTTTCAGTCAGTCAGATTTGGGAAGAAAGTACTTGATAGAGAGAAACGATGTGGTTTCTTTCCTCTTTCCAAACGAAGCGAGTTCTTCGGAATATCTAAAGGTTTAGGGAGGCTAAATGATTTATCGTATTCCTTGAAGAAACGTGGGTTAATCCAAACCACACCAAAGGCAAATTGTGGATGGATGAAAGCTCAACACCTTTGGAAACACCACTAGCAAAGGGGCAACGAATAATTGTTGTTCATGCGGGAAGTTCCAATGGGTTTGTTTCGAATGCTTTGTTGATATTTAAATCCAAATCAACAAAAGACTAACATTAAGAGATGGACGCCGATCGATTTGAAGAATGGTTCGAATATCAACTATTACCCAAGATTCCTTCACATTCCGTGATAGTTACGGAAAAGAAAACTTTTACGTGAAAACGACTCAGTGATCGACCAAGTTATAGAGAACTTTATCATTTGTCTATCATCTGGAAGTGAATCTGACTCCCAAGGCGAGACCCTGTATGACAGTGAATCTGACGAGACTGAGGGTGGACTTGAAGGATTCCAAACTTTGGATGAAACGTAAGGTATGTGTGTATTAAATTAATTTCCCTATTTTGTTAAATTATGTCGTTACATGTTTTTGGCTTAATGCAATAGAATTTTCATTTGTTTCACTTACTTGTTCTTTGTCTTTTAAAAACAATATATTTCTTGACTTCAGTGTACTGGAATTTCATAGCGATGTGGCTATTCTTTCATTCACTGAAGAAAGCACTGAAATCACCGTGTGAAAAATTATTCCTCTTTGCTACCTCGGCCTGTTTGTTCGGCTGAAGAGCAGCCGACACGAGAGTATCGGCAACAGTGTGCGAGCGACGTCTGCTGTTAGCCCGCGAAGCGCTCTTTCTAAGGCCTCCTGAAGATAGTATCAAAAGAAATGGGTCTCATGTTCGAATCCCGGCCTGAGTGTTATTTGTGGGTTCATTCCCGATTAGCCCACCGGAACATACTCTAGACCAGGGGTTTCCAACTGGCGGCCCGCGATGTCTTTTTTTTGCGGCCCGCGAAGCCAGTTTGCAAAATACATTAATTTTATGAATTTTTAATAAAATACGTTCTAATTATGGATTTCCTTAAACAACTGGCATTTCAAACATCACAGGTCATCTGAACGAACTGAACTTGAAACTGCAGAGAAGAAATCAGCTGGTGTCAGATTTAATGGGAAACATAAATGGGTTTCGTAATAATTTGAAGAATTTCAATGTTACTTTGGAGAGGAAAAACCTGGTCCATTTTCCAAGCTGTCGGCGGCTAGCAGGAGATGAAGAACACTGGACTTTTCTGAATTCAGTGTAAATATTAAAGAAATAATGGATGAGTGTGACTCTATATTTAAAGATTTTGAAGAACTTAAAAGCAGCATCCAGCTATTTAGCAATCCTCTTGGCGTTAACATAGAAGAATGAAAAGCTTATTTCCAACTTGAATTGTGTGATTTGCAAGGCGATTTCCTTCAAACTAGGCAAGAAAAGGGGCTAGAGTTTTTCAAATACCTTTCAAAGGAACGCTTTCCAAACCTTCGTAGTTTTGGGCAAAAAATGACATCGATGTTCGGCAGCACATACACGTGTGAAAGTGTTTTTTCTTTAATGAAGTTCATCAAGAACCGCTACAGAAGCCGACTGGCAGATTCTTCACTGCTTCATCTTCTGAGACTTTCAAATACAGAAATTGAAGTGGACATTCCAACTTTAATAAAAGAAGCAGATCGGCCTCAATTTTCACATTGAACACTTACTATGAAGTATTCTTATTTGTATGGTGTGTTTTTCATTTCTTTCAATTCATCCATAAGTATCGGATTTTTGTGGAATAAATTCTAATTATACAATTTTGATTTGTGATTCCATTGTTTTTATCGCCTCACTTTAGAAATTTAGGTCATGCGAAAGTACTACATTTTCAGTTCAGTACTTGCAATTTTTGTAATTTTTAATCCCCACCCCTCAAAATAATGCGGCCCGCCAATCAACTGATGGATATAATTTTGGCCCTCGGACCTTTTGAAGTTGGAAACCACTGCCCTATACTTAAGAACGACTTTTGTTAGCGAAGCCCTGGTTAAGCTTGTAATCAAGGATTCCCTGGTTCGATTCCCAGTGGAGGCATGCAAATTTTCAAGAGACCAAAGTTGAGGGGGAGGGGGTCAAAACGGCGAAACTGAAGCAAATACGAATCATCAGGGTTCGGGAAAAGTCCCTCGTACGTCACGGAGGTAGTGATTCCCATGAGGGTTGCATCTGCGTGTGACGGAAATCAAGGTGCACGAACAGCGCTTTGGGAGCTTCATTGGAAGCGTGAAAAGTCAACATTTCCAAAGGGAAATCAGGGCAACAGGACGGACGTTCAAGAGCACTGCATGAATTATGCATGGTAAATATTTACATCCAATTCGAGAATCGAGTGTGCAGTGATTTGGTTGACATGTGTGCGACAAAAGCTGGCTTAGGAATCCTCCTGTTCGACACAAATGATATTTCGATGAACGTCTGCTTGATTTTACGTTGGCACGATAGGAATTCAGTTCCCTTACGTAACCGTTTATTGTGTTACAATGCAACCATATTACGCTTGTTTAATACGCGGCGTAAGTTGAACGCATGATATTAATGGTAATGTCTACAGATTTTTAATTTACCTGTAAGCATAGCCTAAAACGGATTTTAACCAGGGGCGAGCCCAGAAGGGAATTTTAGTAAGATTTTTGACGAGGTTTTCTTTGCCACCAGGTGAATTTGCACTGTCCTAATGATGATGTTTTATGTCAATTTGTAATGTATTTCGTCGTATGAGAACCAGAGGATAGTATGGTAAGGTAAAGTTCCCCGTGCATACAGGAAGGTGCCATGCAGGCACATTTTAGGGGATGTGGGGGTAGGGTCCAGAGGCGAGGCGTCCGGTCATAGGGAGAAAAAATAATAAAAATATTGCATTTTATATATTTTAGAGAAGAAGTAAAATAAAGGAGTGAGAATACTCTCATATTTGTGCGAAATAAGCCAAGCAACAGCATGAAACTTGAAATACGCAAGAGATTCGCTAATCTTAGCGCATCGAAATGATGCCCCAGTACTACCCCTCGCGCCGAACTCTCCCGCCAAGTTTCCTATTGAAGGCAATGGTGTTCGACGGCCCAGCTCATCGCAGAATGGTGCGAATCTTCCTGGTCTCTGCCGGTGCCGAGAACAGCCGAACGCTTCCGAACAGGCAGACACCCTACAAGGTCCAACCAATTGTAATTTCCCCCACTCGTGAAGGTCTGGGTCATAACAGTCCCTTTTTTCAGCTCCATCCCCATGTTTACAGCCACGGCAGGGTTTCTCTGGAGCCATCAAGATTCTTCAGTGTGTCCAGTGGCGTGTTGAAGGAAGGGTTGGTGAGGGTCATAATCCCTGCTTAAGCTCATTTTTTTTAAAAAAAAAGAAGAAGAAAGAGAAGGCAGGAAAAGATGGCAAAATGAGTAATTTAGGAATGACTACTAAAAAGTACATGTAACCCCTTCCTCTTCGAAAATCCTGGGCAGCCTCGAATTTCTGTTATTTCCACTTCTTAAGAGGAAGAGCACACATTGAACGATATGAATCTGCGTTTCATTAATAAAACAATTGGCGGCGAACCATGGTTCGTGTGGACCTTAGCTTCGAGGTAAGGTAAGCGTCACCGCGCTCCGTCGCGTCGGGTGTGAATGAACGCGACACTCACCACAACGCTTCCCTTCACCTGCCGGGGAGCTTAAACAAGTCCCAGACGCATGGCACGATGACAGTAAATGAAGCAGAGCTCGGTGACGCTTACCTCATCTCAAAGCTGAGGTCCACGCGATTCGCGTGGACCATAGCTTCAAGGTGAAGTAAGCGTCGTCGCGCTCCAGTCGCGTTCGGTATGAAAGAAAACCAAAAAATGGCCTAAAAAGCTAATTCCTCTTACCTTTAAACGCGGCAATTGAGGTGTTTGCCTTTCAGTTTCCATCATATTTAATAATTCTCGTCGTATGGGATAGAATTATGTTTCCTTTGCAGTCGCAAGGTCTGTTGTATGAGCTTTTACATTGAAGTGGCAATGACCTTGGCGTTTATCGCAGAGAAATATTGTGACCCCTCCTCTTCCGTTGAAAGATCGACCCTGATTTCGGCAAATCTTGCGATGACTACGTAAGAATGTCAGGCTTCGCCACTGGTAGGGCCCCAGCCATTCTCGAACTCCAGGAATGTGGTTTTCAGTTTTGTTTAAATAATCACCTCTATTTGGAGTCAGATCGATATATTTCCACTTCTAATTGTTAGCAGTGAGTTTGAATAATGTTATAAAATGGTGAACCTTGTGGGGAACTCTACGGGTGCCTGCAGAGCGAGCAGCGATACTGTAGCGTTGAAATATTGGCGGGAAACAGGTATGAACGATACAGGAGGTTTCGTAAGTCGCGTTCGTGCATTGGGGGAAACCTCTCGCCTTGTGATTAGTGTGGCATTGTAATCATGCTAGAAGGAAACATGAAGTGATCCCGTAAAAAGGAGGGTGTCTTCTCCTTCAGTACTTTTACCTCGCAACGCAAGCTGCTCACCTAGTCCTGCCCTGCTTCTTACAGACCTTGAGGTGCAGTATGCAGGCCAGTGCCGGATCTACAAGCCGCAAAACCCCGCAGTGCGGGAGGACCCGGAGAGAAGTAAGCCATTAGGGGGCCCTCATAAGAGGGTTCGCGTATGTAAAAAATTAACGTAGTTACTCGGGTGCAGAAACGAATACAATATATACAGGTAAAGGTAAAGTTCCCTGTGCATATAGCACCGTGCCATGAAGGCATATTTAGGGTATGGGGGGGCACACATTTTCGATGTCGGACAACTTGGAGGTGATGTGATCAGCACCACGCTCCGGTCGCCTTTACCACCACCGGGTACCATTTGATTTGAGGCTGGGTAGGTCCTGGAGCCCCTTTGTGCGGGGACAAAGCCGGAAAAATTCCGAGCTTTGATCACCCACCCCGGGTTTCCCGCGTGGCAGTCAGACTAGAATCAAATCAGGGTAGAATTTCACGAGAAATGCAGTGGTGAAGGTCCCTTCAACCTATCTTTAATCAAGAAACCGTTACGACTGCATGTTTGTAAAAAATGTATCATTTTCAGGTGTGAAAATTCAATATGGCGGTCACCAATATGGCGGACGTCAGCTTGGAACATACCAATGTGGTTCCCCCTAAGCCTAACCTGTTTCTATCATGACCAATTGGACCCAACCTAAGTCTTTTACTTTTTATAGGGGGTGTTAAGAGACTTTTGAATCACCCTGTAGGCCCTTGTTTGTAAATGTCAACATGCGATTAAAAATTACACATACACATACATTATATATGTGTATTGCCGGATCCTGTGGCCGAGTGGGTAGCACTTCGCGCTGCGACGCCAAGTGTCCCGGGTTCGAATCCCGCTAGGGCTTGGTTGTTTGTGAATGTCCATTCATCAATTTCATCATTTCATCACTCATCCCCATCTTCGCAAATTAGCCAAGAGGCACAAAACGCGAAGTAAAATAAACTAAATCAATCAATCAATCAATATATATGTGTATTGATGAGGTATAATGAGTGAAGTTAGAAAAGAGGTTCATTTAATGCTCTCTGTACTCTGTTCATTAATCTGTCTCATTCATCGACTGCCCTTAGTTGTCCCAAGAATACGCTGGGTTTCTCAATGCCTCCGTTCTGAGGTTATACGGGAGGTTACGAAAGTACACCTAGCCGATAGAGGATTTGAGGAGAATAACCTCTAGTCCGGCAGAACTATAAAAGAGCAGTCCGGGAGGATATCGCTCTCAGTTTGCTCAGATAACTCTCTCGATATACTTGTCGCGGGATAACGGAGAAACTTCGATCAAGAGTCGAAGTACCGACTCGGACAAGTTACATATTCGTCTAGGAAACGACTCTACAAGAACATCATTCTCACTCAGTTATACTTCATCTTTTCCTTCATAACCGGGGCGGACACTGTTGCAATAGTCATGAACCGTCAACCTCTTGCTTTAAAATTTAATACATCCCGGTGACTCTTGATCCCGATCTTTATTTGCGTCACACTTCAATATGTATAATGTGTGTGCATGTGTGTGTGAAGGTAGGTTGGTAGAGAGGGCCTTTGGTAATATTTCGCGGGATGTCCAAGATTTGTAGATCTGGCACTGAATGCAGAGGAATGCTTGCGATACGTAGCACTTCTCGCTTATACACGTGCACGTGAATTAACCAAGCATGTGGCAAGACGTCTTCGTTTGACTAATGTTGTTATGCAGCAATGCACTTTTGAAAAGAGCGCACTTGTAAAACTTCCTCTTCCAAGAGGCGGTAAAGGGTAAGTAGAGAGGCAGCACTTCGTTCCTACGCGTCAGCAAAAATTCTATGCGACTGGTGTTATGTTACATCCGGTGTAGCGGTGTACGAGCTGTTTTATTGTTGAGTCAGCAGAACGTGTCTGATCACGTTGAAGACATCGGAAGCGGTGGGGGGAGGGTGTCAATGGATTTGTCACGTTGTTTCTTGATGTATGCTAACCTAACACGTGCGTATGTTTGTGTGTGTGTGGAGGAAATGCGCGCGCAACCATTGCGTATGATTCAAAGACCTGAAGAAATGATTTAAAGATGGCGCCGAAGGTGCTATACCCCGAAAGTTTAGCGGCTAAGGTTATTGCTCTGTAAAACAAGAGGTGTCGAGGGTTCGATTCCTGGTAGAGTCAATATTGATTGATTGATAGATTGAGATAGTTTTTTTAAGTCCGTTTTATGCACGGCAAAACTAATCAGGATTGGAGCTACAGTTGAAAAGTGGTGATTCGGACCACTATGTGCCTCCACCGAGTATCGAACCTGGGACCCCTTGATTACAAGGCGACGATGTCAATATTGAATGGTCTCGATTAGCCTGTGTGTAAATAAAGGAAACAAAATGGTTGAGTTCGAAAATCGAGTTGGGTTAGTGGTTAATGTTGTCACCTGGCAATGAAGAGGTCGCGGGTTCGATTCTCTAGGTAGTTAAATTAGGTCAATTGTTTAGTCCCGCCATTATAGGTCCCCGATTAGTCAATCTGTGCATAAATAGTGTTTGAATAAAATCAATGTGGCGGCTTTGGGTTAGTGGTTATTGTTGTCGCCTGGTAATGAAGAGGTCGCGGGTTCGATTTTCTAGGTAGTTAAATGAGGCCAATTGTTTTGTCCCGCCATTATAGGTCCCGATTAGTCCATCTGTGCATAAAAAGTATTTGAATAAAATCAATATGGCGGCCGCGTTTTGTGTTAAGCGGCGGCGGCGGCGGCGGCGCGGCGCGGCGCGGGGGGTGTTTTTTATTCCGCGAGATGTTTTAACCAAGTGGTTGAGGGTTCGATTCCCAATGTTGGTGAAAATTGGATATTCAATTGTATTTGTTTAAAAGTTCCGATTAGCTTTTTGTACACAAAGAGAAAATGAACTAATTGGAAATGGGATGTTTATGCTGTAATGAAAAGGTCCCGGGTTCGATTCACAATGTCAAATTGGCTGATAATGATGTTGTTTTTAAAATAAAAAAAAAGAAGTGTGTTGAGTCCCCATTAGTATTTATGCAGGAACAGATATTAAAAGTCAAAACAAAATGGCTGTGACTGGTGTTTAGTATTCGAAAGGTTCCAGGTTCGAGTACAAATGTTGGCAAATTTTTAATTTAATAGTTATAATTTTTTTTTAGTTTACAGAATTCTTTCCCATTTATTGAATTTTGGCGAACATGTCCCCCCCCCCTTTGTGGCATTTGGACATGATGAAGATATACATAGAAATTGTTGTCAAAGTGCCTAATAATGATTTTCTGTTTAAATAAAAAAAAAGTGTGTTATCAGTCCTGATTAGCACGAACAGATATTCAAAAACAAAACAAAATAGCTGATATTGTTGTTTAGTATTCAAAAGGTTTTGGGTTCCAATGCTGGCAAATTGCAGAATAACATTGATTTGTTTAAAAAGTGAGTTACTATTCCCGATTATCCTTGATACTCAAATAGAAAATGGGTGATTTTGGAGTTTTGCAACCAACGGGGTGGGGTCGAGGGTTTGATTTTCACTAGGGGCTAATGTTGGCGTTTTTTACGCAGTCCCGATTAACCGTAATGCATAAAGCTCTTTCAACGAATATCGAACCTGGAACCTTTTGATTACAATGCAAAGATTTTACCACTAATGTATGCTACGTTTTAAAACCAAAAATAAATAATAGTATCGAATTTTTTAAAAGATGCGTTACCACTCTCGATTAGCCATTATGCACAAAGAGATGTGTTTTGAAACCAATGGGGTCGAGGATTCGATTCCAACTGGGTATGTGTGTTGAGGAAACTAAAGGTCAACAGGCATGGAAAGTGTTTACTCGCCATCTCAAAATAAGTTTTTGGGCTTGGTACAGGTAGCTTTTTGTAGAAAGCCCCACAACGGCATCAACGTGGCTACCATCTGTGGGGGCCTCTTTTTTTTAAGTTGGAGAGGGGCACAAGGCCGCTTGTACCACACAACCTTGCACCGAAGAACCAACTTGTCAACTAGTCACTCACTCCATCATTAAAGTGCACAACATAATATCAGATTTGCACTGATAATAAGCAAAAAATTATAGCGGCTGCATAATTATATTTCAATGACAGCAAATGGTTTCAAATGAATGGTTTTCATTTTATTTTTTACTAAGTAACAGATTTGGTAATGAAAAGCTTTAACATTTGCATATAATATGAGATTTCTTTTGGTATCCAGTTTGTATGTTGACGAAATCACAGATATACTATTACTAAGGATAGCATTAACTTAATCTAATAAAAATATATTCCAGTGCATTACAAAATTAACTCATTCTGTTTTCTGTTGTTTGAATCCATATGGTAAAGTCTCGAAACTTGATGCACATCTTTTTCTTTTGGTATATACCACCTGAAAAACCCTTATTTCCGGCTTACTAACAACGGAATGTCTTTTTGTGCGTACGATTTTGTTCGAGTTGAGTAAAGTTAAAGAGGAGGTGTTGTTGAGGATAGCATTGGTGAGTGATTCGAAATTGATTGTGCTGCTGTTTTTATGGTTTAGACATATGCCTTTCACCTTGCAAACAGTAGTAACATTAGTATTGTCTGGATTTACTACCTCAAATGCATAACTTTTCGGCCCACTGGATGAAAATGCTCTGATATAAGCATTTTTCCCATAGAGTTCTAGTTCATTTGTTAACTCCCCTAGGTAGTCTCCAACAGGCAGATCAACATCACCTGGCCTTTGAATATAAATGACACTATCGGTATCATAGTACAATACATTTTCGCCTAATGTATCCAAATATTCATAAAGCTCTAATCGTGCATGGGTTGTAGTGTATGCTGCAATAACTACATTTACAGTCGATAATGGAAGTGCAGATTCTTCGAGATATTGCCAGTGAACTATCAACATATCTTCATTTATAGGTATAACTTGATGTACTTCAACATTGGGACTTTCTAGTTTATCGAAAAAATCCTTAGGATTGTTGATAATACTAACTTGACCAGGGTTTTCTCTCTGTCCAAATTTACCCCAAAATGAATTCAGCATAAGTTTTGCTAAGCTTCGTAATCCAGGATTAGCACATATTCTGTTTTCATCCAACAACACACCCTCCTTTTCAAAATAGTCAGCTATGTATTTTTTTTTGGATTCTTCATCAATACACCACAATGGCCAGCCGCTTGCTTCAACTTTTGCTTTGAGAAATGTATTGATGTACTCTGCAAAAACACCACCTGATTTTTTTGCAGGATCATATTGTTCAACATTATATTCCCATACCTCATGTAATTCTAAAATTTTGTATTTCTTTTGAACTGCCTTCTGAACTTCATCCACAACCCAGGTTCCAGTTATAGCTCTTTCCCTAGCAGTATGGTTACATTCCGCCTGGTTTATTTCATCGGCACAAGTTCTACATAGAGGGAAAGTTAATTTTGAATTGGTTCGATATGGTAACACAGGATGGTACAGATCTCTCGGTGGAAGTATTGTTGCTTTGACAAGCCCTTCAAAAGAATAAATATCGGGGCATTCTTCCTCCACATAAATTTTCACCGGATGGCCAACGGGATACTTTTTAAGTTTGCAACAATAAGGGTACAGGCTACATACATCCTTATATTGAATTGTTTCATTTTCTTTCACAGTGTAATGTAGTTTGGTAGCATTAGTTCTACCACCATAAAACGCCTCCCGGGGAAATATGGGGGCTTTAATTGATAACGGATGTTTTTCAACATAATATTTCATGGTTTTGTTATTTCTCAACTGCTGATGAAATTCGCACCCCCACATCTCATGGACAATGTAGTTAAGTGCTTTTAATCTGGTAATTTTATTTTCTGTTCTTTCATACCGAAAAGACAAAGTATCATATGGGTCATCATGAACAGGTTCTGTACGTGAAGTAGGGAAACATTTGACACAACCATGTGTTCTGCATCCTTGATATTCAAATACATGCTCTTGCCCCTTTTGATCTTTGAAATATCCATCTACTTTCAAGTTTCCTCCAACTTTTACTTCTGGTCCTCTGGCTGCATGTTGGATTTCGATTTTATGTTTTTTTCCTCCCATACCAACCATTGAATAGCCTCTATAGACTGAATATCACACCATCTGTATCCGTTTTTAGGAATAATTCCTATATGTTCTGCTTTCAAAAATCTTTTACGGAATACTTTATTACAAGCTGAAGCGATGGTGATGGCTTCCAATAATGGGTTCACTGTTGTTTCTTTTTCAAAAGTGGTCATGAATTTCAAACAGGCAGCACGTAGTACATTAACATATTCTACACAGTACTTTCTCAACTCCTTCTGCATATCGAAAATTACCACTGTTTTCTGTTGTTCACTATGCCATTCCAAAAAACTGGTTCTCTGATTCTCCATCATAGAATCAACAGCGTAAAATTCAGTACAGGGACACATCCGACATATTCTTTATTTTTCAAAGTATTAAAAAAATGAGGAAAATACCCTTTGGACATTGGGAGATCAAATGCTTTCGGTAATTTGTTGAGCGCCATTGGAATATAGTTGAGAGAATCTATGAAATGGATATTATGCATCTTCAAAGATAATATTTTGGCTCCATTCATGATAACAGACGGTGTCCATTTCATTTTTTCGATCATAGTTTGCAGTACAAAGTGCGAATCATACCCTCTACTATTGTGTGCAATACACACAATATTGTTAATTTTGGTGCGGTGAGCTGAAACAAATTGCAGAAAATTGTAAACAGGTTCTGTACTATCAAAAATGTTCTGTTTTTTCCCGCATACACTGCACCATTGAGACATATCTTTGTTCTCAATGCAATTATGGCATACATTTTGGCATACTAAAAGATTTGGAATATGCAGAAAATTGTTTTCAGTGCCTTCTAGTTTTGTGTCCTGCCTCGATTCAATATCGTAGAAAACAAGCATTGCTTTTTTTTTTATATAAGAGAAGATATTTGTTTGCCATAAATTTTTTGGATGTGACATAGATGTTCAGATGGTACCATATTTTTACAGCTGACACAGAATTTCTCCCCACATATATGAGGATTTCTGTTTGTACGGATAGCATACGCTTTCATGCATTTTTCACAACATTTTACTGTCTGACAAAGAGAGTTTTTTCTATTGTAACATGTATTGTATTGTAACAAAGTACATCACACTGTGAAAGAAAATGAAACAATTCAATATAAGGATGTATGTAGCCTGTACCCTTATTGTTGCAAAGTTAAAAAGTTTCCCGTTGGCCATCCGGTGAAAATTTATGTGGGGGAAGAATGCCCCGATATTTATTCTTTTGAAGGGCTTGTCAAAGCAACAATACTTCCACCGAGAGATCTGTACCATCCTGTGTTACCATATCGAACCAATTCAAAATTAACTTTCCCTCTATGTAGAACTTGTGCCGATGAAATGAACCAGGCGGAATGTAACCATACTGCTAGGGAAAGAGCTATAACTGGAACCTGGGTTGTGGATGAAGTTCAGAAGGCAGTTCAAAAGAAATACAAAATTTTAGAATTACATGATGTATGGGAATATAATGTTGAACAATATGATCCTGCAAAAAAATCAGGTGGTGTTTTTGCAGAGTACATCAATACATTTCTCAAAGCAAAAGTTGAAGCAAGCGGCTGGCCATTGTGGTGTATTGATGAAGAATCCAAAAAAAAAAAAAATACATAGCTGACTATTTTGAAAAGGAGGGTGTGTTGTTGGATGAAAACAGAATATGTGCTAATCCTGGATTACGAAGCTTAGCAAAACTTATGCTGAATTCATTTTGGGGAAAATTTGGACAGAGAGAAAACCCTGGTCAAGTTAGTATTATCAACAATCCTAAGGATTTTTTCGATAAACTAGAAAGTCCCAATGTTGAAGTACATCAAGTTATACCTATAAATGAAGATATGTTGATAGTTCACTGGCAATATCTCGAAGAATCTGCACTTCCATTATCGACTGTAAATGTAGTTATTGCAGCATACACTACAACCCATGCACGATTAGAGCTTTATGAATATTTGGATACATTAGGCGAAAATGTATTGTACTATGATACCGATAGTGTCATTTATATTCGAAGGCCAGGTGATGTTGATCTGCCTGTTGGAGACTACCTAGGGGAGTTAACAAATGAACTAGAACTCTATGGGAAAAATGCTTATATCAGAGCATTTTCATCCAGTGGGCCGAAAAGTTATGCATTTGAGGTAGTAAATCCAGACAATACTAATGTTACTACTGTTTGCAAGGTGAAAGGCATATGTCTAAACCATAAAAACAGCAGCACAATCAATTTCGAATCACTCACCAATGCTATTCTCAACAACACCTCCTCTTTAACTTTACTCAACTCGAACAAAATCGTACGCACAAAAAGACATTCCGTTGTTAGTAAGTCGGAAATAAGGGTTTTTCAGGTGGTATATACCAAAAGAAAAAGATGTGCATCAAGTTTCGAGACTTTACCATATGGATTCAAACAACAGAAAACAGAATGAGTTAATTTTGTAATGCACTGGAATATATTTTTATTAGATTAAGTTAATGCTATCCTTAGTAATAGTATATCTGTGATTTCGTCAACATACAAACTGGATACCAAAAGAAATCTCATATTATATGCAAATGTTAAAGCTTTTCATTACCAAATCTGTTACTTAGTAAAAAATAAAATGAAAACCATTCATTTGAAACCATTTGCTGTCATTGCAGCCGCTATAATTTTTTGCTTATTTTCAGTGCAAATCTGATATTATGTTATGCACTTTAATGATGGAATGAGTGACTAGTTGACAAGTTGGTTCTTCGGTGCAAGGTTGTATGGTACAAGCGGCCATGTGCCCCTCTCCAATTTAAAAAAAAGAGGCCCCCACAGATGGTAGCCACGTTGATGCCGTTGTGCGGCTTTCTACAAAAAGCTACCTGTACCAAGCCCAAAAACTTATTTTGAGATGGCGAGTAAACACTTTCCATGCCTGTTGACCTTTAGTTTCCTCAACACACATACCCAGTTGGAATCGAACCCTCGACCCCATTGGTTTCAAAACACATCTCTTTGTGCATAATGGCTAATCGAGAGTGGTAACGCATCTTTTAAAAAAATCGATACTATTATTTACTTTTGGTTTTAAAACATAGCATACATTAGTGGTAAAATCTTTGCATTGTAATCAAAAGGTTCCAGGTTCGATATTCGTTGAAAAAGCTTTATGTATTACGGTTAATCGGGACTGCGTAAAAAACGTCAACATTAGCCCCTAGTGAAAATCAAACCCTCGACCCCACCCCGTTGGTTGCAAAACTCCAAAATCACCCATTTTCTATTTGTGTATCAAGGATAATCGGGAATAGTAACTCACTTTTTAAACAAATCAATGTTATTCTGCAATTTGCCAGCATTGGAACCCAAAACCTTTTGAATACAAAACAACAATATCAGCTATTTTGTTTTGTTTTTGAATATCTGTTCGTGCTAATCGGGACTGATAACACACTTTTTTTTTATTTAAACAGAAAATCATTATTAGGCACTTTGACAACAATTTCTATGTATATCTCCATCATGTCCAAATGCCACAAAGGAGGGGGGGGTCATGTTCGCCAAAATTCAATAAATGGGAAAGAATTCTGTAAACTAAAAAAAAAAAAAAAAACTATTAAATTAAAAATTTGCGAACATTTGGACTCGAACCTGGAACCTTTCGAATACTAAACACCAGTCACAGCCATTTTGTTTTGACTTTTAATATCTGTTCCTGCATAAATACTAATGGGGACTCAACACACTTCTTTTTTTATTTTAAAAAAAAACAACATCATTATCAGCCAATTTGACATTGTGAATCGAACCCGGGACCTTTTCATTACAGCATAAACATCCTATTTCTAATTAGTTCATTTTCTCTTTGTGCACAAAAAGCTAATCGGAACTTTTAAACAAATACAATTGAATATCCAATTTTCACCAACATTGGGAATCGAACTCTCAACCACTTGGTTAAAACATCTCGCGGAATAAAAAACACCTCACGCCGCGCTTCGCCGCGCCTCGAACCCGGCGACCTTTTCATTACAGCATAAACATCCTATTTCCAATTAGTTCATTTTCTCTTTGTGCACAAAAAGCTAATCGGAACTTTTAAACAAATACAATTGAATATCCAATTTTCACCAACATTGGGAATCGAACCCTCAACCACTTGGTTAAAACATCTCGCGGAATAAAAAACACCCCACGCCGCGCTTCGCCGCGCCTCGAACCCGGGGACCTTTTCATTACAGCATAAACATCCTATTTCCAATTAGTTCATTTTCTCTTTGTGCACAAAAAGCTAATCGGAACTTTTAAACAAATACAATTGAATATCCAATTTTCACCAACATCGGGAATCGAACCCTCAACCACTTGGTTAAAACATCTCGCGGAATAAAAAACACCCCCCGCGCCGCGCCGCGCCGCCGCTAAACACAAAACGCGGCCGCCATATTGATTTTATTCAAATACTTTTTATGCACAGATGGACTAATCGGGACCTATAATGGCGGGACAAAACAATTGGCCTCATTTAACTACCTAGAAAATCGAACCCGCGACCTCTTCATTACCAGGCGACAACAATAACCACTAACCCAAAGCCGCCATATTGATTTTATTCAAACACTATTTATGCACAGATGGACTAATCGGGGACCTATAATGGCGGGACTAAACAATTGGCCTAATTTAACTACCTAGAGAATCGAACCCGCGACCTATTCATTGCCAGGTGACAACATTAACCACTAACCCAACTCGATTTTCGAACTCAACCATTTTGTTTCCTTTATTTACACACAGGCTAATCGAGACGATTCAATATTGACTTCGTCGCCTTGTAATCAAGGGGTCCCAGGTTCGATACTCGGTGGAGGCACATAGTGGTCCGAATCACCACTTTTCAACTGTAGCTCCAATCCTGATTAGTTTTGCCGTGCATAAAACGGACTTAAAAAAACTATCTCAATCTATCAATCAATCAATATTGACTCTACCAGGAATCGAACCCCCGACGCCTCTTGTTTTACAGAGCAATAACCTTAGCCGCTAAACTTTCGGGGTATAGCACCTTCGGCGCCATCTTTGAATCATTTCTTCAGGTCTTTGAATCATACGCAATGGTTGCGCGCGTATTTCCTCCACACACACACAAACATACGCACGTGTTAGGTTAGCATACATCAAGAAACAACGTGACAAATCCATTGACACCCTCCCCCCACCGCTTCCGATGTCTTCAACGTGATCAGACACGTTCTGCTGACTCAACAATAAAACAGCTGGTACACCGCTACACCGGATGTAACATAACACCAGTCGCATCGAATTTTTGCTGACGCGTAGGAACGAAGTGCTGCCTCTCTACTGGGTACACTGTCTCTGGAATCTTGTGGATCAAGCCAGCGCGTAACGGTATAGAAGGGGAGAAAGCATGTGGGCGGAGCAAAGCAGTGTTCCTGTCACTCATTCATGGGTCGAGCCCACTTGAGTCACTACTTGCGCAGAGACTTGCTTTCGTTCGCTTCCTCCAGAGATTCCCCGGACAGAGTGTACTTCCGCTAAAGATTGATTGATTTGCTTTATTTCACTTCGCCTTTTGTGCCACTTTTGGCTAACTTGCGAAGAAGGGGATGAGTGCTGATATGATGAACTTCATAAATGGACACTCACAAATATCCATGCCCACAACGGGATTCGAACCCGGGACCCCTGGCGTCGTAGCGCGATGTGCTAACCACTCCACCACGGGGACCGGACGCTAAAAATTCTATTCACAAGCTTGCTGTGATGACTACACTGGTCTACGTGTAAATGCAATTGATTTCCAATTTGGCCAATTCTAGTTTAATTCCGCCGACAGCGACAAAGGCTAATTCATGCAACGTTGAGAGTCAGAAATGGCCGTAATTCCCCACCCTCTAACCGCCCAGCGTGCCATATTCAGATTCTCAAAACGAGAAACATGTTTTCCATTCCTCCACAGCACTGGATATTTTCTGCCATCGCAGGGGAAAAACGAAGATCCAATTTCGTATAAATTAATTGCACATAGATGGAAACAGAAGGGAAAAACCATGTTAAACGGGAAATTTGTTAACTCGGCGTCGTATGCAAAACAGAGCGTGTAAAGAAGGAAGATTTATATGCTACAATCCGAGAGAAGCAGATAACGAACGTCGCGATGAAATTTATAGTCCTCCAACGTGCTGTTGCAATTTCACGAAGCAGTGGGAATGCTTCAACACACTTGGTGTCTCTTCGTTTGACGCTGGTCCTGTTGTGGAATTTCCTAAATCACGGACGAGCTGGAGCGAGAAGAAATAAGAGAACGCCATCCAAAAAATGTGACGTAAGCGCAATGTGCTAATGTTCGAATTTGTTTAAGTATTAAAAAAAATTCTCGGCAGATGGTGTTAACGTTAACGCTATAGACTTTTAATTATACAGACTTCCAGTTTCAGACCATTTGCTCCATAGCTTAGAGGAATCGTCCGCTGATTTCGTTACGAATCACGGAAAGCAGACAATATTCTGTAGCATTGGCGTCTTTAAGGAGGGTACATCAGGCTTTAGCTCTCCTATAATTTTGTGGGACCCCTTAATGTTTTTATATTTTCCACTGGATGATTTATACGCTCCCCCAGGAGTCGGTGCAGCAAGCGTACGAAAGCAAGTCCTCTGCGCCAGTGGTGACTCGAGAAGATTCGACCAATGGACGCGCGAGAGATAAAGAGATTGAATGGGTGGCGCAACGCGGCTGCAGCTACCAGCCGTTTGCAGCAGCGCGCACTGCTTTTCTCCGCTCACTCGCTTTCTTCCCTTCTCCACCGTTCCTGATGCGCAATGGACAGAGTCATAGGCGGATCCAAAAAATATTTTTAGGAGGCACAATATGAATAAGTCCAAAAAATAGCACAGCGTAGTATATGACTTTGGGAATAAAAAATGTGTAGCGTTTTATACATATTTAAGTCAGCCAAACTATGCTACAGTAGCGCTAAGCTTTATGAAACTTCGGATAATATGCGAACTACAGGCTTCCCCGTAAGATAGCCTAGCGACACTAGCGACACTGCTCCCATTTCAGGGTTTCAAATGTCTTTGTGGATCTATATATCATGAGATTTTTTGTTCAAAACTGTTTAGTTTAGGTACACTTTCCGTCCAGGTAAGCTAATCTAGACTGGACCTACAGTTTAGAGCATTTTTGTGAAGTACAATACTTGTGTTGAAAGTGATTTAATGAAGATAGAATGAACGTTGAGTTAAATGACAAATGTCACAAATATCGGAAAGAGTTTAGTGTGAAACAGAGAAAAGGGGATAGAGTGTGATACATCTACTTTATCTCTATTAGTGACAATATATTTAAAACCTATCTCCGTATTTTATACTTTGAGGTCTTCCAAAATGGCGGAGTGTTAACGTGATCTATATGCAATCATTACGTCGTAGAATCTATTTCTGGTGAGGCACATTCCAGTAACCAGCAAATCTAGTTTGAAACATTTCATTATATTATTTGGCTCTCTGGAAAAGAATCAAAACCAGGGGGTTAAGGACGAATTCTATAATATTTGTTCGAGCACTGTTTGTTGTTGGGATACAACGATATCATTAAAATAAAATGTCTTTATTTTGGGCGAGGCACATGGTAGAGTGCCCTTCCCGCTAAATCCGCCAATGGAGAGAGATATAGAAATCACAGAAATAACATAAAATTAGGGCTGAGCCAATACCATACCGATAGTTTGAAAACTGCAATAAGCAAAATTTGTTCAAAATATTGATCAATATTGTTGCGTGAATATTTTTCTCCAACTATATACATCATTTTACCAAGAAAGGTGTTTTAGGATATTCAAGAATTACATCAGAATATGTTATGTATAAGGGTTGCCCAAATGAAACTTAGACTTTTGTCGTAGCGTCGTAGATTAACTACGCAGACCTTCGTGTTTGCTGTGGTAGGTGGCGTTGTATGTAAGAAGAAGGCAGAAGGTGTTACTGGAGCCAAAATTTATCGTCGTATGAAGAATGTGCATGGGAATGCGAGTCTGTTGCGCAGCACAGTGATCAGATGGTGTGGTGAATTTCGTGACGGACGTGTGCGCACTGACATGCCTAGACCTGGTGAAGCACACTTAGCCATCACCGAGGAATCAATTGCAGCCGCAGACAACTTTGTAAGGGGGAATCGCCGAATCACCACCTGAGAGATTGCAGAAACATTGTCGGTTGGGATACCACAGGTGTGCCGTGATCTGCTGCGGCGTTTCCGCTGGGAAGTCCTCGACCATCCTCCCTACAGCTCCGATCTCTCGCCCTGCGACTACCACATCTTCAGGCCACTAAAAAAAAAAAAACATCAGAAGGGCCGCCGGTTCGCCAACGATGCTGAGGTCCCTGACGCCGTTGAAGATTGGTTCTGCAGTCAACCACGGACGTTCTTCGCTCAGGGTATCTATACCCTCGTGACACGCTGAGACACTTGCTTGAAAAGACAAGGTGACTATATATGTAGAGGATATGTCACCCATGGATCAATTTTACTTCCTGTATGTTCATATATTCCAACCAATAAATCATTACAGAAAAAAAAAACAGGTGTCTCACTTTCATTTGGGCAACACTTGTAATAAGAAATACAGTTTTCGTGCAAAATAAAATGAAAAATTTTGCCTACTTTCTAGGATAATTAGACTCCTAGAAAATATCACGTCGCATTTTTGCGGACCCCGCGAAACACCAATATGTACGAAAAGTATCGGCTGGTATCGGTAGATGAATTCCAACCGATAATTTCCGATACCTATACCACTGGTATCGGCCAATACCGATCCATCGGCATCGGTATCAGCTCAGTCTTACATAAAATCACAGTTAAAAAGAACTGTGATTTTAAAGTAGCAATCAAACCTTCAAATCACATTTTTCTATCACTAGACGGTAAAACTAAATGCCGTTTCAAGATGATATATTCTATAAATATGTCATGGTAAGCTTTATGTTTAAACTCGTCCGTTATTTTCTGAATTGTGCGTTATATAACAGTCAGAAGGTGTAGACTTTAGTACAAGCATTTAAATTAAACAAAGCATTTTTGTCACATTCAGGTACTTCACATAAATCCGCTTCCATAATTACTCTTTTTATGTCCAGTCATCACCTCAATCCATTATTAATTCACTCGCTAATGGAAGAACCTAGCCCAATATCGATCCTAGAGACCTCTAGTGATAAAATTTTCAAGCTTTGGCAAGCTGTTGTTTCATTTATGGAACACACTCAAACCGCCCCCGTTGGATTGTACGATATTGACGACTGTTAGCCTCTAAGCCTTCTCTTAAATGTTCTGAGAGGAAAATAGAAGATTTTGTGTTGTCTCAGAAGCTACAGAAACAGCGACATAGACGTCGCAAAGTGATTTTCAGGCCTTCGTTTACTCTGCAAACACAGTGTCTGGTAACGCAGACAGATAAAGCGTCGGGTAAACTTGAAGCACTGAAGTGTGTCTCAAGTGAACAAAGGTTTATAGTTGGACGAACCTTCTGTGTGAAAATAATGCTTTTCATAATTGATAGTGAAAGATTTGTCTAAATGATTTATGGGCGAATTGTGTTTGTCATATAAAAGTAATTGTTCTTCCATTTATAAACTGTGAACCGATTAGAATTTAAATTACTTCACAAAAAGATTGGGAATTCATGTTGTTGAGATTTGAAGTTCACTTTTGCTAATCGGGACTGGGCCTACAGTTTAAAGTGGGGATCCGAACCACTATGTGACTCCACCGGGTATCGGACTCCGGACCCCTTGATTACTAGGTGATGAGTTTACAACAACACCACCGAGGAGTCCTGGAAATTTTTCATGTTTCGATTCTGATAAAAGTTGAGTAAGTTAAGTTTAGTTGCTGTAGCAAGAAGAGAAAATCTCCCTGGAACTATCGTCGAGTTTTCAACCAAACCATGTCTTTGCACTTAAGACCCTCTACAAAGTTCTGTTTTAAACAGCTTTAGGGTTACAGTTTCACGATAATGAAGCCTACCATCGTGTTTGTCCTGACATTCTGGCCCTCTTTCATATGTCACGTGCCCATTCTCATATAAAAATTGAAATTGAATCCAAGATGGCGGGCTTCAAGATGGCTGCCATGTTGATCACAAACTCGTTTATCCCCTTCCCTGTATTATGTATCAGTATGTTTTATTCATGTTTCACCATCGATATTTGTTTGAAATGAGTGTTTCCATACTTATGAACCACCGTGTATGATGATAACGAAGAACTGGGAACATTAGTTATGTCAAATGAAGGATAGGAGTCACAAAATGCAAATGTCCACAACGAACCTAATTTGATCTGTCCAGGCCACCTACGTATATATTCATATTTTACAGACCAGCGTATTTCTTTGTGTGTATTTGTGGAAGGAGCCAAATTTTATGAACAGAATCATGTTCTGCCTTGACCCCATTTTCCTTACAACCCAAAGAATATACCTGGTTAAAGTTCCAAACGGGCCAGAGCAGAGAAAGGAAATTGATGCGACAGTCGTTTATTTTCTCCTCTTTCATAGAGCCCGACACCTGTCGTCATCCTCGCGAAACTCAATCTTCACCTTTCAACTTCTCTCATCTCGTTAGAACTTCTTGCTCGAAATTACCCGATAAGCTATACGAGCTTACCCATTAGTATCAGCATTTCGGAGTTCTTGCATGAAACGTTTCGTAATGTAATTTCAAAACACGAAAGAGATTTCAGCAGAGAGTTCAATCTTCACATTTAAAGCGCCATTAACTCTATTTCGTTACTTCTAGTTGGAAGGAGAGTCGCTCTGATGTACTAGAAAATAAGAAAGCGCTAGGCCATCTCACCAACCACACGCTTAAGTGCAACTAGATTGAATTTCCACAGAGAACATGAACGGCAGGCTACCATTTCAGGATGCACCGTGCGTGGCAACTTCTGCCTGGAAAATTGAACACGATTCCTATTTTCTGCAGTAACTTCACTCAAGGAAATTCATTTTCAATTGTCGCCCTGCTATTCTTATTCTCCATATTACTTTCTTGAGAGAACGTCTTACTTTGTCTTTGGGAAGATGAAAAAGAAAGAAAGGCCTCGTTTCGATTCTACGAACCCTTGAAAAAGCGTCTTTCTATCCTGTGTGTATGCAACCATGTGGTAGAGATTCATGGTAGCTACTTACAGTAGTATTTTCTGTTGAAAAACTACACATGCTGCGAGCAGACTGGTAACCGATAAGAGCAAGATGCGCCACCAGGAATGAGAAATGTGCCTTTACCGACCTTCATGGCGGAGTGGTTAGAGCAGCGCAAGGGGTGCAGGGTTCGAATCCCTGCCTGAGGCTGAGCGAGTATTATTTCATCTTTCATCAATTTCATCACATCTTTTATCATCAACTTCACGATTAGCCAAAAACTGCAGAAAAGCGAAGTAAAATATTCCCAATTGGATGATTTAATGGCTTATGCAGCAGTCAGCTCACGGGAATATTCCCCAAACGAGGGGAGACGGGGTGCAGGGGTAAAGCAAAGGATCGGTCCATTTGCAGATTTTAGGGGTAGCAGAAAGTCTTCCGCTGAGGTCTAGTGTCCTTCAATCACACAGAGCGTGTGTCTGCGGCAATAGGTTGCTGCTTTTTTTCAGTGTCCAGAATACTTTTCTATTGTTTATCCTGTACATTATTTAGCCACTGTTTCAAAGAATCTTAAAGAGAATATTGGGTTACTAGACGTCCTCTTTTCCGGGTCACAAAAATGGTCCGGGCGGCTTTTTAGGAAAATGGGCGAATATCCTCTTTTTGGGGTATACACAACTGCTTCAACTTCAAGATTCGTAATAAATTATTATATTTGTAAATAATTGTTAATATTGTTTCTGTGTTCAACTTCAAATAAATGAAATACAACACTTTCAGTTGCATGCGCAATTACAAGAAACTCTTATTTCAACAAAGAATAATTGTTGGACCTTTGCGTCTCTTCTGTAGTAGACACCGCGACGCATGAGGTTTTCATTTCAAAGCATATACGACATCTACCGCAGCTTGCTGTGAGCCTCATGTTTCTACCAATAGGTAAGAATATGGGAGATTTCTTTGATTTGAGTTTCGTGACTTCAGAATTAAGAAATAAACCGTAATTGTTAACTGCTGTGCCTCTACTTTTATTTGTTACATGGTTGTGGAGGTTTCGCTTAGCGATCTGATGAACCCCGACAGGCTGTGTTTTTAGTCATGGCTTTAATAACTGTTTCGCGACTTCAATCCTGGAAAAAACAACTTCGAAGCAGAATGTCATATTTGTCCACCAGGAACATTCGTTTCAGTTGCTAATGGCATTATATAGGGTACATTTTTGATATAGGTACTATTTCGATCACCCGTTATAAAAAGTCAAATATTTTGCTTCCAGTTAGTGGCAACGCTGATTTGAGGAGTGAGAGTTGTTGCGTGGGGTGTCAGGTGTGTTGTGCAGAAACATGGAGAAATTCTACGGAGAACCCGGAGAACCAGACGTGATTTTGTATGGCAAGGTGAGTACATTGTAGATAGAATAGGTGCTTTGTATATAAACGTCTGCCTGTCATTTTGCGTGCCCCGTGTTTATGCTTGAACGCAGGACAGTGAAATTCAGGTCAAACGTGGACAAGCATGTGGTGGCTGTAGCATGTGACATGTGTAGTCATATGGTGAGAGATAAGGGAACTACAGAAATATTTGTTGCCATGCACAAAGTGGTACATATTGGATCGATGGAAATGGTACAATTTCGATCAACAAGGTATACAGTTTGAGTTCCATTACCGTAACGAGTGCAACACATTAATTCACAAAGTAAATGCGTTGTTCAATTTATTGTTACAGATGCCTCGCAAAAGAACACCGATGAAGGTATGTCTACAGTATTCGTCCCGAGTTCTCGAAAATGCCGTGCAGAGTATTCTAGAGGGACACTTATCTATACGCGGAGCATCGCAACTTATCATGTTCCATTTGCCACCCTACAAAATAAAGTAACGATAGCACGTCAAGAAGCAGCGGGTGTTCCTTCCAGGATTGATGTTGGCCATCCAACAGTTTTCTCCAAGCAGGTGGAAGACACATTTGTGGAGAGACTGATGTATTGGAAGGGCGAGGATTGGGATTGACACCGAAGGAAGTGCGGATAGCTGCGTAACGATGTATGCAGTCAAACAGAGTTATTAATCTAACAGAATATACAGCTAGTTTTTATTTTGCTCCTGTAGGCCTACGCCATAGAAGAAGTTGCACTTGTAGTATATATTAAAGATACTGTTTCTTCACTCAATGGTGATCCAAATTGTACCGCACGTGATCACATTTGTACCTACCTAGGTACAATTCTAATCAAATTTTATCCGACCGAAATTTCGTTCTGCTGTCTACAGTAGCAGAACTAAAAACGTCATGTTATGCCAGCGTCTTTAGTAAAAGGTAATAATTTCATTGGCACAAAAACTGTAATTTTGCTGCCTTTTTTTTTCAAGTTATATTCAATTTAATTTTATGTGATCGAAAATGTAGCACATTACCTTACATAACTAGCTGATTGCCCGGCGTTGCCCGGATATTTATTTATGCCAATCTTCTATTAGACAGGAAAATAATGAATTGTAACTGTAGTGTAAAATTAACTTGGAGTTGAACGTCATTGTGAGTTTTGCCTTTGAGAGATTTCTCTAGACTAGTTAGTTGTTCAACTATTTCATTGTGCTTACTTTTCAATTCATTCCGTCGTTTGGCTGTCTGATCTCTTCTTTCTACAAGCTTTTCTTCAATTCTTTGGATCTTTTCCTCGTTCTGAGACCTTACGTCCTCAATTTTGTGAACAATTTCTACTTTATATGTATTATTTTCAGTCCTTATTTCCTCCAGAGATTTAACCAAATCCGACTTCTCTTCCATTCGCTCTCTTCTATCTTTCTCTCTATTTATCTATCTTCTTCCAGGTTTGTTTCCAACTTTTTTATACGGGTTTCCATTTCACAAAACATCTTGTTGCCTCATATTTTCTGTTAGTCCGTTCATCTGCTGAACCACTTCGTCTATATTACTAATGCATTCTCTTCTTACGATCTCAATTTTATCATTTATAATTTTCCGTATTTCTTACTTTTCACATTTCATCACATCTATCCTCTTCAAAACACTTGCTCGGAATTCCTCGTGTTTTTTATCACGTCTTTTCTGCTCTTCTTTATATTCATTTCTTAATCTTTGCTGCTCTTCTTTATCTGCATTTCTTAATCTTTCCTGTTTTCATCACGTCTTTTCTACTCTTCATTCATTCTTTCAAACATCTGGAACATCC
Organism: Lepisma saccharinum; assembly: GCF_977018435.1. Lineage (NCBI taxonomy): Eukaryota > Metazoa > Arthropoda > Insecta > Zygentoma > Lepismatidae > Lepisma > Lepisma saccharinum. Next base: position 125,339,523 of record NC_139231.1, read on the forward strand.
TTTCAGCAAATCATGGCAATTCAGTACACGAAAGAAACACGTTCTTTCTGCTGACACAGCAGACATATCACTTCTCCTATGCCTTCCTTCAAATTGGCACATCCTTGATGAAAATTCTCCTTGCATTTGGAGCACTGAAGCACTACATCTTCACTGACTTCTTAGTTTCTGGGAACAAAGAGAAACACTGACTCACTCTACATCGCCATTATGCGTGTGAGAAAACTCTAATCAGTTCAGTTGCTATCACTAATGTTCACTTAATAGCTAATCACAGCAACGCAGCTTCCAAATAATTAACTCAAAGCAGGGATGATATTTTAATCTTCCACCTTCAGGAAAATCAACTCACTTGTACACAAGAAAGATACAATATCTTCAACTCCAATATTTTAAATATTAAATACATAATTATCAATAAACCTACATTTCACAACATTGTCAATGTCCACCACTGCGAACAATTCCTGTATTCTCTTTCGTTCTATCCCCCAAGAGTCCTTCACGCAGGTTAGTCGTTAACCACCAGTTCAACATGAATGCGTCTTACTCCCGATCACTCAAAAGGCCTTTACAAAACTTCCTGTACAATCTGTTTTGAAATCTAAAAAGGTTGTCTCCTCTTTTTTAAAGTTTGTTATCTGGTTACCACAAATATTAGGCAACGACTTGAGTCGCAAGGCTGCATACATACAGGTTAGAAATATCCTTTTTTTCGAGGGTTCATAACGAGGCCTTAAGGAACTAAACGTTAAGAAGAAAAGTCGTTCTGCGAAGGTTTGATGGTGTTGGTGGTTAAGACAATATTTAAGAAGGAGTTGTAAAGGAGAAAAGGAAAGATCTGTCTTATCCTAGAAACAGAGTCCAGAATATTCTTAAAAGTCTATTTGCAACCATCCATTTGCGTGTAACAATCGGCAGAATGCACCATAAACGGAAAAAGAGCTTTTCGCAAATACATTTGCCATCAGTGTTTCCTTGCACGGCATGCGATCCTGGTGTCTGTAGTGTAATTCGGATTGCATACGCTTCAGAGCAAAACACTACAGTCACTTTTGACGGTGACGGTATATGTTGGAAATAATAAAAGCAGAGTTTGTGGTTCAGATCAGAATTAATATGAGATAAATCTGAACATCTCCTTGCCTGGGCGAATCAATTGAATTATTACGCTCAAAAGGTGAGTGTGCCGCGTTAACCGAATTGGAGGAACGAAACTGATAATAATTGAGTGGAACGGGATTGTTTCCCTGGTAGAAGAGATTCGAGAGCCATTCGTCGGAACTTTCATTCTGCCATTTGATATCCTCTCTTCTCCTAATTGGCGAGGAAGTGAAGTTGTTTTTTTTATTTTCCGTCATCGTCGAAAGTTGCTTGGTAGACTCGATCCACTCCATCGTGGAAACGGATTCGAGTCGCGGCCTTGCTTTCGAATTTAGTCGCAGAATGCTTTTTTCGTTGGAAATACAGTACACTTCCCTTCTCACTTTCTGACTTTCAACGACCCACATCCGTGACAGAGTGGATATGACTGCTCGCTACGACATCAGATGTCCCGGATTCTCGCCTGATAATGAATGATCTTTATCAATGCTCCTTCATCAATTTCATCATATCATCACTCATCCTCATGGTATGGTTATCCAAAAGCTGCAGAAGTGAAAGTAAAGTAGAGTGCTTCCCTGTGCTTTGCACCACGCCATGAAGGTGTACAAGAGATGTGGTGTTAGGGCCTTATCCTTTCTTGATCACGACCAAAGGTGGTGGTGATGTGATCAGCACCACGCCCCTGGCCGCCTTTATCCCCCCCCCAAAGTTTCCTCCAGGTACCCACTTCATACGACGCTGGCTGGGCACCGGAGCAGATTGAACAGGTGAAAAAATCCCGGTTCTTCTCTTGCTGGGATCGAACCCGGATATCTTGCAGGGTAGTCAGACGGCGTTGAGACTATTTTTTCTCTAAAAGAGATACCCCTAAGCGGTAGTATCCCAGGCTTTTCATCTTTTATCAGTTCTTACATTTCTCGGATTCGTCTCATTTTTCTCATTAGAACAAACCCAAATATAGATAAGGGGTTCCGGGTTCGATTCCCGGTGGAGGCGCATAGTGGTTCGGATCCCACTTTAAGCTGTAGGTCCAGTCCCGATTAGCCTTACTGTGCATAAAGTGGACTTAAAACACAAACTCAATCAATCAATCAACAAATATAGATGTCTTACCCTGGATTGGAACCCGGGACCCCTGACGTTGCAGCGTGCTGTGCTAACCAATACGCCACGGAAGTCGACTAACGACTCACCCCGGCTCTTGCATTGAAGAAGAATGACGAAAATTAATCAAATCAATCAATCGGACTGACAAACACTCTACAGAATATCCATTATTCTTCCTCCTATATCATACCTAATAATCTAAACTAGGCAGGCTTAAAATAGGTTTTAGTTTTATGAAGAACCGTTTGTTCTTGTTGCTTAGCAACATTCAAAAAAGGTAAAAAAGGTAAAGTGTTCCCCTGTGCATAGCACCACGCCATGAAGGCGTATCGTGAGTGGGGGTGATGTGATCAGTATCACGCCCCTGACCGCCTTTACCCCCCAGGGTTTCCCCCAGGTACCCATGTTATTCGACGCTGGGTGGGCGCCGGGGCCGCTTCCACCGTTAGAAAAGTTCCCGGATTTGAACCGGCCGGGGATCGAACCCGGGACCTTTAGCATGGTAGTCAGACGCGTTAACGACTGAGCCACCGCGGCCAACCTTATCAACATTCAAATCTGTACGATTTTAGTTTGTTTAAACTGAGTTCATCCATACGTAGAAGCCTCAACGTTTATCAATTTATTAAAGAAATCATTTCAATATCCTCAGAATATTATTACTTGATTATTATTAGCAAGTTTTGTTATGAGTATTTTTATAATTTTCGTAATCTGTTACTGTATATGTAAACGCGGAAACCTGTTACTTATGACCAAAAGTGTACCGAGTATCATACATGGTAAGGATTAGGATAAATACCTGTCTAGACTTAGAAGAATGATGATGAAGTTAATATCGAAGAGTAAAATGAAACTATCCTTTCTCCAGGCTTGTTAGGTAGTGCACCTAAGTCAGGCAGACTACTCTCCTTTACAAAGTGCTCTTGAATATGTCTAATCAAATCGAAAAGTGAGTCTCCTGCCAGTCTGTCCGCTCCTCTAAACCCCTGTCTCTGGAGACTTGCTTAAGCTGATACGCGAGTTTTTACCTTCCTATTATTGTAATCAGCTTACTACTTGTTTGCCTGTTGTAAACCTTGTAGACTCAATATATCAGGAAGTGGAAGTCTGCTTAACACTCGACTGTGCATAATTCAAGTACCTGAGAGGATTGGACAGCTAGAGTAAAAAGTGAATGAACCTTGGTGAATTGAAGCTTCCAGAGAAAGTTAAAATCCTATGGATTGATACGATTCTTCCTCCTATATCAGGCCTCCCAGTGGCGTAGTGGTAACGTCATCGTCTTGTAATCAAAGGGTCCCGAGTTCGATAAGCATTGTAGGCACATAGTAGTTCTGATCCCACTTTGCACTGTAGGACCAATCCAGATTAGCCAATCTGTGCATAAAGTGGACTTTAAACAACAACTCAACCTTGGTCATATGTCGTCAACTTAATATACTGTGTGGTGCATATTATATCCACCAAAGTCATTCCGTAACTCTGCGCATGCGCAGGAATCTTGAAAAGTTAGCTGCAAGGTTCCCAATCGATCTGCCATACGATAATGTTTGTTGGTTGGTTCTGACACGAATCGCGGCAATGCAAGAGTTCATCCGAACAGATTCCATTGGAAACGTATCGGACACTTGCGAAGACACGATGAGAATCACCATCAACCCGTGCCAGAGTTCCACAGCGTAATGAAGAGGGTCAGTCAATGTAGAGTAGTCCAACCGCAAGTCTCCAGATAGCACGAGGCGTATTTTCCGCCATCCTGATACTAAATTCGCAAGAACAAATCCTGAATTCGTACAAATAAAAATTGTGATTTTTACTTTCTCACAAGCCGCTAGTATCCTAACTGACAATATGAGCTTTATGTGTGTGTGTGTGTTTCGTACACCTATATGATTCCGTTGAATTTTTTTATGTCTATATTAAATGTGAATGTAATGAACTACTGACAAAGTATTTCCACAGTAAATTAATGGTTGCTGTAAAGCATTACTTTTAGAAGATTAAGAAAAAATGAATCTGAACTACTGTGAAATGTGAAACTATTGGGAATCTAATCCAGGATTTCTTTATTATAATGCTAATCAAAGGGAATTGATATGAATTATTTACATACATAATCGTGCGCTGGTATTAACACGGGTTTGGTGCGGGGCATAGATCTTCCAATGAATATGTGGTTAGCTTAGGAGGACCAGGTTTAGAGCTCATAGCATTTAGTTATGCTATTTGTTGCAAGCTGGGTGTCCTCCGCACAGGGTGGATAAAAGTCATAATTTTTATTAAGAATCATTTTTGATGATTTGTGTATGTTAAATTTGTACTTCTACTCAAAAATTGCTTTTATGTTTTTTGGCAGCCATGTTTTTCTTATAGAAAGGTTTTTTCTAGTAATCGACCTGTAAAATATTTGAACAGTTTGATTAAAGCATAAAAAAATATACGTAAATATACATTTTTCTGTTTCTGATACTGTTTGAATAAACCTACTATTGAAATGTTTGTTGAGTGTGTTAATGAAATGATAACAATTTCAGTAATGTTTCTTCCAGTGGAAACATTCTGGATGTACTATTTAATTGTAACTTAGAAAAATATTTGTAGTCTTTGTAACTGAATTTTGGCAATTTTTTTAAATGATACTTTGCAAAATATCAGCTGCCATGTATATTTGCACTTTAATCACAATAACACTATTTACGGTTAAATTAATTAGTATTTTGTAAATTATTCTGCACAAAATGTTTGTTCTTTTTGCTTATGAATTTTAAATCAAGAGATATTTAAGTGTGTTTGCAGTTTACATAGTCACTCGAGGGAATATGCCCATAGGGGGTTAAATGCCCATACCCTCGTATCTCGCGCAATGTTAATGTTATGTCAACTCTCCGGCTCTTGTTTGAAAGTGCCCTCCGTGGTGAGACGAGGCATCAGGTTTGGAGCTTGTGAGAGGAATCTGAAGCCATTCAGGGTTAATTTCATGAGGCAAGAAGACAATTTTTGAGGTAATAATTCTTTGGGCGTTGCTGTATTAACAGTGTGCAATAATATTCCCAAGAGAGAAACAAACTGAATTATATTGGTGTAAAGATCAAGAGTCAGGGAAACATATCTGCATAGTGAAACTGTCGCATGGTGCTCAGAGTTGCCAACCCAGTGATTCAATTTTCGGCTTGTAGCTGTGGGGTGATATGCCCACAGGAATTAAGTACAATATGCCCATGGGCATTATTATGAGAAGAAAGGACCACAATGTGACTGGATCCAGTGTATTCCTTGAAGTATGTGGATGCATGAAATATGTTTCAAATTCACGTCCATGTGTCCAAAGTGCAATGTAATTTCTTACAAACAGCAAAAGAGGCTATGGTAAATTAAAAATAAATGTTGTTAGAAACGCTATGCTTGTCTGTACAAATTATGTTCTGTTTACAAAACAGGCGTTAATAATCTTCCAGTTAATGCTGTGTATTATTTTCTTTTAAATATGTCATGTCAAGTATTACAACAATTGTTTCTTGTATTGGGAAATTTAACCCCTAATGAATAGGCATTTTGCCCAGAACACGGTGTGATTTGCCCAAATTGACGTTCATCTGTTTATTTATCTATGGTTCTTTTGCTATAAGACTTACAGTAATAAAACGTATAAGTAACAATAACAAAACATGTAGCTTTCATTTGACATCCTTTTCATTCCGACATTCCTTCATTTAGCGAAACTATGAACTTCCAAAAAAGGTTTGGCGTATTCCCCCGAGTGACTCTATTACATTTCCTTTCGTGTGAGCTTCACCCCATCAGTACATATATTTTGTTTGCATTCTTTTCCTTTCTTAGAGCCTAATAAACACCATTATTATTACGAGATTAATGTGCTTTGTGATTCAAATATAATTCCCAATGACTGAAGCTCGCACCGCAATGTACATATGAAAAAATCAATTGAATTTTCAGTCAGTTGTGGTATCATTCATATCATTAACATGTCTAGAAAAAAGTTATAACATTGATGGCAGTTTCTGCAATAGAATTCCCATAAACATGATTTTTGGTAAATACATGAAACACATTAACTGTAGGACTGTCTTTTTCTTGTTGTAAACTTGAACCACGCCCATTAGTGACATCTATTGGCACACTACACATTCAAAAAGAAGGTTTTAAGATTTGGCTTCCTTTAATAAACTATGCACCGATTAGAATTTTTTAAATTGTAATTACTTGAGATAAAAGAATTTACAATTAATGTTGTTATTGTTGTTGAGTTTGTTTTTAAGTCCACTTTATGCACAGGAACGTGAAATTTACGAACTTTTAGGTGGGAGCCATCTGACTTTAAAAAAATTATTGAATTCAGAAGAGATTTCCGTTGATGCGTCACCTCGGCCAGAAATCTACCAGCCTCTTTAAAAGCGCTGACCTGCGTTTCCTCGTTTTCGATTGGGGGGAGAAGGTAGGGCATTAGGCAGGGGCCCGAGCACCGGAATTACGGGAGCCGGGATCGATGACGGAAAATTACCCAGTGCTTCCCTCTCGCGGCGAAATGAGAACAGAAAAGAGAGAGACGCCGTCCCAGGGGAGCTGTGCGATTGTCAGGAGTGACGTATTTTTATCCGTTGGAACCAAACTGGAATCGACTTCGAACGTCGAACAGCGTTGGCTAAGAAATCTTTCCTTTCTCAGAAAAAGAGGACAGTCTTGGCTTGAATTGAAGGATTAAAGTTGATGATATCAATATTTTTGTCCCTTTCGTTTAAATAACTTATTTTGTACGAGCAGTCTTCATATTGGGGAGAGAGACAGTTGATAGAAATCGACTACATGTGGTTTTGAAATTGACTATTTACATTACATTTTCTTGCTATAATGCGTTGAAGTACTCGGTGCAGCAAGCGAACGAAAACAAGTCAAGGCTCGACCAATGAACCCGTGAGAGGGAAAGCGAGGTACCGTTTGCAGCAGCACGCACTGATTTGCTGCGCCCACTCGCTTTCTCCACTTCTCTACCGTTATGATTTGTGTTTCTTCACAAACTCCTGGGACGAAGTATAGGTGTCGCCCCTTGTACTAACTGAATACTAATGAACAGAGAATCTTGTGCTATGAATGCAAATATAAAAACGAAGTAACTTAAATTCTGTATTTTCAAGTCAATGTAAGTAAAGTGTTAAAACAGAATAGAAATTTAATCTTTTATAACTCCAATCAAATGAACGCTACATTACATTGCGAAAAAACACCTCAAAGCTATTAAATAAATAAACAAAATAGTGCATCATACATGTTCAAGGTGCCTAGGAGTTTCGAAGTTTACGGTAATTTATACTTGCAGGTTATTGACGGGTGTACCCCCCCACACCCCTTCGCTAACAACGCCTGTACTCAAATGCAATGGCCGCAACGCAATGAATTATTGCACCATCATAATAGCCGGATAGAAATTCAAAATTCTTACAATTACATATGAGAAGGCTCTCAGCAAAAAAAATGCACACCTGTGTCATCAGGCCCCATTTCTCCTTTCGACCTGACTGGTTTTTAGTGTGCTCACCGAGGCATGTACCACCAACCGTCTCTCTTCACTGTACTGAATTACGTAACTTGTACGTCCTTGGGCGTCATGTTACAAGCAAAGTTTCCAACTTGCCAAGTCAACAATCGTCTTTTTCACTTGGGGAAAACTTGTCCTAGTATCGCACTCAGATACAAGCCTTCAATAACTCTACAAGAAGGAAGGTAAGTTCAAAAAGTTATTTGAATCGCGTCCAAATTGTTAACAGACCACACATGGCAACACTGATTCAACGACTAGTAACTGGCAACCACGCACTCCTTTGGCAACATGTTGCCATCTGTCTGCTGATTGCTGTATATGTGGGCATTTCAAGACAATTATTTATTTATCGTTGCTAATTTTGTTTTTCATACTTTACTAAAAAGGATTTTAGGTTCTATTTAGTTCAATTAATAGCTTCTAAAATATTAACTTGTATTGTACAGTCAACGGCAATAAAATTGGGACATCTACATCCTGAAATATTCGCTACCCTGCCAAGCGTTGTGTGTGTTGCCAGCTATGCGGCGGTGGCACAAATTGTTATTTTAAATTTGCTATTAAAATCTACTCATCCCTGCAGAGCTAGGCAACACGCACGGCGCCTTACAGGAAAACTAATATTGCAGGATCTAGGTGTCCCATTTTTATTGCCGGAGGCTGTACATTTTTTTTCCTCCTCGACTCGTGAATGGAGATGATTGTCTCGTTCTAGTTTCTTGTTGCCTTGCGTTGAACGGTAGACCCAGGATCCCCCTATTGAAGATTTAGAGTTTAAATCCAGGTATGGGCATTAACCCTTCTACGGTAAATCATGCATTATTTTGCACATTTTTTATGCATTTCATTAGACAAGGCTTTCATACGTTTAGTCCTGAAGTCTTCTTGCTCCAAAAATCGACCCTTGCATTGACTGGTCACGCGGTCTCACAGAAGCGTATTGTAAATTTTTATTGTTTTCCGATTGTAAAAATAAAGGTCAGTAGCAACCATGATTATGTATGGCATGGCTGCATACATACAGGATAGAAAAATCCCGTTTCTCCAGGGCTTGTAGCGGTGATCCAGTTGGCATTGCATCTGGTTTCCACGCGGGAGATCCGGGTTCGATTCCCGGGGGTGGGTGATCTAAGATCGGAATATTTGTGGCCTTGCCCTTGCATATAGCAGCTCTGGGGCTCATCCAGCTATCCCATATTCCCTAATTGTGCCTTCATGGCACAGTGATGCATTTATATATTTATATATTCATTTCTCTGTAACTAACTGATATGTTCCTCTTTGGAAAAATATATCTCCTTCATCCAAAAAAGGGGAAACGGGAATTCGTTTCATATACAATGGCGTGAACATTATTATCTTACTCTGGGATTAGGCGAAAAGGGAAAGTCGCCTTCTACGATCAACAATTCACCAGGCGAATGCCTTTCTTTGCATGTTCAACTCCTCGAAATCTCTTAACGTTGTGACGACTATGCAATATCGGGAATCAGGCATTTTGGCTGAGAACGGGGGCGTTGGGGGGGGCAAACATGAGTTATAGATCTTTCCCCTCACCGCAGATACCCCACCCCTCCCTCTGGCTGAATGTGCTTAACTGTCTAAGTGACGGCCGTTGTCGCTGTCAGGATCCTAATGGAAGGGAAATTTCATGGTTCGCTGCGAGGGGAAGACATGGGAAACTCCCAGCTGTGGGAAATGGATGGGATCAAGAAATATGCTTCGACGGTGGCCTGCCTACGGGAGAGTCTATGCAAACATTTTCCCATTCCGACCTCGGAGGGTTGTCAGTTGTAGGCTTGAAACGGCAAAAATGGGAACAATGGTTACTGTAGACATTTGGCAGTTCTTTGTTTTCTGTTTGAGTTTTTATTTTAAGTCCACTTTATGCACAGAAAGGCTAATCGGGACTGGACTTAGAGTTTAAAGTAGAATTCGAACCACTATACGCCTGCACCGGGTATCGAACCCGAGATTCCTTGACTACAAGGCGACGACGGTTTTCTGTTTAATTGTACTTTTCTTGTGGATTGCATGCAATATTAACACAGAATTTAGAAAAAGCTGTATACGTGTATCTTTGGGAATACGCTAGCTAAATGACTTGACTTGTCAAGCTATCCAACTAAATGTTCACCAGAATATTATGGCGTTAGCCTTGTCCGTGGCAACCAATATCCTCACGTTGTAGGCAGCAAGTCAATGTGTTGCGCACTCTTGTGTTGCATAATTGTAAGGGGATACTCAAACTGAAAGTTCGTATCTTTCGATTGCTTTGTTTCAATCAGAGAGCTCCGATCCGTTTAGAAGGATGAGTCAGCGACAGGGAGACTCAACTTTATTAATTTGATTGCATGTTTAATGAAAGTCCGAAATGAAATAGCTCCCGCGGGTTTGTAAAATTTTCTTGCTACCGCATAGGAATTAACCACCGGAAATAGAAGCAGTTCTCGGAATCCCCGAGGGAAAAGCGGTGGATTGTCACGAAAGGCAATAGCCAACAGGTGTAGGAATGTTCTTAGTCCAAATGAAGTGGTCTCCGCGGAAAATCAATGACATCAACATCAAACACGAAATGCTAGGAAACAGACACGTGGCTTTCAAATAAACTTTCCAAGAAGATATATGCATGAGCACACATCAGCACAAGCAAATTCTGTTCATATTAAAAGATGGCGCCACATTAGAACATAAACTTCTAGCTAAATTATAGTAAGTTTCTACACAACTTCACAAGGCTTTTAACCAAATGAAATTGATAACATTACGCTTCATTATATGTTAATTCTCACTGATTAATTGTTTTACAATGTGTTCTTAACGAGAAAAGATATATTGTTTATTCCCTCTCTAATTTATGAGATACGTTTACTTATATTTGTAGTTATCTGCTTGTAGGATCAAGTTACATCAATAGTTCATATCAATTATTGCTCAATTAAAGAAATATATGTTTAAATCAAGGACTTAAGTCAATAATATTTCAGATAAAATGTAATGTATTATTAATTTTAAATATAGTATTGACTGATTTAGCAACAAGAGCATTGATTCTCCTTTTGAAAACATGTATCTCTGTGCGCTCCAATTTATTATTGTAACAAATTCAAAAAATGATTTTTCATACACCTACATGTGATATATTGGGGTGTGAGAGAAAGTATAGACTCACTTCGATCTTCAATGTAACCGCATTGAACTACTATTGTGACCAGATGTTTTTCTCCTTGGCAAACTTATAAAAATACCATGATGCTGTATATTTTTCTACAAAGTCAATGTGGCCACAAGAAGGCGATGTTAGAAATACTGTGTGACATCTTACTAGCATCAGTCGTACATTCCACGATGCCTTCTCTCCTTCTACAACGTGAACGTAGCCAAGTTGATGAGACATAAGCATCAGTTATTTATCACAATTATTTCGGGCTTCCCCGATGATACAGTGGTAGCGTCGTCGCCTTGTAATCAAGGCGTCCCGGGTTCGATACCCGGTGGAGGTACATAGTGGTTCTAATTCTACTTTAAACTATAGGTCCCGTCCCGATTAGCCTTACTGTGAATAAAGTGGACTTAAAGACACTAACTCAATCAATCAATATACCAGTATTGTTCCTGACAGTATACTACGTACCCCTTGCTCAGGCCGCAATCACACTGCGTAAAAACGGCTCAGTGTATGGTTCGCTTGACACTGTGAATTTCAAATTACAAGTTGAAAAGCTCTTTCTTATTTCCTCCTGAAAGCAGTTCCCTGTACGACCATCTCCTTTTGTATTCAGGCAGGAACGCACTTGACATTTCTCTCTCGAAACCTTCCACCTCTGCTCATGGAGCCGCGAGAACACTTCGACTCGATAGGAATCTGAGTGGTTGCTCCAGTATGGAAGAAGATGAAGTAAGACATGAGGTTTCTTTTATCGCAAGCGCTACTGGCAGTTATTTTTACGACTTCCGAAGCCAGACCTAAGATGCGGAAAATTTCCTGAGTACGAAGTGACCTTTCTAACAATGAAGATCAGTAATATAGTGCCCAAAGTCTGCCCGATAAGTAATGAGACTGGAATCAGTATGCGAAAACAACAACAGTGTATGGAAATGTAGATACCATCATATTCCTCTTTCATTTGTGATATAGCTGGTCGAAAGCAAGATGAAAGTCCTGTAATGAAATCTGCCTAAGTGTCACAACACTTTGAATGTGGCACAGTGTGAGCTTCGGGAAGAGGAAAAAGTCTGCCTGGGCCAAATCTGGCAAATACGAGGGGTGTTCCATCACCGATATGGAATTCGAGGTCAGAAACTGCTTCACAAACAGTACGCAGTGTGGTGGTGCATTATCATGTAACAGAAGCAAGTTGTAGTCAGGAATGAACTGTTCAAGAAAAAGTCATATGCAGGCGTACTGACGTAGCATTTATCCAAAATAATACTAGCAAGTGACCTTGCGGTTATTCGCCAGTCCTAGCCAACAATTTCTCTCGCTTTCCTCACATTTTCCGCAGTCCGTGCAGAAACTGGTCGCCCACACTTCTGTGGTGCATCTTGGATAATAAACCTTTTTTACAGACTTCTCCCCTATTGGAACGATACCAACAAATATCTGTGCATGTACACACCTTTTACACTTTTTCCAAATTTACAATAAAATGTGATCCCAGATCTTTCTTCCATCACAGCACTTCTGACGGGATGCACTCGCACAGTCCTTCTTCATTCATCTGCCTGCGATTACTACACCATCTAGCGTCCAATCTTTCAACTAATTTCTTGCTTTCCCTCACTGACCTTTCCTGGAACTGATCAGTCTCGAACAGACTGTATTAATACAATATTAACGATGGATTTTGTTAGTTGATTATACTCTGTGGTAATCCTTTCTCGTGTGCTACGTCGTTTCGTATTCAAACATAACATTTGTTTAAATTAATATAATGTTAAGTCATGTTGCATTTGCATGGAACGTTATACGTACTACAAAATGATTACTAATAAATTACTAACATTATTAAGTATTCTGTTATTTTTCGCTAAAGAAAACTAATGTGTTAATACATTTAACGTGAGAAATTAACAGTAGTCATTCTCAAATTGAGTTGCCGGAGGTCCCGTGTTCGAATTCTGTCCTGGGAATGTGTTTCTTTTCTGACTGTCCCTACGTAGTGCATCATGACTCATCCTCAATTTCATTACGGTAAGCAGTCTGCTGGAGATTGTTCTCTTTACTAAGTAAATATCTAGCCTTCTTAAACCCGAAGGTTCATGGCTGCAGCAACAAAAGCCTTCCATCTCTGCCTGTTCTGGGCAAGATCACTCCAATCTTTTTCATCCTTACCGATTTCCTTTAGGTCCATCTTAACGTTATCCCTCCATCTTCGTCTTGGCCTTCCTACAGGTCTCTTACCATCAGGTTTCCCAACAAGAATCCTGTAAACTCTTCTTTCCTCTTTAATTCGTGCCACATGGCCTGCCCATCTAAGTCGTCTACTAATATATGGACATGAATACAAATTGTGCAGTTCTAAATTAGGTAACCATCTCCACTCACATGTCTCCTCATCTCATTTAGGTCTAAATATTTTTCTAAGGATTTTATCTTCATTTTTTTTTACTTCGTTTAAAATTTCACTATTCAGACCTCATGTTCTTGACGATTGTCAAGAAGGTGAGGGAGTCATTTTTGATGTGTAGTTCATACCCAGGGATATTAGCATCACCGCCAACAGCGCTCCCCATCAGTCCACATCGACACGCGAAAGATAAATCCAATCCAACTTAGCACGGTGGTACAAGTGCTCTTTCGTCCATCGAATTTCTGACGACAAGACAAGCTGCAGAGAAGTTGGAGAAAGAAACCTTGTGAAGGAGAGAAGTGTTAGAGAGAGACGACATTCTCAGGCTCCCTTTCCATGACGTGACGTGACCGCCTGCTGCTGGAACCTGGGTATTGCTGACAGATTGAATCCCTCTGCCAATATCTTTAGCTGGAAAGCAGGTGCCGAAAGGGGGAGGGGCTAACGCCTCGGCATTGACTTAATTTCCTCCCGAGACTGCCCGGAGGCGAAGGAAATGAAAGCGTGAGAGCGTGTTTGGAGAGGCAATCGATAAAGCTCCGGGAATTGAACACCGGGTATCAAATTCATAACATGGCACCCAGAAAAAAATATTCTTTTCGCGAAGCTAATACATCGTTAACATTCGTTATATACTTTACAAACCCCCCTTCCTCCTCTGACGTAGGAGTTTGAGTTTTAAGTTAACTTTGTGCACAGAGACACTAGAGTTTAAAGTCGGATTCCAACAACTATGCTCTCTCTCGGAAATTTGTGGAGCAATGCCGCACATAACGACAGAGAAGGGGAGGAAGAGAGTGGGCAGAGCAAAATTGTGCGCGCTGTTGCAAACGACTGGTAGCTGCAGCCGCGTTTTCCCCTCCATCCACTCACTTCTCCTCTTCATTACTTGCGCAGAGGATTTGTTTTCGTTCACTTGCTTAGGATTCCCAGGACAGAGTGTATGTGGCTCTACTGGGTATCGAACCCGTTACCCTTTGATTACAAAACGACGATATTACCATCAGAAGAGCCATAATACAGGGTGATTCAAAAGTCCCAGCACACCCTTTTACCTCTGAAACTGGTGCGGCAACTTTACCACGGTACATCGGGGTAAGGGGCCCATGCGTGATTGCGCTTCCGGGACATAGTTGCCATCTTGAAGTCCGCCATATTGGATCGAGGTCAAATTTTTGAAATGGCAAAGGTACCATGTGGGATATCAAAACACAATAGAATTTTGCAGGAAATGCTATACTGTAATTAGTTTTGTGATAGCTGTAACGGTAGAAAAGTTAATTGACACTGAAAGATGACTGCGTGCTGAGGTACCAACCGATATGTCCTAGAGGAGGTTCCCATCGTGCCAAACACATTCTTCGAGGCGTGAGATACACTCTGCATGACCCTATGAGCATCTGTGGGGGTATTTGATCACAGGGCGCATGGTTCGTAGTGAAGATTGTGTTCGTCGCTGATTTTCTCAAATTATACACGCTGTTTCAAGTAAACCCATAGAAAAAAGTCCAGGGGATTGATGTCGGTAGATCTTGGTGGCCATTCAACGGCACCACGTCGGTCAATCCAGTGGTCGGGGTGACAGAAGATGTGTCAACTTTTAGTGTCAATACCTTTTCAATTCATTTCTTGGAAAATTCTAATGTGTTTTGATACCCTACATAGCACCCTTGTCATTTGAAAAATTTGACCTCGCTCCAATATGGCGGACTTCAAGATTGCGGCCATGTCCCGGAAGCACCCTCACACATGGGCCCCTTACCCCGATGTACCCAGGTGAAGTCGGATCTGCCATTACCGCATCCTTTTCAGAGAACAAAATATTGTCCCGAGACTTTTAAATCACCCTGTATGTATGAACCTCGGAGCGCACGAACATTTTGTAATCTACTTTCTCTACAGTGCTTCTAGATTAATAAAGTACACCAAATAGTGAATTGATGCGAAGGACCAAACGTGAAGAAGGGATTCGAACCCGGTTATCCTGAAACTGAAGCAGGGTACTATAACTGCTACACCACCAAGAGCATAATGAGTTCTGTCTTAAGGGAGAAAACTTAGGCATAAATATACTACCTTTTACTCTCTAACATCGGGATAAAGATTAACAATTATCTTCCAATAACGAACACTTCCTTTGTGTTTATTTAGTGTACGTACTCACAGTGACAAGTACGAACAGGTAGGTCCTTGCACCCCTTCCAATATACACGTTGTCGTATTTTCACCAATATTGAACAGAAATACATGTTACTACAACCATTTGAAAGAGGAATATTTTCATTTGCACACAAACCTTAAATGCACTTGATGTGCACCCCATGTGCGGCAGGACAGGTGTCCAAGCGGTACTTCCATTCTCACCAAACCTTCTCAAGCAAGTCTAGTGTGACCATGGACGTCCGAAGGATGTTTTCCAGGGATGGGCAAGCAAGGCAGGTTTTCTTCCAGGGGGGGACAAAGGAGGCATATTTTCCCCCATAATAGTGATGCCCCCTCAAAAAACACTGCTTTAATCTGAAATTATCGTTGTGTTCCTTCAACACCCTTATATGTAAAAATTAAAGTAAATTACTGTGACTGAAATGAAATTATGTGACAATGATTTAGTTTTTAGGTGGACCTTTAGTTTCCAGGGGGTCGCGGATCCCCCTTGCCCCCCTTCCGGACGTCCATGAGTGTGACGCTTACGATGGGACGCACTGTGCCAATTCTACATGTGGGGTTTCATCAAAAATATGTTTACGTTCCTGCACTTCCATAGACACTGCCAGAATTGCGAACGTGAATCGACATCGCCAACGCCAAATATTCCATTTTCAAATGGTTGTAGTAACATGTATTTCTGTTCACTATTTTATGAAAACATGGCCTTACAAAACCGACCAATAATTTCTGACCACCGTGTATTACAATTTAAACCGCCTCGGTGGTTAAGTCATCAACTCACGATCTCCCCCACCTACTCACAATCCATTGTCGCGATTAGTGAGAAAACAACAGAAAAGCAAGAGTATTGAAGAAATACTAATACAAATTAGGGATGAACATGAGAGCTACAATTTTTCTAGCGCAATTGGACAAACCAACGCGGTGCTGTGTTTAAGAGACAAAAGTAAACTGCCTCGAGAGTGTTCATCTAGGCAACTCACATTGGCCCCAAAGTCCTATTTCTTAAACAGATTTTCCGCATAGTAATTAAATTGCGAATCATGTATTAACTGGTGAGGTGTTTGTTGCAAAGTGATGAGGAATTTTCTACTACTTTGCTAACAATGTGCATTATTACGTGGTACGACACCTGTTGGCAACTAACCGTGACTTCTTGAATAGACAGGGCGTTCATAAAGTCTCGGTACCATTACAAATGTAATGTACATTGTAATGGTACCGGGACTTTATAAACACCCTGTATTGTAGATCTACCGTCTTCAAAGTATTTTTTGTCATCACGTTGAACCTTAACGTTACTGACGTAACAATATCTTTAAAATCTGCGCTTCTGTTCTATTTCATGAACACATGAAAATATCCGAGCTCCATTGCGCAGATGTCAGCGTAACGCACTATGAAGCATTGAGTCCCAGATTCGATCTATGGTTAACGCATGCTTCTACAATCCATTTCATTAGTTCACCCTTTCATCCCAAGCGTCGCGGTTAACCAGGTGGAATGCGCTTGGAAGACCGAGGTCCCAGTTTCGAACCTTGATTCAATTGTGGATGTATCATTATGTCGGTCTCGTCATTCCTCGTTTCATCGTTCATCCTTATCATTGCAATTAACATGTCGAACATATAATTGGGTTCGGTTGCATTGGGCTGATTCGTTGTTATGATTATATGATAGAGAAAAAACTGAGGGAACGATAAAAGGGTCGACAAATGATACAAAAATAAATGTTGTTTGTATTCTTCCTCGTTCAATTTCACGTCGTGTTTTGTTTTTATGGTGGATTTCATTTTATAATTATTTTTATGAGGTACAAAATTCCGAATTCAACAGATATGAAACGAGCAACTAAAAATGAATCATATCATATTGGATATCCTAGAAGATTTGTATCACGATGGGCGTAATGGTAACGTAGTCACCTTGTAACCAACACGATCCCAGGTTTGATACGCGGTGAATGTACTGGTTCAGATCCAAATTTGAACTGTAGTTCCAGTCCCCGATTAGCCTATCTGTGTGTCCGGCTCTTGCAGTCAGAAACCTCTCGCTAGGAATAACAGAGCAGTGCTGCATTATAATCGTGGCAAAAGAAACTGGAGGTGGTTACACACAAATCAAGTTTTTAAGACTCCAATAAATCAAAAACGCTAATGCATCTAAATAATTCCACCAACATTAAGTTTTTTGAGATTCCAAAAGATCTGAAACGCTAATACATCGAAATTCTTTCCACCAAAATTAAGTTCTTTGACTCCAATAGATCTAAAACGCTAATGCATCTAAATAATTCCACCAAAATTACATTTTTTGAGACCCAAAAAAATCTGAAACGCTAATGCATCTAAAAAATTCCACCAAAATTAAGTTTTTTAGACTCCAATAGATCTAAAACGCTAATGCATCTAAATAATTTCACCAAAATTACGTTTTTTGAAACCACAAAAAATCTGAAACGCTAATGCATCTAAATACGTTCCACCAAAATCATATTTTTTGGGACTCGAATAGATCTGAAAAGGTAATGAACCTAAAAAAAATACCACCAAAAAGACTTTTTGAAAGTCCAATAGAACTGAAACGCTAATGGACCTAAAAAAAATACCACCAAAATGTTTTTTGATACTTCAAGAGATCTGAAACGCTAATGCATCTAAATAATTCCACCAAAAAAATGTGTTTTTTTGAGATTCCAGTAGGTCTGAAACGCTAATGCATCAAATAATACCACCAAAAAATGTTTTTTTTTGAGATTCCAATAGATCTAAATCGCTAATGCATCTAAATAATTCCACCAAAATTAAGTTTTTTAGACTCCAATAGATCTAAAACGCTAATGCATCTAAATAATTCCACCAGAATTACATTTTTTGAGACCCAAAAAAATCTGAAACGCTAATGCATCTAAATAATTCCACCAAAATTAAGTTTTTTTAGACTCCAATAGATCTAAAACGCTAATGCATCTAAATAATTCCACCAAAATTACGTTTTTTGAAACCACAAAAAATCTGAAACGCTAATGCATCTAAATACGTTCCACCAAAATTAAGTTTTTTAGACTCCAATAGATCTAAAACGCTAATGCATCTAAATAATCCCACCAAAATTACGTTTTTTGAGACCCAAAAAAATCTGAAACTCTAATGCATCTAAATAATTCCACCAAAATTAAGTTTTTTAGACTCCAATAGATCTAAAACGCTAATGCATCTAAATAATTCCACCAAAATTACGTTTATTGAGACCCAAAAAAATCTGAAACGCTAATTCATCTAAATAACTCCACCAAAATTACGTTTCTTGAAACCCCAAAAAATCTGAAACGCTAATGCATCTAAAAACGTTCCACCAAAATCATATTTTTTGGGACTCGAATAGATCTGAAACGGTAATGAACCTAAAAAAATACCACCAAAAAGATTTTTTGAAAGTTCAATAGAACTGAAACGCTAATGGACCTAAAAAAATACTACCAAAATGTATTTTTAAAACTTCAAGAGATCTGAAACACTAATGCATCTAAAACATTCCACCAAAATCAAGTTTTTTGAGACTCCAAAAGATCTGAAATGCAATGCATCTAAAAAAATCCACCAAAATTAAGTTTTTTGAGACTCCAAAAGATCTGAAACGCGAATCCGAAGAGCAACTCCGTGCCTACAAATTTCCTCGGGGTTATAGGATGAATATTGGACTATTTTCAGGTGTCAATAATCGAAGTGTCCTTTTATGAATCGTAAAAGGTTGCTACCAGTAATGAAACAAGATCGCCTTTAGAGCGAGGTGTTCATGAAATATAGGAAATTACTTTTTCGTTATTTACATCACAGATTTTTCTCAAAGTAAATTTAATAGATCGATTTCTTTTGTAAGCATGAATCGCTATATGTGTTAACATTGCTTTCTTTGCATATAAACTGCGCCGTTATACTGGTCCCGTAACATCAACTTCTGTCAAAAACATCATTTTTACTCTAGCAGTATCCGTAGTAAAGAGGTTTCGGAAGTTATTCAGGGACTGAATGGTGTATTGAAAACGGTCGTTAAAGTGCCAATATCTCGTGATGAATGGGATTTTTATTGAAAGCATCAGAGTTCCAACATCATGTAAGTTTAAAAGGCTTTTTTAGAGTCTCTCAACACGATGCCGTATTTTCGGCGTTCAGTTCGAAGAAAACGACACAAGAAACAGCATCTAAGCTTACAGTTCCCTTGTATTTTACATTCTAGTATTTGATTGCTAAATTACATGATTAATCATGATGAATGATGACGAGTGTGATAGCACCTATGAGGGAGAAGGTGGGATGCTCCTGTTTTTCGATTTTTCAACTGCAAATATTTTCATTCATATGCCACCCTGCCTATCACCTATCGCCTAATAGTCGTCCTCTTGTAATTAAGGGGTCCCGGGTTCGATATAGTGGTTCGAATCCCACTTTAAACTGCAGGTTCAGTCCCGTTTAGCCTTGCTGCATCAAGTAGACTTAAAACACCAATCAATCAAAACCTATTGCCTAATTTAATAATATTCCAAATTTTATGTTAGGAGTGTATATTGTTCCCTTGTGTGTTCCCAATGTTCCTGTATTGCTTTTGTTCATGATATGATAACGTAACGAACGTGTTGGGCATATTAACTCCCTTTTCCTTGGGATGTGTGTTCCGACAAGACACTGATACCTCTAACAGTGTACAGTGGTTGGTAATGAAGATAACCAGTATCAGTTATACTAATTACTATATAACTGCACTTTATAAAAAATAAGCATTCGTGCAACATTAATATGGCTTGTTAAGATTTGGTGAATGACAATTTTTTGACAAATTCTAAAAATCTGAAAATTAAGGATTGTGTTTAAAACTTTTCTGCCTGCATCGTACTAAAATTTTATCACGTTCGGGCCTCTTTTGTTTATAGAATTTCAAAGTTTGTTCTCACAACGATGAAAAAAATAGAAGGCATACTCGAGAAAAATTTGGTTAGTATAGATTAACGCTGAATTGAATAAGCTAAATTTTGATGTAACTCGTTTATATGTAGTCTACTGGTTAAATTGTAATTGGAGTCCTAACTCAAGTATCTATAATTTAAAATCCGACGGTAGGTTCGATTTTTTTCTTAAGGCAGAAAGTGTTGGTATCAATCACTGTCTCTTTCATTAACTCATAACTCATCCATGCAGGAAAACTGATGGAAAAGTTCCACTTGAAATAACCCACCCCTAGAGGCGAAGCACTGCCGACTGGAGCAAGTACTCCACGAATTGATGGCACTGGTAGCGATATCATTGACGCAGATGAACTAGTACACCCTAACCTGCGAATCTCTCATGGGAACGAAAACGAGTCTTCTGCGCAAGTAGGACTCAACAGGGCTTGACCAATGAACGCGTGAGAGGGGAAGTAGGTTCATAGAGGCGCAGTAGCGCGAGCTGCTCTTGCTCCGCCCACTCGCTTCCTCCCCTTCTCTACCATTATGCGCTGCCTTGCTCCACTGATTCTCGAGACAGGATGTAGTGTGGGTACCTGGTGATCTTTACCACCAAAAGGTGTGAAACTGCAGAAAGTATCGATGAGAAATCAGAAAAAAGTGTGGTACTTTTTGCCACTGTCACAGTGAGGTGCATAACTGTATTTGTACTTGGTGTAAACGACCTATGTCGATTTGTTTTCAAGCTGAGAAAATTGTCCCGTTGCCCTATGGAAAGAAGTAGTAGAACTGCGGTAGTGTAACCGCTCTAGTGGCCACTCATCTTACAGCTATTCCAACGTTAGAATGCTTACTGTTGAAACACTGAGAGCTGTGGAGTTGGTACAGTCACGGACACTTCCGAGATATAATGATATCACTGACTGTACACTTCTGAAACCTATATTCGTATCAGTTTTTTTATGGGGAGATATGGGTTGTATCTTCCAATGCACCGCACTACTTATTTATAATGTTTCACCAAGCTTTCATACTTTTATGGACCATATCGTCAAGCTACGAAAGGTTCAGGTCAAAATAAGGGGTGGGGCCTACAGTTTAAAGTAGCTTCCGACAAGTCCAGATCCCCTTGCAATAGTTTATGCACAACGCCACTCATCCAATCGAAGAACGACTTTGCTGAGGGAGTAAAGGTTTCCGCTTTGGTAACATTATAAATTATCGCACGTCCTTAAATTCCGAAATTGATTTTATATTTAGATCTCACGTTATTGCTCCTAACTAAGTATCAAGAACAATATATACAGGGTGGCCCAAAAAGGTAACAGAATAATTTTCGTTACATTATATTCGGTTACCTTTTTTGGACCACCCTGTATAATTTAACCGTCATGAACATCAGATTTAGTATTGCATTTTTTTTAAGATTTTTTGATCGGTATTTTCTAGATAATTGCACAATCTAAAATGATTATATAGTCAAGTGCTGCATAATTCGTTGGAAACGGCTCAAAATAAGTTTCAACGTCGACTGGAGTGCACCCCACCCCCCAAGGCATTCATTCTGAAAAGCTGCTAGGAAAGTCAAAGTGCATGTAAATACTCGTATATTTTTTTAAACAGTTAAACTAAAGTTGTTTTTATTGGATATTTATAAACTCTCTAATGGTGGAACGTTTATTGGCTTCTAATGGAAAACGTGGGTAGAAACGACGCACACATTGATGAAAAAATTCAGTCGCGCCACTCGCTAACTACTACGTAATAGAAAATTCAGCAGTGTTGTTTGTTCTTGCCAATTAGAAACGAAGACTCCAGGAGGAAAACATTATAAGTCACATTTTCCTGTTTTTACAGGAAATTGAATTCAAACTTTCAAGACTCATTCAATACCTCTTTAAAGTTTTACATTTCTCAGGACTTCTCGAGTTTTTCCTCTGTCAAGTTACGCCATACAAAACTATACTGACGGAATTTCATCGAAAACTGCAAATTGATAATATTTTACTTAATCAGTTTTTCCTCTGTGCTCTTCAAATGAAATAGCATTGTCGTGTATATAGGCATCGGTTAATTTCCGCATCTGTAGATGGTTCTTGGAATCAAAATCATTACTAGAATTTCACAATAAAAAATATTTAATGCATAACTTATTCAAGATGTCTTCCCTTACATTATTGGCCCTGCCAGATGGCGTAGTGGTAAAGTCGTCGCCTTGTAATCAAGAGGTCCCAGATTCGATACCCGGTGGATCTGATCCCACTTTAAACTGTGGGTCCTGTCCGGATTAGCCTTTCTCTGCATAAGGTGGAGTTAAAAATAACCTCAAAATTACATTATTGAACATAAATATCTTGTCAAACAATTAAATATTGATAATCAATTATAATGTACGTTAGTTCAAACATTATACATGCTTAACAAGTAAAAAGTTTAATATTAGGACATTTTTTTAGAATAATAGTGAATCCGTTCACTTAAAAGGAGAACATTTATTTACACCACATGTGACGTTAAAGTTAAAGCTTGTCTTTTCTGGTTTCAACAGTTTATGATGATTATAACATCGAATATGTTTGTTTTTTTTTTTTTTTTTTAAGAAAATGGTTAAACTGCTCCGTGTTAGAAAGCCCTCAGTACACGTTTGAATTTGAGAGTTGGTTACTGAAAGTCTATATTATATAGTCCTTCTGCATTCATAGAGACAATCACAACTATTGCGCATGCGCTAAGTGGACGAGTCCAGTTGGCAAGATCGCGGAGACGACTATACCGCGTTTGGTAGAACCTGTCCCGCTTCCCGCGCTAGGGAGCGCTCAACAGTTACGGTGCCAATGAGAAAAGAGGAAAAATTCGTCTGCTGGGCAGCGAGGAGCGAATGAAAGCCAGAAGAGAGGCGCTTACGTAGACGCTGTTGCGACGTTGCGTATTTTAATTGGCTGCCTGGCTTTGACTTTCCCCAGCACCGAGAAAAGACAGGGAGCAACTAGCGCGGGAAGCGGGACAGGTTCTACCAAACGCGGTATACAAGTGGTACGGTTGAGGGAATCTGGTTCAGTACACAATAAGGTCGTGGCAAAAAATTGCTAATACGCCGTGACTGCATGCAACCCAATTCACTTCACTGCGTTGCTGGTCACATTAAGTCCAGGATAAAATGGGGATTAATTCTGAACATGGGACCATTCGGTTTGTGTTTGACTTGAAACCCATTTTATGCAGATAGGCTACTGGAGATAATATAATATAACTGGTATGTAATGTATAAATAAATATGTGTAGTATACTTGTGATTTCCAGTGAACAGTCGGAAATTGTAGTCGTGGCATGGAGTTTGATATACACAATGACTGATATTTCTGTATTGAAGTTTAATATTCTCAAGAAGGAGAGATAATAAGTGTTGTCAACCCAAAAACACTTTTTAATTGATTTTCCACATCCTTTTACGACTTTTCACTAAATGTACGGACAATATTTAGGCACATGTTGCTTTCATCTGCTGAAAATACTTCGAGCTTCTAGTGTTACCAACTAAAGTGATATGTACCTGAAATGGCACTTTTTCACTTAATCCATATCATCGACAGTCATATATCTATCAAGTACCACGCATCACCAATATCGGTCGAAGATGACATCACATGGCATCAGTTATCAGACGTCTAATTATGCTATAATTTCTTGTATATTTTTTTCTGATCGAAAAGTGGCATTTCGGGAATATTCTAACCTTGCCTTCAGCCACATCGACGCTATGAGGCAAAGGGGGAAAGAGGAAGAAGAAGATTAATTTATATATTAAATCTATTGATTGTGGATGGAGTGAACTGCTCGGTGGCAGGGATTATATGGATATATAAGGAGCAGTAAGCTGATAATGTTAAGCATTGATAAATATCTCAATAGATGATGCTTTATAATGTAGAAAATGTGGTGTAAATATACTGGGTGATTTTTTTAATCTGAATCATTTGAATATCTTGAAAAAAAATCATCCTATAAAAAAATGTTCCAAATAAAAAGTTGATAGTTTGGAGGGGGAAGTTTAGTGGTGCAACAAAAGAACACGCCCTCCCCCTCTTGTAGGTCGGGCGGGGGGCAACTTGGAAATTTCAAATAGAAACCCCTATTTTTTATTACAGATTCGGATTTTACGGAAAAAAATACATAAGTTGTGTACATTCATTCGAAGCGCGGATCAATAAATGTATTGAAGTTGAAGGTCACCATTTTGAACACTTAATGTAATAGAGAAGTGAATGTAGTTTACTAGCCATCGAGATATATAGAGCTAAGAATTGTCGAGTAATTTTGTATTTTAAAAATAAATTTATTTGTTTTACAACAATTTCAAGTCCTGGAACAAAAATGTTTTATTTTTTTTTTATTTAAATGAATTGCGAAATGAAATACATTGGTTTTAAAGTGTAAACATTGAAGAAATGAAAATTTGTCGATTATAGCGCCATCTATCACGAATCGAAAAAAATGTTTCAGACAAAACTTATGTATTTTTTCCCATAAAATCCGAATCTGTAATAAAAAATAGGGGTATCTATTTGAAATTTCAAAGTTGCCCCCCGCCCCACCTACAAGAGGGGGAGGGCGTGTTCTTTTGTTGCACCACTAAACTTCCCCCTCCAAACTATCAACTTTTTATTTGGAACAATTTTTTTCTACTATGATTTCTTTTCAAGATATTCAAATGATTCAGATTAAAAAAATTAAAATGAAAATTTGTCGATTATAGCGCCAGTAGTATAAAAGTATATATAACCAGGACCGGAAAGTATGAACCCCCCTCAAGCAGATTTGGCTACACTTAAAACAAGCTCAACATGCCTACATGAGCTTTTTGCTCAAGTGTGGAACCCCGTCTAATCCAAGATTTTTGTAAAAAATGCCCTCGGGAATTTCTCGGAAAGTATGAACCCTCTCAGATTGATTTGCCTATACTTATAAAAGGCACTTCTGTGAGATTGTTGTCCATAAACTTGTCAAAAATATGCCCCTCTTGATATTTTTTTTGGCCATACCTAAAACTAAGCCAAGATGCTTATAAGAGCCACACCCACACCCACCCACACCCACCCACATACACCCACACACACCCACCCACACATATTTACTTCCGGTCCACTTCCGGTCCACTTCCGGTCCACTTCCGGTCCACTTGTGGCCAAGTTGTGGCCTATTTCTGCTTTTTTTATCCAGCATAGAGTTTTGATTTGAATCCCAAGAAATTGTATATAAATACCAAAGCCAAAAATATTAAGTGTATACACACATACACACATACACACACACACAAAGCACAGTGCTGAACCCAGCTGATATTTTTATCCAGCATAGAGTTTTGAATTGAAGCCCAGGAAATTGTATATAATAAACAACAACAAAAATGCCAAGTCAAAAATATTGTAATCAATGCAATAAGAATATATCCAGCCCTAATTGGGCCAAGCACCAAAAGATTTGTAACCCGGACAAATACAGAACTCCCACAAAAATTTGCCCCAAATGCAATAGAAAATACAGCATGCAATACTTCACATATACACATAAAGATACTTGCTCTGCACAATCATCAATATTGTCCCCACAACCATCCACATCTGGTCTGAAAAGGAAACATGAAGCACCTGTTAATGCTGGACCTGCAAAGCAGCCACGCTATGCACCACCCATCCATAGCAGTTTTAATGCCCAACTTAAGGATTACCGGTTTGTATCAGAGCCAAGATGTGGCATTGAGAATTTTTTGAACAGTATAAATCCTGATCTGCAGGCAATTCTTAATGCACAAAATGGCTCTTATAAGCTCTCCCTCAAATTGTATACTCAATATAAGAAACCAAATGGCACAAAATTTACACAGCCCCACATAACAGAAACTGTACCGGTATATTCAAACGCAAATTCAGACACAATAATAAGTAGCTTGATAGATCAATTGAATATTAAACACTCTGAATTTGCAGCAAAAGAGTCTGGATGGAGCCTATGCGGATCTTCACACAAGTTATATGTTAATATTTCTGAATTCACTCCATTACAAGGTTCTACATATCTGCCATTACCTGCCAATATTAAAAACAAACAAGCCGTGGTTAATATAAAAAATAATGATGAGAAATGCTTTTTGTGGTGTATATTAGCTGCTTTGTATCCAGTTCCAAGGCATCCTGAGAGAATAACTTATTACAAGCAACATGAACATGATTTTGATGAGGCAATGGAGGGTTTAGAATATCCAATGTCTGTTCAGAATATTGATAAATTTGAAAAAAAGGCCAAGCATATTAATGGCAAACAATTATCTATTAATGTATTTACTTGTTCCACTAGCCGTGGCAATTGCTTGATAGAACCTCTCAGAATCAGTACATTTGTTGATGAATCTGCTATTCCAATTGATCTGCTCTTAATTGAAGGGGATGGCACATATCATTACACTCTGATACATAATCTTGAAGCTTTGGTGAGAACACAACTAGACAAATCTAATAGAATATTTAAGTTGTGCAGAAGATGTTTATGTGTATTTGATGGTAAAAAAATAATAAAAGGGGTTTGTAAAGTGAATGCAGAAATTGCCAAAAACAAGTTAATTGAGCATCTGAAATACTGTGGCAACCATAAACCTGTTCATATGGTGATGCCCAATCCAAGTGAAAATTGCAAATTCAAAAAGTTTGAAGCCTTGTTGGAACATCCAGCATATATTGTCTGTGATTTTGAATCAAACCTCAAACCTCTTGCATTCTGCAATCCAGATCCTGAAGAATCTTCAATTACACCATACCAGCTACATGAACCTTCCAGCTTTTGTTATATAGTTATACGGGATGGTGTAGCTAGTGAGCCACACTTATACATGGGACCAAATGCCATCAAAATATTTGCACATAGAATAGAAAATGAGTGCCATGACATAGCATCTAACATCTTATTAAAATCAAAACCTATGTTGCCTTTAACAGAGAAACAGATTGAAGATTTCAACAATGCAGAAAAATGTCCGGTATGTGATTCTGAATTTTCAGATACAAATATCAAGGTACATCACCATTCTCATACAGATGGTAAATTCTTAATGGCCCTGTGTAATAGCTGTAATATTAAGATCAAGAGACCAAAATTTGTCCCCATATTTTGCCATGGAGCATCCAATTATGATTTCCATCATTTGATCAGATACGAGGGGTTTGACAAGCAGAATTTAAATATTTTAGCTGAAAATGATGAGAAATATATATCTATTAGCAAAATAATTAAAGTTAATGGTGTTCCTATTCACATAAGATTTCTTGATTCTTACAGAATTTTATCTGCTAGCCTGGCCACACTGGCTACTCAGTTATCTGATGATCAATTCAAAATCACACGTGCATTGTTT
The DNA here is from genome assembly GCF_977018435.1 of Lepisma saccharinum. Lineage (NCBI taxonomy): Eukaryota > Metazoa > Arthropoda > Insecta > Zygentoma > Lepismatidae > Lepisma > Lepisma saccharinum. The sequence goes on from NC_139231.1 coordinate 125,367,377, forward strand.
CCAAATCAGGACCTGAAATTTATTAGGCGGAAGGGTGTATATCCATATGACTATGTTACAGATTTTTCTAAATTTGATGAGTGTTCTCTGCCACCACAACAAGAGTTTTACAGCAAAATCAGAGGATCTGGAATCACTGATGATGATTATCACCATGCCCAATTGATGTGGAACAATTTAAAATGCCAGACATTTGGTGATTATCACATGGCATATTTGAAACTTGATGTGACCCTCTTAGCTGATATAATACAGGCATTCAGAAAATCTTCTATGCAAAATTATAGACTGGACCCAATATATTTTTTCAGTGCCCCGGGCCTAGCATGGGCCGCAATGTTTTTCAACACCAAAAAGCCATTGGATCTGATCCAAGATCAAGATACGTATCTGTTTATGGAGAAATGTATAAGAGGAGGGATGGTGCAATGTTCCCAGAGATATGCCAGAGCAAATAACAAATATATGCCTGATTATGATCCAGCACGGCCATCAAATTATATAGTGTATGTAGATGCAAACAGCCTCTATGGTCATGCCATGATGCAAAAACTGCCATATGCAGGGCTTGAATGGGTTGAAGATTTCAATATTGAGGATCTTCAGGATTTTGATGACAGTGACTATGGCCTCTTCTTAGAGGTTGATCTGACAATTCCTGATGATTTGCACAATAAATTTTCTGATCTGCCCCCAATTCCCGAGGTTCAGTGCTCACCTGGCTCTAAACAGAAGAAGCTCATGATGACTCTGGAGCCGAAACAAGGCTATGTCATATATTACAAAAACCTCCAGTTCCTGATGAAACATGGTGTTCAAGTAACCAAACTTGGCAAAGTCTTAAGGTTCAGGCACTCAGAATGGTTGAAACCATACATTGATACAAATACAGAGCTTCGAACATCTGCAAAGAGCCAATTTGATAAATCTTTATTTAAATTGATGGTCAATTCTGTATATGGCAAAACAATTGAAAATGTCAGAAAACATACCGATGTTAAAATAATTACTGACCCCAGCCTGAGCAAAAAATTGGTTGCAAAGCCTAATTTCAATTATAGAAGAATTTATGATGATCACATGGCACTTTTCAACATGAAGAAAACAAAGATTAAGTTTGATAAACCTATTTATGTAGGGGCTGCGATATTGGAATTGGCCAAATTACATATGTTAACATTGTATTATGATGTCTTGAAACCTTTTTATGGTGATAATATAAAATTGATGTACATGGACACGGATAGTTTTATTCTTGATATTAAAACAGAAGATGTTTATAAAGATATGGCACAGCCTGAATTGTTTAAATACTTTGATACCAGTGAACATACAAAAATTAAACACCACAACAAAAAGGTGCCTGGCAAGTTAAAAGATGAGACACTTGGTGATGTTATTGTGGTATTTGCTGGGTTAAGTGCCAAGATGTATAGTTTTAAAACATGTAGTGCTGTTGTCAAAAAAGCCAAGGGTATTGGCAGAGTAACTGTTGACAAAGAGCTTGAATTTGAAGATTATGAAAATTGCATCAAATCCCAGAATTTAATCAAAACATCAGAATCCAGAATTCAGAGTGTGGATCACTTATTGACTTCAAATGTTGTAAGAAAAGTGGCTCTGGACCCACATGATGATAAGAGATGCATTTTATCATGTGGCATACATAATTTACCATGGGGGCATTGTGATTTGAGAAGTGGCAATCAATGCCCAATCACAGAGCATGATTTGAAATAAATAAACATGCCTATGAACTTATTTGGGTTCAAAAAACAGGCTATTATGGAGCTGCCAACACCACAACCCTCTTCTGATATGCTGTCTAAACTGAGTGGCTTGTTAATTATTCATCTGAACAGCATACTTACAGATATTGATGATGAAACAGGCAAAACATTGTACATATTTAACAATAATTTAAATCATTACCAATTACCTGTAGGTGGGCAATTGCAATTTATTACAACCCCTGAGGGTGATGTTAAAATTTCAGTAGGGAGAAATATTTACAGAATTAAGCACTCAAACATGATTTCTGGCACTGTTTATACTGTTTCTGCTGGTGACTGCTTATATATTGAGGTCCCTGGATCTTATGACAAGCTTATACCTTTTTTTATAGAATTAAGAATCAGATACTCTATAATAAATAACCACTAAAACAAAAATGCCTAATGATATATTTGGCCATACAAGACATGAAGATCACAGTGATGAGATTCTGATGCTTGATGTCAGAGTCAAGAAATTAAGAAGTGATTTACAAGCTTTACAAACCACACTCAATGCCAGTCTTCAATTAGAAATTACAAATTTACAATCACAATGCATGGACCCTCTTCTTAAAATTGATTCTGAACTCAAATTGTTGCTTCAAAAATATACTGATCTGGCAACATTAGATAATTTTCAAAGTTTAGAAGAAGCTGTAGCAGCTCTTCAAGCCAAATTTAAGACCCAGGCTAACAACTCTGAGCAATTGAAACAGCAATTGGAAGAGCAGATAAATAATGTCCAGACACAGCTCCAAACAATTGTCAAAAGCATAAAATCACAAGAAGATTTTGATCTAGTGATTTCCACTCTAAAGGAACAGATTCAATCACTCCAAATACCTAATCTGGACCCTCTGAACAATGCCATAGCCGAGGTTAAAGAAAAAATTGAGACACTTGAAAATTTTATGAACAACTTGCCATCTTCTGATGCTTTGAGTGCAATAACTCGGAGTGTAGCAAACATTAAGCTGCAACTTGAAACATATGAAGATTTTGGAAAAATTCAAAGTACCATAACCCATCTTGAGGGTACAATAGCAGCAGTGCAAAGTGATTTGGCAAATGTACTAGAATCCAGATTGCCTGGGATTGTAGATACCCTTGTTAGTGTCCAGCAACAAATCACAAAGCTTGAAAACCTCAACACTGAATCTGAACTATCTCATTTTCATCACTTGATAGATGATACCCAAACAAAACTTGAAATTTTACAACAATCCACACCCACTCAGGCAGATATATCCCTGCTCCAAAATGCTATGCAAAATGTGGCTGATGCTTCTGAATTAAACAATGTAAAATTGGCACTTGAATTTTTGCAAAATACAGTATCAAATCTTCCTACATCACAGGAACTTAAAAATATTAAGAGAGCAGTGAATCGCATATTGAAATCAGAAGATATCAAGAATATCCAAGCAGAGATCAAACAACTTACTCAGACAGTGGCCACTCTACCAACCAATCAACATATTAATGAACTGCATGCCCTGTTTGAGGATATCAGAAGACAGGTCCATGATCTTACAGCTCAAAATTCAAAATTGGCAGTTGTTGAAAATTTGCAACAAATTGTTGCAAATATCAAGCAACAGCTAGGGACCATGGAATCCAATCAAGCAAATGCCCTGTCTGTTTTTGCCACCCAGCTACAAGAGATTGTGCAACAATACAAGAAACTTATTGTGGACATAAAAATCAAGCCAGGCCATGATGATGTTGTTAGGACCATCAATGAGCACCTTGAATCTGTAACAAGCAGATTGCTTACAGCAGAAAAAGAAATAACAGGCATAATCGAGAATCCAAAACATACAGTAATTCTTGAATTGTACAGCATCCCCAACAAAGAATATGATTCTCCATTTACACCAGGTGGCAAAATATATATGCTGTCCCCTGCACAATTTTATTACCAATTTTTTGTTGGGGGCACATTGAGACCAATCAAGATCAAATATTGGCTTCAACCACAGGCACACCACTACCCGACCTTATCAATAACAAATGCTGACAATAAACCAAAAATTACCAGTGTAGAATTAGAGGATTTTACAGATCCCAATACATTAGAAACAGCCTATGCTGAAGATGATGGCTCTTTGGAATTTAAAATACAAATAGGGGACAAATTATATTTAGAAAATCCTGTAGTATCAGCTGCTGAACACCCCATAGTTGCAATATTCTTGTTTTCATATTATGTCTAGAGAAATTATTGTTGATGAATTACACAGACAAGCCAGACATAATTTTAAGAGACTCCCAGTAGTCACAAAAGGCATAGATGATTTATGGCAAAGCGACTTGATTGAAATGGCAAGTGGGCAGTTGAAAAACTTAGACAAAATCAACAAGGGCTACAAGTATCTACTCACTGTCATAGACACATTTTCAAAATTTGCCTGGGCTGTGCCACTCAAATCCAAGACTGGAAAATGTGTTATAGAAGCCTTCAGGACAATCATTAATCAGAGTGGAAGATCACCGCGCTATTTGCAAACAGATAATGGCAAAGAATTTTATAATTCTGTGTTCCAAAAATTTATTAAAAGCCAGTCAATAAACCATCATTCGAGTTACAGTGATCTCAAAGCCTCAATTGTAGAGAGATTCAACAAAACCCTAAAAAATCTTATGTATAAACAATTTACATTTCAAGGTAATTATAAATGGATTAATATTCTTCCAGAACTTCTACATAAATATAACAACTCGGTCCATTCCACAATCAACATGAAACCCTCTGAAGTAACTTCATCTGATGAGCAAAAATTGATCAGGACTGTTTATTATCCTAGATACCAGCCAACAACAAGAAAAGCCAAATACAGGGTGGGTGATCAAGTAAGAATCAGCAAATATAAGCACTTATTCAAAAGAGGCTTTACAAGAAACTGGAGCACTGAATTATTTACAGTGGTTCAAATTAAACCTGGGACCCTTAACACATATATAATAAAAGATCACCGAGGAGAAATTCTCAAAGGCAGATTCTATGAAGAAGAACTCAGCAAAACTAAACAGCCTGACACATATCTCATAGAAAAAATCATCCGCAGAAAAGGCAACAAGTTACTGGTGAAATGGCTAGGACTTCCAGAACACAGCTGGATCGAAGCAGACAAAGTGATAATATGAGCACCTGGGATGTTATAAAAAGGCTGCCAGAACCTGAACAGCAGATTAAGAGAAATGGCAAGTTGCTGCCTGAAAATATTAGGTGTCTTATTGTTGGGCCATCGGCTTGTGGTAAAACTACACTAATGGTTGATAATTTTTTATTGGCACCCAACTGGTTAGACTGGAAAAACAGGCACTTGTATATCTTCTCTAAGAGCTTGGAACAATTAAAATATCAGCAGCTGATGAAGCTATATGATGGATTGGATATTGCCACTTTTGAATCAGATGTTAAGCCACTCCATGAATGTCTCGATAATTCTGTAGTTGTGTTTGATGACATTATACTGGATAATCAAAACAAGGTTAGAAATTTCTTTACACAGGGGCGACACAAAAACATTGATTGCTTCTACCTGGCACAGACTTTTTCTAAAATTCCGAAGCAGGTAATCCGAGACAACAGCAATTTTATATGTGTGTTTCATCAAGATCATACCAACCTCAAACACATACATGATGAATATGTAGGTGGGGACTTGAGCTACAATGATTTTTCCAAGTTTTGCAGTAGGTGCTGGAACCAGGACAGTTATGGGTTTGTCACAATTGATATGACAAGAACACCTAATACTGGAAAATACAGAAATAAAATCAACAATTTTCTAGACATTGAAACGTAAATAAATAACCATGAAAAGGCCAATCATTGATGATCTTAAATTAAGAGATTATCTTGTAAAAAGATTTAAGGGATGGAAATCACAGAACCGGGGAATTTATGAAAAACACAAACAAACAGAACAGCCCATAATTGATGCTATTAGTGAATTAGGTAAAAATATCAAAACTGTTACAGAGCAAAATCAAAATTTGATCACAGAGCTTGTACCTGTAGCTGCCAGGAACATATTAGATTATCCATTCACCCCACTTTCCAGTATTCATACTCCTAGTCCTATTGCTCCTAGAAGAATTGAAGCTACTCAGGATCCTATTGAATTGGGTCTTCTTGCTCAAAAATATTTAACCACACCTAAAGACAATAAAGATGAGGTTTTTGGCTTATATGCTGACACAGAGCCTGATGGTAGCATCATACATAGAATTGGAAATTTCAGAGTAACATTTATGGGAGATGATCTGATTGTATATTCAGAATCTCGTCTCGGAGAAAAAGGTGCTTTTGTTAAGTACCCCGGCACACCTGGATTGTGGGAATTGATGACTCGGAAAAGGCCTGGCGGCTATACAGATCAAGATTATGATTATTACAAAGAAATATTAATAAAATCAGATGCTCTGTACCAGAACAATGATCCCACACAAAAAAGAGTCAAGTCTAGCAGTGGAGCAAAATACAATAATTTAATCAAGCCCATATGGTCACAGATCAAGACTGGCAGTGGAATCTAACAATACAACACCCTGCCTAAAGAATTTGTGTGGGTTGATGATGTCAGGAAACTTGTAGATAGGTTATTGGTGATAGCTGGGGAGGAAAATGCTGGGAACCACAATTTTTACAATGAAAAGGTTGGAATTATGGACATGATAAGCACAAAATTGTCTAATTTTATAGTGAATGACACTAAGGGGATTGGATATCTCATAAAAATTATTAATACCCTACCACCTAAATTTTGGAATATTTCTGAGGGTCGGGGCCTGGTTAATGACATTATAAACAAGCTGCCATTTGAACTACACATTCCAGGCTATCAGTATTGTGGTCCCGGTACAAAATTGGACCATAGATTAAACAGAGGGGACCCTGGTGTTAATCCCCTAGATGCTGCTTGTAGAGACCATGACATAGCATACAACACACATACTGATCTTGACAAGAGACATGTTGCAGACAAAAAATTAGAAGAGGCTGCATTTGGTAGATTTGTAAGCAAAGATGCTTCTTTGAGTGAAAAAATAGCAGCATTGGGAACCACCATAGCTATGAGCACCAAACAAAAATTGGGGTGGGGGTTGTGAATATGTATATAATAAACCTACAATGAAGGCCAAGGGTGTTATGTATCAAATACCTTATGCAGGTCTCAAATCTCTTAAAACTATTGACAATCTTCTAACCAAAAAGCAGCGCAAGAAAAAAATTCTTGTATTGCAAAGGGACATGGTATGAAATTGTTGCTTAGTACCCCCAATTAAAAAAATTACAACAATCAAGAAAAAAATCACATGTGGGGGGATTCATATTTACTATCCCTGCCATTTTAGCAGCACTTGGGGCTGTTGGGAGCTTGGCTGGGGGATCAGCTGCTATAGCAAAAACAGTAATAGATGCCAAGAAGAATAAGGCAGAATTAGATGAGCAGAGGCGCCATAACCTGGCCATTGAGAAACAAGGCAAAGGTGTTAAGAGACCCATGAATAAGTTTAAAAAAAACAAGAGCCGCTTACAAACCAAGATATTGAAGCTTTAATCAAGCCACTGGGCATCAAAAATTTTAGAGGAGTGTACATGTCTGATTCTTTGCCAGAGCAACCACTCAACAAAGAGTGTGGCATTGTTAAGTTGGATAAGTACAAAAATCAGGGCACTCACTGGATCTGCTATCTTAAATATTTAAACAATGAGGCATTTGTGTTTGATTCATTTGGAGGTGTTCCACCTGAAAATTTAATAAAATATCTAAAATCAGCTAATCTTTATTACAATAATGCCCGTGTTCAAAACTTCAAAGATGTTAATTGCGGACATTTGTGTTTATCTGTTCTTAGATATATGTCTCAAATAAATAAACCATCAATTGAAAATTTTCAAAAGGCCTTGTGGTATTTAAAACATCATGGGGGTATTCCATCTCACCAGCCAAAATTCAATATTGAAACTCAAATTACATGATGATATAGTGTATCCCAAAACAATAGCTCTCAGAGCATTTTATGGCATGTACCTGATCCCTAATATTACACACCACAACAACACAATTGCAGTAGGGGATCAAAACATTGTCATTACTCCAGGGCAATATAATCTATCCACTTTAAATGCTCAATTACCCAGAGGTGTAGTGTTAAGTCAAAATTCTGTCACTCACAGAGTAGAAATTGTATCTGCCACAGAAACAGTGAATCTGGGTACTATAGGAGAGCTGTTAGGCTTTGAGAACAACACAAAACTTGAACCAGCCATCAAACACACTGCTATGAATTTACCTAAATTCTTGGCCATAGAGACTCTGAATATTCACTGTAATGTGGCTGAGGGTATGATCACCACATCAAATGGCATAGGCACTCACAAACAAACAGGCATCATTGCAACATTCAAACCTAATTCTGAATTCATGGAGCCCATCATCTACAATCCATCCCCAACATTATATTTTCCTGTGTGCCATAATAGAATAGATTATATTGAATTGATGGTCACTAATGAAAAAGAAGAATTAGTTGATTTTGCTGGAGCCACAACAACTGCAATCATAGAGATTAATATTTAAATAAAAATACATACAATGGAAAATATTGAGAGTTATGAGCTACAATAATTCCCCCCAAACAGGAGGACATTTGCAAATTTAAATCAACCCAACACAGAAATTGAGGTTGATCTTGATGTAGGGGATGGATTTATACACCCTCACAGAGCAGATCTATACATCAAATTTGATGTTGTAAAGCTCGATGGTACAGATTATCCGGCAAATACAAATATAAGACTTGTAGACAATTTTGTGCCGCATCTGTTCTCTGAAATTGAGATCAGAAAGCATGGTGTTGTTATAAACAGAATAGATTATCCCGGCATTACCTCCACAGCTTTGGCAACACTAAAATTATCCAAAACCGAGGCTTCTTACTACAAAATAGGTGGATTTGAGGCTGGTGATAAAATATTATCCAAGAGCCATACAGTATTGTTCCCAATGCGCCTGTTGCCAGGATTCTTCTCAGATTACAAAGATATTATGTGGAAGGGTGGTTTAAGAATTACATTTAGAAGAGCTGCCAATGATAATAATGCTTTGATGAGGTACAGTACATTAAACTCTACAGGAGAAGCTCTGCCCAATACCCTACCTGATGAGGGCAAGTGTATTATTCAGACTATGGAGCTAAGAATCCCTGTTGTTGAATATGAGGCCAGTTATGCTCTTAAATACAAAGCTGATATCCTAAAAAATCCACAGATTCCTCTACAATTTTATACATATCAATGTGTACAGAAGCCCGCCTCTGGTTCTTATTATGAATTTGATGCTACAAATTCATTCTCCAGTATTCAATATGACATGCCTGATTTTGTGGTGGTACTGTTTCAGACTGGAAGACACAACAATCAGGAAAAAAATTCAAGTAAATTTGATAACTGCAACATCAAAAACATATATCTTAAAAATGGCAGAAATGAGGTATTTCCTAGAGAAAATTACAATTTAGACATGTCCAAGGATGATTTCCTCAAATTATATGAGGCATTTACATCCTTCAAGAGGGTCACTACTGGCAATACTGACATGTATTACACACCAGATGAATTCAAAGCACAGAGACCCATGTTTGTCATTAACACTTCAAAAAGGAAACAAGTTGTGGTTAATGACAGGACAAACATTAAAATTATCTGTGAATTCCATGAGGCTTTACCTGATGACACCATTTGTAGTGTTATTCTCATAGGGGAAAAATCATATGTTTATGATGTAAGAAATGAGAGAGTCACGGAGCAATTCTAGAGGGTCTCTGCATATTGCATTGTCTTAGTACTAGATATGCAAGATGGGCCTGGTGTCCAATTGAACTTAAACCGGAAGTGGACCGGAAGTAGACCGGAAGTGGACCGGAAGTGGACCGGAAGTAAATATGTGTGGGTGGGTGTGTGTGGGTGTATGTGGGTGGGTGTGGGTGGGTGTGGGTGTGGCTCTTATAAGCATCTTGGCTTAGTTTTAGGTATGGCCAAAAAAAATATCAAGAGGGGCATATTTTTGACAAGTTTATGGACAACAATCTCACAGAAGTGCCTTTTATAAGTATAGGCAAATCAATCTGAGAGGGTTCATACTTTCCGAGAAATTCCCGAGGGCATTTTTTACAAAAATCTTGGATTAGACGGGGTTCCACACTTGAGCAAAAAGCTCATGTAGGCATGTTGAGCTTGTTTTAAGTGTAGCCAAATCTGCTTGAGGGGGGTTCATACTTTCCGGTCCTGGTTATATATACTTTTATACTACTAGCGCCATCTATCACAAATCGAAAAAAAATGTTTCAGACAAAACTTATGTATTTTTTTCCGTAAAATCCGAATCTGTAATAAAAAATAGGGGTTTCTATTTGAAATTTCAAAGTTGTCCCCGCCCCACATACAAGAGGGGGACGGGGTGTTCTTTTGTTGCACCACTAAACTTCCCCCTCCAAACTATCAACTTTTTATTTGGAACATTTTTGTGTAGGATGATTTTTTTTCAAGATATTCAAATGATTCAGGTTAAAAAAATCACCCAGTATAGCGTGTCCGGAATGGGACTGGCGGTTTTTAAAAGTGTGTGGTTTTAATATGGGCAGAGATAGGGAAGAAAGAAAACATACATCTTGAAGGAAAACTCAAAAAGTTATGTTCAGCAAATTTTCATAGTTGTACGACTACCGGTGACGGCGCTAGTATCGCCGAAACGAAAAATGGCGTCGGTACTCGAAAAGGCGAAATGCGTGTGGTAGTTTGCAGAGACAAAAAGTGTTGTTCAAGTGCAACGAAACTTCCGACGTGTTTACCACAATGATCCTCCATCACGCAACAGTATCCAGGCGTGGAAGGAACAATTTTTATCGACAGGGAGTGTAGTGAAACCCCACAGTGGTGGTAAATCGCGTGTTTCAGACGAACGGGTGGAGTCAACAAGAGAGTGTTTCACACGTAGTCCGAGGAAGTCAATTCGCGCAGCGAGCAGGCAGCTGGGAATTCCAAGGTCAACTGTGCACGATGTGGTACATAAACGATTACGTTTGCGCGCGTATAATTTGCAATTGTTGCAAGAAATTAAGCCTAACCACAAGCCAAAAAGATTAGAACTTGCCAATGAAATTCTACACAAGATTGATAATGACCAAAATTTTCTACCGAACATTGTTTTCTTAGATGAAGCAACTTTTCATTTGTCTGGCTGTGTTAACAGACACAATGTTAGGATATGGGGATCTGAGAATCCGCATGCGTATGTGGAACATTCCCGAGACAGTCCAAAATTGAATGTTTGGTGCGCTTTAACACTTAATGACGTTATAGGCCCCTTCTTTTTGATTGAGCAAACCATAACAGGAAATGTGTTCCTAGACATGCTTCAAAACTTTGCAGTTCCCCAATTACAACATTTGCAACCTCAAGTGATTTTCCAATTGGATGGTGCCCCGCCACATTGGAGCCTACAAGTGAGGGAGTATCTTGATACGGAATTTCCAGAACGTTGGATAGGCCGTGATGGGCCAATTAGGTGGCCACCACGCTCCCCTGATGTAACCCCTCTGGACTTTTTCCTGTGGAGGTATGTGAAATACATTGTGTATGCCGATGAAAAGGTTCCTAACCTTGATGAATTGATGACCTGTATTCGGAATGCGATTGCTTCTGTCACACCTCAGATGTTACATAATACGTGGAGAGTGATTGAATTCAGGCTGGATATTCTCAGAGTCACAAATGGAGCTCACATGGAGATATACTGAGTTACAATGACTTGTGAGTAATACCAGTAAAACTTTTTGAATTTTCCTTCAAAATGCATGTTTTCTTTCTTCCCTATCTCTAACCATATTAAAACCACACACTTCGAAAAACCGTCAGTCTCATTCCGGACACCCTGTATTTTATGGTTTTCAAAAATATATACATTTTCAAAGTTTAGGTTGCGCGACTTTTGAAACACACTGTACATTGTGAGCTCTCAGGTTGTTCAGTGTGGTTTATGTACCGATATATGAACGAAAGAAGAACAGTTCTTCATCACTTTTAAGATACATACCAAATTCCCTAAATTAAATATTCGTAACAACCTTCCTCCTTGATGTAGTGATTATGGTAAGGGGATATTAAGTTCCCTTCAATATAATATATGATGTAAAGTAAAGTAAAAAGTAAAAGTAAAGTGCGCCCCTGTGCATAGCACCACGCCATGAAGGCGTATAGGGGGTGTGGGGGTAACGCCCCACACTTTCTTGATCCGGTCGTGAGTGGGGGTGATGTGATCAGCATCACGCCCCTGACCGCCTTTACCCCCCAGGGTTTCCCCCAGGTACCCATGTTATTCGACGCTGGGTGGGCGCCGGGGCCGCTTTCACCATTAGAAAAGTTCCCGGATTTGAACCGGCCGGGGATCGAACCCGGGACCTTTAGCATGGTAGTCAGACGCGTTACCGACTGAGCCACCGCGGCCATAATATATGATGACGAACATTATTTCTCATTGTTGTATTTTTAAAATTATTTCTTCGTCACTATTCATGCATGCAAGGGCTAAAGTAACTAAAATACAAAACTGGAATATTAGTGACAAAAAAGCAGAGAATGAAAATAAGCAGAATATATAACGGTTCTTGTTTGAACTTGGAAAATGTCAATGGACAGTCACCAACAATAAAAATTTGGACACCTAGTTCATGAAATACTCATTTCTCTCCAATGCGTTACGTGTGTTACCTAACTCTCGGCCTAGAGCGACACTTCCTATTCAAAAGATGCTATTTACATCGGCTCATAGGTAACATACATAGCGCATTGCTGGAAGCGGGTATTTTAGGATCTGGGTATCTCATTTTTATTACTTGTGGCCGTATATCTAGCATCACTAGGACAATTATGAGCTGCAAATAGTGGAGGGTCCTATCTAGGAAAAAGCCGGTCTTCGGTCTTCAAAGGGAAATTACCATTTACTTTTCTAAAATGCAGTTCCAGAAACCTGACGTCACAACGACGAACCGAATTTGCAGGAAAATATTATAGAAAGAGACGCAATATCGATATTTCAATTGAGAGGTGAAAATATTATGTTCCTCATTCATTGCTTTCCTTTATCTCAAAGGAGAAACGGTACTTTTCTGCTTTTAATATTTTGCGCAGTTTGTTATGGTTTGTCTGAAGATGAACTTTTTTCTTGTAAGTCGTTCTTGACGGCACTCTGTATAATATAAACCGGATGGCAAGAGATTGGAAATAGATTTATAGTTTTTGTCCTCAAAACCTCTCGGCGGTAGAAGAAAATGCTTTTACAAACTTCAATTTCCTGCTCTTAGAAGATGAAAAGAAATACGTGTATATTGCTTTTCAAAGTATGCCCTTGACATATTAGTGCCGAGAACTGCAATGCGTCATATCTTGAACATTACAAAATTAGAGTATTCCTGGAAAAAGTCTTGAGTGAAATACAAGATTTGATGTCCTGTAGTTCCTTGCAAGAATTGAATATTCATATTTCAATAAGAAGTAATATGAGTGTGAATTGAACTGACTCTGTGGTCGAGCTCTGCTTTTTAACTCGCCACCAAAGTTCCCGGATTCAAATGTGTATCCCATTAATTTTCATAACTCATTCTCATCTTCGTTGTTAACCAAAAGTGGTAGAAGAGCGACGTTAAATAACTAAATACGAGTGCAAATTGCCATTTTGTGCAATATCCAGAGTATGTATGAAATCTGGGAACTTTTGACATAACCGAACTCTCTCTAAGACCCTCGATTCGAAGGTTTTTGGTTTGTGTTCTAGTGTGTTTGTTGTTTCATCCTATCATCATGTGACACCTTTACATCACTGAAACATCCCTTACTCCTTCTGCAGTAAGCAAGAGGACTTTACAAGATTACCATGAGCTTTTCCAAGGTTCGAAAATTACAGAAAAAGTTATTATTATATCGTAACTATAGGTTTATCCCTCGTATATAACTTTACAAATAATATAAAGGTTCATAACCTTTTCTTTAGTCTATCCAATCTTCCCGAAAAGATAAAAATAACAATTGTTGTAACAGCTTGATACGTTCTACGTTATATGATTAAACGTATTATTATTAGATTTGGAACTATGTCGTTGTATTATATTTATTAATAATAACTCAGTAATACTTAGCGGTGAACGATGAGACTCGGCTAAGTACACAGACTTCTCTCAGGCACAGGGGTAGTGTTAGGCAAAGCTAATACTTCACTTCACAGGGGAATACAATCACATTATTGCAGTAGACAAAACGAAAAGATTTATTCTTTATTTATTGCGATTATAATGCAAACAGGCTTAGTACAGATGGAACGATTTCGCTTTGTCGATGAATTGACTCAACTAAAAAGCATAAACTCAAAGCGTGGCTATCGGCATGCCTATGATCACATAGACCTAGCTTGCGCCCCGAACTACCACACCAAGAGATATGCAATGATAACTGAGCCAATGTTTGCTCTTTAGCCTTTCATTCCAAATTAATAATTAGGCTAGATTTATTTCTTAACGAATAATTATTACAGTATTGTGCATGGCATCAATGCATGGCTATCGGCATACCTATGGTCGCATAGGCCTAGCTTGCGCCCCGAACTACCATACCAAGATGTATGCACAACACCGAGGAGTTCTTTTAGTTTTAAAATCTTCGACGATCTGTGGCGAATGTGCGTTGTTTCTTATGCGATATCCTCGCTTTTATACTATTTCAAAAACACAGATTCAAGTACAGATGAATCACTTCCTATCTACAAAAAAATGCTACCAACAAAACTCTTATCTATACACATTTAGAAATACAAATTCACATAGCGCACTCTCTCTCTCTCTCTCTCTCTCTATATATATATATATATATATATATATATATATAAAGATACATTGAACTACTCATAATATAGCATAAAATACAATAAATATTAAACAAGGGATATACATTACAAACAAAGTGCAATATTACATATAATAACACGAAAATTACGCTTTCTTTCACAAAAGAAATATATTAGTGACATATTTTAAAGTTGTGACGTCACAAAAATATGGATCATATCAACCTCAATCACAAAAAATATACACTCCTCACAAAAGTTTGGAATATTGTTACGTTAGACAATAGGTGATAGACACAGCCTTGGAATGCAACAACGCATGGTATCTGTCTGGTGGACGTTCTCGTCTTTTCGCCGACATATGCCACCATCCCTATCACCTGTTGCCTAAAAAAATAATATTCCAAACTTGTTGTGAGGAGTGTATATATACTGCTGGACAAAAAGACCCGGACAGTTGCATTTTTTTTATAGCATTCGAATCAGAATTTATGCGTTAACTAAATGTTGCAGAAATTATTGGAAATAAGAAAACCTGAATATATTCAACAGAAAACAAATTAAAATTTATTGTTAATAAGTTAAATTAGAACAAAAACGAAAGTTACAGAGAACTACCAAAAAAAAAAGGAAATCTTAGCAATATTTTTTTAATATTGTTAACTGGTACTAGTGGGGTATATACGCTGTCTGGTAGCGGGTGTTACCTCCCAGGGCATCAATTACAGCTCTTAACCGCCGTGGCATACTTCGAATAAGGTTGGCAATCACTTCTTGGTCTAATTGCACCTCCCCAGATCATGACACCACCGCCCCCAAAAGGTTGTTAATTCAACGAAACAATTGTGTATAACGTTCATTAGGTCTTCTATAAACATGTTCACGCCCGTCAGATGAACGTAGGTTGAATTTTGACTCATCGGACAATAAAACCTTTTCCCACTGCTCCATATTCCAATTTAAGTGTTGTGTTGCAAATCCCAGTCTTCGCTTCCGGTGACGTGCTAACAACCTGGGAACTGTAGTCGGCCATCGAGATGATAAACCACTTTCATTCTGTCTTCTACGTACTGTTCGTGAAAAAAAACACATTTCTCAAACGCTCTGTCACAATATTTGAGTCGTAGGACGGTCTCTTAAGACTATGACACGCATTAAACGATCTTCCCGTGTTGTTGTGGATCGTTTCCGACCAGAACCCGGACTTCTACCATAAGAACCAGTTGCATCATACCGTCAGAGAGCTTCATAGATAGTACTTCGTGCTATATTTAGCACCCTAGCAATATAGCGCACACTACGACCATCATCACGAAGAGATACTGCTTTTACTACCTCTTCACGTCTCATTTTCAAGCTAGAAAACTTACAATACACTTGCAAGAGAAACACCAGCAATGACAATGTCAAGAATATCTGTTACTATGGTTACTATGAACCGAAATTCATGCCTCTCTAGACATTAAACAAAATAACATCAACAGGAATTGAAAATCAATAAATTAAACAAACTTGCATGAAATTGATTTTGAGCCCGCTAGGTGTTCCAAATAAGTAAATACGAGTAAACAGATAAATAATAAACGGAAAAAGTATGGAAAATGTTGAATAATGAATGTTCAATTGTTCAGTACTTAACTGAGAGCGTAATTCATAAGTAACTGCAATTCAGATGTCAAATATTAAGGTGTCCGGTTTTTTTGTCCAGCAGTATACAGGGAGTCCATAAAGTCCTGCAAAAAACTAAAACTCTATAACTTTTTAGCTGTTGCGTTTAACAATACACATTTTTTGGGTGAGAAGGGTGGAAGTTTAAAGTTTTGTTCTGGCCACACTG
The DNA here is from genome assembly GCF_977018435.1 of Lepisma saccharinum. NCBI lineage: Eukaryota > Metazoa > Arthropoda > Insecta > Zygentoma > Lepismatidae > Lepisma > Lepisma saccharinum. The sequence continues at coordinate 125,383,894 of NC_139231.1, forward strand.
CTCAGTGACGCTTGCACTGGTAATCACGTGATCATGTGACTTAAGATGGCGTCCATCCAGGAAAAGGCACAGTGTGTTCTGTGGTTTGCAGAATTAAAATCTTGTGTTTCAGTGCAGAGAAAGTACCAGACAACATATGGGAAACCACCCCCAGCAAATTCAAGTATCAAGAGATGGTATGAAAAGTTCAAGGCAACGGGAAGTGTGTCAGATTTGCCACGCAGTGGAAGGTCAGGATCGAGTGACGATGTGATTCAGTCAGTGCAGGACAGCGTGCATCGGAGTCCAATGAAATCGCTGAAACGAAGATCACTGGAACTGGGAATACCGAAGTCAACATTACACAAGATCGTACGCAAGAAGGTGAAGGCCCGGCCTTACAAGTTCGGCAGTTTCTTAACGAACAATTTCAAGGTAGATGGATTGACCGAAGAGGGCCCACACCTTGGCCTGCAAGAACACCAGACTTGAAACCTTGCGATTATTGGTTGTGGGGACATGTAAAGACCCAGGTGTATTCACAGAAACCAGCTAATCTGGATGACCTAAAAGAAAAAAATAAGAGATGTGATTCTGAATATCCCAGGAGAGCACCGTCAGCACGCAATTCTCGGTTTCACAAAAATACTGCAACAGTGTTTGGACGTGAATGGTTCACAATTGGAGGTTTGGCGATGAACCTAACAAGCAGGAAATAAACTTTGAACCTTGCTGTAAGTACACACAAAATATTTTGTTAATAAACTTAATAGTTTTCAAGTTATAGAGTTTTAGTTTCTTGCAGGACTTTATGGACTCCCTGTATAATCAGAATTAAGGTTTTCCGAGATGGCGTAAAGCTGTCACTTTGTATTCAAGGGGTTCCGTGCTCGATCACTCTTTAAACTGTAGGTCCAGTCCAGATTAGCCTATGTGGACTTGAAACACAATTTGACAATCAAAATTAACATGTTCAGTAACGGGCATTAAAAGTGGGGCACATAGATCCTGAAATTCTTCCTGCAAGGCGATATGTGTGTTGCCTAACTTAACGCCGATGACCTGATATTAATAGCAAATTTACAATAACCAGTTTTAATACCGCCGTAAAGTTAGGCAACACACATAACACTATGCAGAGGAGCTAGTACTTTAGAACCTAGGTATCGCATTTTTATTGCTGGTGTCTGTACAGTTAACACGAATCAGGGAAGTTTCCATATGCAATCACTGTCGTTAACTCGCGAACCACTGAGAGAGCGACAACTGTCCTTCGTTCCCCTTTGTCAGGTCACCACTTTCCTGATACTTTCTTCTCTTTTATTCACGTCGTTTGGCAGTTACATTCAGGTTGGTCCATCTGCCTGGCATTGAAAGTATTACCTGTGGAAGTATCAATTAAAAGCTAAACACATATGCACTAAACAAAATAAAGAATCAACAACCCTTTAGTTCTAAAACTAACGGCTATATTATAAATCTAATAATCAGAATTCAAAAGGACGTTGCTGAAGATATATCCTGAAATTTGTATGCGAATTGGAAAAGTTGAGAGTTTTTTTGCTGTGTGTCGGTTCGTTTAACGCTAGAGTGACGTCATAGAATGCATGAAAAAATCTTGGCTAGTTGGTTATTTAGCTATGAATGAGATGGGTTGAGGGTAAGCCAGAATGATACCCTTATAAAACATACCAGAAAATCGAAGGAAGCAAAAAGTTTACATTCACACATCCCGAACTGTGAAATAAATGAAATCGTAAACAAAAACAAATTGGTGAAATCCGCTTTTGAAAAAAACGTGAAACCCATTCACAGTCTGCAGATGATCATTACCCGTTTCGCGAACGAAGATTAAATTTTATTTTTAGCAAAAATATCTCATTACGGATTTGAAAAAGGCTCTTGAATGTTGTTCCTTCTCTCCAGCCTCGGATCGGGGGATGCTTTACAAGCAAGAATTATTTGCCAAATCCTTAACTCCAAACTTTGTCTTTCCAAAACTCTTTAATTTGTCTCGCAGTTGGTGTGTTTCCCCAGACTAATTAGGCTCTTACGAAAATGAAAGGGCGATAATTTTTATTTTTCTCGAAAAACTCTAACAACTGTTTTCGACTTTCAATTTATTTAATAAACGGTTGAAGCTTCACCTGTTCCAATTATACTTTCACGACTTCGTTTGTGTATTCGCGAATCTTTCGATAGCAAGTTAATTTAGATTTGTGATCATAGATGGAGCGCATTTCATCAGTAATGTTAAAGTACCTGTATCTGTGCCGAAAATCCTTATATTTGATGCAGAAGTAATACGTTCTCAAGTATACTCGTGGCTTTTTTCCCCACATATTAATTGTACGAGGTACTTGTACTAACTTTGAAATATTGTTGAAACTGGACACTCCTAAAATAGTAATGTTACCTACATATGATTATATCAAGTACAGGCGTCGGAGATATAATTTATGTATTATGTCTAGTTGATCACAGTATTTATTTCCAGATTGCAAGTCATACGCGTACCAAATTTGGTTGAAATTGCTCCAGACATACGAGAGTTATGCCGGAACAAACAAATATACACACCCCCACACACACACATATCCATTTTTATATATATATAGATTTTCAATGGCAACTTCTACCATCGACTTCGAGTTAGGCCACACGCATAACTCCTTGCAGGATTTAGCTGTCCCATTTCTATTGCCAGTCACTGTATTTTACCAATTTCTATACGTTTCTAGTTTGAAATGATTTAATCAATTATCTTCTTTCTAACCAAAACAACAATAATCGTGCCTTGTTTTAGAAAGTTCATGTGGAGTAATACGTATTTTTCATGTTATTGTTATTCTTAATGTAAGTAGTTTCGTGAGACAGACTCGGTAAGAAAAGTGTGAAAGAGTTCGCATTTTGCACACACGTTTCAGAAATTTATCAACAATGTAAGAAGAACTTCAAATTAGAAATATCTTCGCTCAAACCACACGCAACGCGGTACCCTTTTAACATGAGTATTATTTTTCGGAATTATGAAACCAGGACGTTTCCTTTGTTATCTTAAAAATAATAAATTTTGAACCACACCACAGCCTCAGTGACCTCGGACGTTCTTATGAGAAAGTTCTTCGGAGAACAGTGGTGCCAACCCTATGGTTCGAGCTCCGGCATGGGTGTTGTTTGCGCGTATCTCTTCAAGAATATTATGCAATCATCACGCATTTTAATAATCGAATTAGCCAAAAAGGGGAAGCTAAATAACAAATATACAAAAACAAATATTGTTCGATACATTAGGTATTCAAAAACAGTTAGTTTCTGATTATGTTAATGTGTTTAGTAATACGATTCGTACGTTATTTACAAATTATAAGATTTTTGTGAGCAAAGTACTAAACTGTCCAAATTATTTTCCTAAGTTTAATACAGCAATAACATGTTTTGTCCTCCTCTGTGGCCGTGCGGTCTAAGGCGCTGTGCTTTGGACTCCGACTGCGGGACGGCATGGGTTCGAGTCCGCCTGGGTTCAGTCTCTGGGTTCTCGGTCTGTGTATAGGACCGGTGGCAACCCACCATCGTGAGGAAATTGGGGAGCTACGAGTGAATAGCGTAACCCGGTCTGGAAAATCTCCTATAACGGCTGGGGTTTCGACGTGCTGACCTCACGTCACCCCATTACCGGTTGAAGAACTCCATACCTCTAGGTATAATTGTGGGAGGGAGACTGGCAGTCGGGAGATAGGCTAAGATCCTTCTATGCCGGTCGAACTACGGATAATTATTATTAATAACATGTTTAGTGAGAAACCATTAGTTACATCTGAATTGTTCAGAATTAGTCCAAGAACTGAAATAGAACAGCTTTCCTGTTTGAGATTTTCATATATTGTTGGTCACAATATTGAGAATGCATCAGTTAGTCTTAGATTGGGCATAGATGTTCATTATAAGTGTCCTATATTAATTTCATCTTATCATTCTCATCGTCGCGATTAGCTAAAAGAGGCTCAAAACAGACGCTAAATAACAAATATACAAATTGTGATGATAAATATGTATATGGGACTTACAATACAGCGTGTTCACAAAAACATTCCATGATTATAAACGACCACAAAATTTTAATTATGTATATTACGAAATTTATACCGATACCATTCGAAAGAACAGCTCAAAGAATTTTAGCGGATGTGTAATTGTTGGCGTTAACTACAACAATAGATGGCATAACAATAAAAGAATGAGAAAAAAATAGCCAAAAGTAGCAGAAAAACACATTTTAGGATGTAAGAGAAAATTAATGAAAATACTCATGGATCCCACTGTACAAACCTAAACATCCAGTAAACATGAACAGTAACACAATTTGTTTCTAACAACAATGCCATTTACAATAACACACTAACAATCGAAATATCTTTTGTTGTGTTCTCTCTTGTCCACCGTTACGTTTCTTCTTCTTATTATTATTATTTGAAGTTTCTTTGCAACACTTAGTGATACAGCATTGTACAGTGGTATCTATGAGTATTACCGTGTAAATTGTCCATTACTACTTTCATTAATTTTTCTCTTACATCCTAAAATGTTTTTTTCTGCTACTTTTGGCTATTTTTCTTTTTTTTTTCATTCTTTATTGTTATGCCATCTATTGTTGTAGTTAACGCCAACAATTACATCTGCTAAAATTATTTGAGCTGTTCATTCGAAAGGGATCGGCATAAATTTCGTAATATACATCATTAAAATTTTGTGGTCGTTTATCACGGAATGTTTTTGTGAACACGCTGTAGTTTCATCACGTTTCAATATATCTTTTTTGAATATTTTCTATATTAGGAGTGCATTAGCCTTCACATCATGCCTCCTTGATAGCTTAATTGCTGAGGATGCGAACCTATGACTATGAAGAGACACGATGCAGTGATTAGATCCCACTTAACAATGCAGTTCAAGTTCCGATTACCCTATCGTAGCATAAAACGAACTTAAAGCAAAGTTTTTGTCATCTTTAAAATCTAAATATCTCTGCATTGTGTTCTCTTCCATGGATTCCGAAGAGGGGACTGATTGTCATTTGTCAATTGATTTGATATGCTTTTCTTAGTCTTAATCCAACAGAACCAAGAAAATCAACCCGTGTTGAAGTTTTTTAAACATATTGGTTTCCGTCTCAGTCCAACCCTTCTATCCCTCCACACACAACTAGTCAGTGATCGATCACTTCCCTTCCCCCCTCCTATGGCTGAAAGCTCTCATTAGACATCCATTTTCAAGTACTTTAGCCAGAAATAATTCAGTTCTACACCGCTTCTATCGACAAGGTTTGAATAATGAATCCTAGAAAAGACCATTCCGTAGATGAGAGTGGAATGCGCTTCTGAGCAAAGCTGTAACATTGCATAAGTTACTGCATCAATAACGAACAACTTCTCTTGTACATTTAAAATACACAAGTTAACTTTAAATAACCACACTTCATTGTATCTTTATTCGTCGATAAAATCTAGATCTGCAACTAAAGGTCTAACACAAATAGACCTTAATAATTTATTATACGAGGGTCGTTCAATATTAAAGGATAATTTAGTTAGCTACAACTTGTCTAAATTTGAGACACGTTTCAACTTGTTCTCATTTACTCTGATCCAACTTTGCTTTACAATTCCGTTTTAGTACAGATATTAGTGCGTATGTTTCAAGAAAGCAGACATCTTGGTGTTAAATCTTTCCTAGACATAGTACAACTTGCAGACGAGTGTTCATTACAAACATAATTGCTCGGTTGTATAGTTTTATCTAAAATAAGATGAAGAGTGTAATTGCATTTACACTGAGAGCTATCTAGATAACACTGGGAATCCAAGTTGCATTGCTTTAAAAATTCTTGTCACAAGATATGATGTTAATCTACTTAGAGGTGGATGTGTTAGTTGGTAGACAGACCTGACTTCATTAAACCTTGAAGTAATTAATGCATTAAAATGTAACCCACTTTAAGGTTAACAAGAAATTATCTCAAGTGTCTCATTCAAGATGCCAACTAGGAAATTTTACATCAGTCAAAAACAAAAGAGCAAATGAGTAAAATATGATTCCGCTAATAACCTGCACACTAGACAAATGCATATCTGCGTCAATTGATACATACCAGGTGGTTATAATTAAAGTGACGGTGTTCAGAGTGGTACAGCACGGGCTGTAATGAGAGTAGCAGTCTCAAACTTCGTAGATATGCTATTGAAGCAATGCGCTCGCGAATTATGCAAAAAAAGAAAAAAATAGTTCGAATTCTCGCCTCCAGGGTAAAAAATGGCGAGGTAAGCAGTCAAAACGTAGTATAGTTACAGGAAAAACTCTCTATTTCGCAGAAAACAATACTCTTTGTAATAAAATATCGCTACAATTTCACTATTCGAATTACTTGAACATTACTAAAGGAAAAAGCAACAAGCTTCACCAACAACAACCAGGGAGCTCACAGAATGGTTAGGCAATGTCACCGACTTTGACGTCAGAGTTACGGAAAATTACAAATTTTGACTGCTTACAGCGCCGTTTTTTACCCTGGTGGCGAGAATTGAAACTTTTTTTTTTTTTGGCATAATTCGCGAGCGCATTGCTTCATTAGCATATTTACGAAGTTTCAGACTGCTGCTCTCATTACAGCCCGTGCTGTACCACTCTGAACACCGTCACTTTAATTATAACCACCTGGTATTTCGAATGCTAATAGAAATAAATTATCCTCATAATTTTGTAACATTCGTATATTACTATTGCATATATAGGGCATTTAATTTGAAAAGCAATTACAGTATTAACAAATGATCCATTGTTTTAAAATTTATCGCAATTATTTAATTTAACTACGTATTAGATAATATATTTGTATCAACTCTCTGTTTTGGAATTTATGTCTGTAAATTTCTAAGATGGAAAAGTTCTTTACATTGTATGTTTTTTCACAGATTGTAAAGCTGGAGATTTCTTTTGTAGTAGATCTTAATGTGATACCTGTAGGCATCTTTCTATGCTCTTGCAGGAATAGTATGTGAAGATAATCAGTAGATCACTCTAAGAACTGGTGCTGTCTGTTTTGGAGGATCACCCTAAGCACCGGTGCTGTCTGGTCTGCAGGATCACCTTAAGCAGCGATATTGTCTGGTCTGCAGGATCACTCTAAGCACTGGTGCTGTCTGCTCTGCAGGATAACCCTAAGCACTGGTGCTGTCAGGTCTGCAGGAAAACCCTAAGCACCGGTGCTGTCTGGTCTGCAGTACCACCCTAAGCACTAGTGCTGTCTGGTCTGCAGGATCACCCCAAGCACCGATATTGTCTGGTCTGCAGGATCACCCTAAGCACCGATATTGTCTGGTCTGCAGGATCCCCTAAGCACCGATATTGTCTGGTCTGCAGAATCACTCTAAGCATTGGTGCTGTCTGGTCTGCAGGATAACCCTAAGCACTGGTGCTGTCTGGTCTGCAGGATAACCCTAAGCAATGGTGCTGTCTGGTCTGCAGGATAAACCTAAGCAATGGTGCTGTCTAGCCTGCAGTACCACCCTAAGCACTGGTGATGCCTGGTCTGCAGAATCACCCTAAGCGCCGATTCTGTCTGGTCTGCAGGACACTCTAAGCACCGATTCTATCTGGTCTGCAGGATCACTCTAAGCACCGATGCTGTCTGGTCTGCAGGATAACCATAAGCACTCGTGCTGTCTAATCTGCAGGAAAACCCTAAGCACCGAGACTGACTGGCCTGCACAATCACCCCTTGCTTCGGTGCTTTCTGATCTGCAGGATAACCCTAATCACTCTTGCTGTCTGGGATGACCTTAATCACTGTTACTTACTGGTCAGCAGGATCGAAGCAATGGTGCTCTGGTGTGGAGGATAACCCTAATCATGGACGCTGTTAGCTATTGTTGAGATTTCTACAGTGTTTCAAGGCACGACACTAACTCAAGACGTGTGAAGTGTTACGCATTAAGTATCGTATTGGATCCCATTCTTTCTGTTTATGAGGTCATTAAAGTCGATAATCTGATATTAGTTACGCGCGTTCATTAAGTTATCAGTGTGACTTTGCTAGTCCAGTCCCTGGCCATAAGACCCGCAGAAATTTTGAGGTGGACGTGTTTTCTCTTTTGATCCTGTTAGGGCATTCCTAAAAAAAGGAAAACATCTTAGGTAGACATCTGGCATACCGGGCCCAAGTTTTCTAGGGGCCCATAAATTCAAGATGGCCGCCGCTTCACGCACCAACAAAAGAAATCGATCATAACTCCTTTAATATTAGTTTTTGACAATTTTGCATACAGACATATTTTGTTCAGAATTAACAACGCAACAAAAAATATTCTTACAGGTTTTTTCATATCTTGCACTGTTATGGAGATATATACAGTGAAATAATTCCTTACCCTTTTCTGCAAGGATTCTAAGCAATATTTTATATTGCCAGCTCCTGGCCATAAGATCCGCAGAAATTTTTTATGTGGATGAGTTTTCTCTTTTCACCATGTTAGAGCATGCCTAAAGACAGGAAAACATCTTGTGTAGCCATCTGGCATACCGGGCCTAAACTATCTATGGACCCATAAATTCAAGATGGGCACCGCTTCACAACGCACCATCAAATGAAATCGATCATAACTTTAAAATTGTTTTTTGACAATTTTGTATAGAAACATATTTTGTTCAGAATTGAAAACGGAACACAAAATATTCTTAGTTTTTTTAAATATCTTTCATTGTTATTGAGATATATCCAGTGAAAGAATTCCGTACCCTTTTCTGCAAGGATTCTAAGCAATATTTTACACTTGGCATTCCGGCATATAAAGGGCAAAATAATTACTGCCTGTAATACTTTGTTGATGGAAAAAAACCTTAGGTAGACATCTGGTATACCGGGCCTAAGATATCTAGGGGGGCCATAAATTGAAGATGGCCACCGTTTCACAACGCACCAACAAATGAAATCGATCATAACTACTTTAAAATTGTTTCTTGACAATTTTGCATAGAAACATATTTTGTTCAGAATTGAAAACGTAACGAAAAATATTCTTAGTTTTTTTTCATACCTTTCATTGTTATGGAGATATATCCAGTGAAAGAATTCCGTACCCTTTTCTGCAAGGATTCTAAGCAATATTTTACACTTTACTTGACATTCCGGTATATAAAGAGAAAAAAAATACCGCCTGTGGTACTTTGTTGATGCCTACTATTGTGGCGCATGGCCTGTGTGACATTATACATCAAAGATGGCTGCCTCTGAAGACATTATCAAAGAAAATCGACCATGTCTGCTTCATCTTCTTCAGAAGTCATTTTGACAATTTGTAGGTTCGCTTGGTTTTTGAATGACGGAAAGAGATGTGTATGGAGAATGCCTTCATTATGAGGCATCCAATCATAAGTATATACTAGATGTTTTGCTGGACAATGTGTCAAGAGAAGGTACAAGAATCCAAGATGTCCGCCACGGAGATTCTGAGTATAAAATACTGTCCATATCCTATTTAGAGTTCGTTTATCAGAATTTTCCAGAATGGCTCCTCAATTTTATCTGTCAATAAAAAGCAAGTGAAAAAATATTATAATTTTTGTAACTACAATAGTGTCCAAAAGTTAAGCATGACAGAGGCAGCCATCTTTGATGTATAATGTCTCACAGGCCATGCGCCACAATAGTAGGCATCAACAAAGTACCACAGGCGGTATTTTTTTTTCTCTTTATATACCGGAATGTCAAGTAAAGTGTAAAATATTGCTTAGAATCCTTGCAGAAAAGGGTACGGAATTCTTTCACTGGATATATCTCCATAACAATGAAAGATATGAAAAAAAACTAAGAATATTTTTCGTTACGTTTTCAATTCTGAACAAAATATGTTTCTATGCAAAATTGTCAAGAAACAATTTTAAAGTAGTTATGATCGATTTCATTTGTTGGTGCGTTGTGAAACGGTGGCCATCTTAAATTTATGGCCCCCCTAGATATCTTAGGCCCGGTATACCAGATGTCTACCTAAGGTTTTTTCCTATATTTAGGCATGCTGTAACAGGATCAAAAGAGAAAATTCGTCCACATCAAAAATTTCTGCGGGTCTTATGGCCAGGAGCTGGCAATATAAAATATTGCTTAGAATCCTTGCAGAAATGGGAACGGAATTTTTTCACTGCATATATATCTCCTTAACAGTGCATGGATTCCGAAGAGGGGACTGATTGTCATTTGTCAATTGATTTGATATGCTTTTCTTAGTCTTAATCCAACAGAACCAAGAAAATCAACCCGTGTTGAAGTTTTTTAAACATATTGGTTTCCGTCTCAGTCCAACCCTTCTATCCCTCCACACACAACTAGTCAGTGATCGATCACTTCCCTTCCCCCCTCCTATGGCTGAAAGCTCTCATTAGACATCCATTTTCAAGTACTTTAGCCAGAAATAATTCAGTTCTACACCGCTTCTATCGACAAGGTTTGAATAATGAATCCTAGAAAAGACCATTCCGTAGATGAGAGTGGAATGCGCTTCTGAGCAAAGCTGTAACATTGCATAAGTTACTGCATCAATAACGAACAACTTCTCTTGTACATTTAAAATACACAAGTTAACTTTAAATAACCACACTTCATTGTATCTTTATTCGTCGATAAAATCTAGATCTGCAACTAAAGGTCTAACACAAATAGACCTTAATAATTTATTATACGAGGGTCGTTCAATATTAAAGGATAATTTAGTTAGCTACAACTTGTCTAAATTTGAGACACGTTTCAACTTGTTCTCATTTACTCTGATCCAACTTTGCTTTACAATTCCGTTTTAGTACAGATATTAGTGCGTATGTTTCAAGAAAGCAGACATCTTGGTGTTAAATCTTTCCTAGACATAGTACAACTTGCAGACGAGTGTTCATTACAAACATAATTGCTCGGTTGTATAGTTTTATCTAAAATAAGATGAAGAGTGTAATTGCATTTACACTGAGAGCTATCTAGATAACACTGGGAATCCAAGTTGCATTGCTTTAAAAATTCTTGTCACAAGATATGATGTTAATCTACTTAGAGGTGGATGTGTTAGTTGGTAGACAGACCTGACTTCATTAAACCTTGAAGTAATTAATGCATTAAAATGTAACCCACTTTAAGGTTAACAAGAAATTATCTCAAGTGTCTCATTCAAGATGCCAACTAGGAAATTTTACATCAGTCAAAAACAAAAGAGCAAATGAGTAAAATATGATTCCGCTAATAACCTGCACACTAGACAAATGCATATCTGCGTCAATTGATACATACCAGGTGGTTATAATTAAAGTGACGGTGTTCAGAGTGGTACAGCACGGGCTGTAATGAGAGTAGCAGTCTCAAACTTCGTAGATATGCTATTGAAGCAATGCGCTCGCGAATTATGCAAAAAAAGAAAAAAATAGTTCGAATTCTCGCCTCCAGGGTAAAAAATGGCGAGGTAAGCAGTCAAAACGTAGTATAGTTACAGGAAAAACTCTCTATTTCGCAGAAAACAATACTCTTTGTAATAAAATATCGCTACAATTTCACTATTCGAATTACTTGAACATTACTAAAGGAAAAAGCAACAAGCTTCACCAACAACAACCAGGGAGCTCACAGAATGGTTAGGCAATGTCACCGACTTTGACGTCAGAGTTACGGAAAATTACAAATTTTGACTGCTTACAGCGCCGTTTTTTACCCTGGTGGCGAGAATTGAAACTTTTTTTTTTTTTTGGCATAATTCGCGAGCGCATTGCTTCATTAGCATATTTACGAAGTTTCAGACTGCTGCTCTCATTACAGCCCGTGCTGTACCACTCTGAACACCGTCACTTTAATTATAACCACCTGGTATTTCGAATGCTAATAGAAATAAATTATCCTCATAATTTTGTAACATTCGTATATTACTATTGCATATATAGGGCATTTAATTTGAAAAGCAATTACAGTATTAACAAATGATCCATTGTTTTAAAATTTATCGCAATTATTTAATTTAACTACGTATTAGATAATATATTTGTATCAACTCTCTGTTTTGGAATTTATGTCTGTAAATTTCTAAGATGGAAAAGTTCTTTACATTGTATGTTTTTTCACAGATTGTAAAGCTGGAGATTTCTTTTGTAGTAGATCTTAATGTGATACCTGTAGGCATCTTTCTATGCTCTTGCAGGAATAGTATGTGAAGATAATCAGTAGATCACTCTAAGAACTGGTGCTGTCTGTTTTGGAGGATCACCCTAAGCACCGGTGCTGTCTGGTCTGCAGGATCACCTTAAGCAGCGATATTGTCTGGTCTGCAGGATCACTCTAAGCACTGGTGCTGTCTGCTCTGCAGGATAACCCTAAGCACTGGTGCTGTCAGGTCTGCAGGAAAACCCTAAGCACCGGTGCTGTCTGGTCTGCAGTACCACCCTAAGCACTAGTGCTGTCTGGTCTGCAGGATCACCCCAAGCACCGATATTGTCTGGTCTGCAGGATCACCCTAAGCACCGATATTGTCTGGTCTGCAGGATCCCCTAAGCACCGATATTGTCTGGTCTGCAGAATCACTCTAAGCATTGGTGCTGTCTGGTCTGCAGGATAACCCTAAGCACTGGTGCTGTCTGGTCTGCAGGATAACCCTAAGCAATGGTGCTGTCTGGTCTGCAGGATAAACCTAAGCAATGGTGCTGTCTAGCCTGCAGTACCACCCTAAGCACTGGTGATGCCTGGTCTGCAGAATCACCCTAAGCGCCGATTCTGTCTGGTCTGCAGGACACTCTAAGCACCGATTCTATCTGGTCTGCAGGATCACTCTAAGCACCGATGCTGTCTGGTCTGCAGGATAACCATAAGCACTCGTGCTGTCTAATCTGCAGGAAAACCCTAAGCACCGAGACTGACTGGCCTGCACAATCACCCCTTGCTTCGGTGCTTTCTGATCTGCAGGATAACCCTAATCACTCTTGCTGTCTGGGATGACCTTAATCACTGTTACTTACTGGTCAGCAGGATCGAAGCAATGGTGCTCTGGTGTGGAGGATAACCCTAATCATGGACGCTGTTAGCTATTGTTGAGATTTCTACAGTGTTTCAAGCCACGACACTAACTCAAGACGTGTGAAGTGTTACGCATTAAGTATCGTATTGGATCCCATTCTTTCTGTTTATGAGGTCATTAAAGTCGATAATCTGATATTAGTTACGCGCGTTCATTAAGTTATCAGTGTGACTTTGCTAGTCCAGTCCCTGGCCATAAGACCCGCAGAAATTTTGAGGTGGACGTGTTTTCTCTTTTGATCCTGTTAGGGCATTCCTAAAAAAAGGAAAACATCTTAGGTAGACATCTGGCATACCGGGCCCAAGTTTTCTAGGGGCCCATAAATTCAAGATGGCCGCCGCTTCACGCACCAACAAAAGAAATCGATCATAACTCCTTTAATATTAGTTTTTGACAATTTTGCATACAGACATATTTTGTTCAGAATTAACAACGCAACAAAAAATATTCTTACAGGTTTTTTCATATCTTGCACTGTTATGGAGATATATACAGTGAAATAATTCCTTACCCTTTTCTGCAAGGATTCTAAGCAATATTTTATATTGCCAGCTCCTGGCCATAAGATCCGCAGAAATTTTTTATGTGGATGAGTTTTCTCTTTTCACCATGTTAGAGCATGCCTAAAGACAGGAAAACATCTTGTGTAGCCATCTGGCATACCGGGCCTAAACTATCTATGGACCCATAAATTCAAGATGGGCACCGCTTCACAACGCACCATCAAATGAAATCGATCATAACTTTAAAATTGTTTTTTGACAATTTTGTATAGAAACATATTTTGTTCAGAATTGAAAACGGAACACAAAATATTCTTAGTTTTTTTAAATATCTTTCATTGTTATTGAGATATATCCAGTGAAAGAATTCCGTACCCTTTTCTGCAAGGATTCTAAGCAATATTTTACACTTGGCATTCCGGCATATAAAGGGCAAAATAATTACTGCCTGTAATACTTTGTTGATGGAAAAAAACCTTAGGTAGACATCTGGTATACCGGGCCTAAGATATCTAGGGGGGCCATAAATTGAAGATGGCCACCGTTTCACAACGCACCAACAAATGAAATCGATCATAACTACTTTAAAATTGTTTCTTGACAATTTTGCATAGAAACATATTTTGTTCAGAATTGAAAACGTAACGAAAAATATTCTTAGTTTTTTTTCATACCTTTCATTGTTATGGAGATATATCCAGTGAAAGAATTCCGTACCCTTTTCTGCAAGGATTCTAAGCAATATTTTACACTTTACTTGACATTCCGGTATATAAAGAGAAAAAAAATACCGCCTGTGGTACTTTGTTGATGCCTACTATTGTGGCGCATGGCCTGTGTGACATTATACATCAAAGATGGCTGCCTCTGAAGACATTATCAAAGAAAATCGACCATGTCTGCTTCATCTTCTTCAGAAGTCATTTTGACAATTTGTAGGTTCGCTTGGTTTTTGAATGACGGAAAGAGATGTGTATGGAGAATGCCTTCATTATGAGGCATCCAATCATAAGTATATACTAGATGTTTTGCTGGACAATGTGTCAAGAGAAGGTACAAGAATCCAAGATGTCCGCCACGGAGATTCTGAGTATAAAATACTGTCCATATCCTATTTAGAGTTCGTTTATCAGAATTTTCCAGAATGGCTCCTCAATTTTATCTGTCAATAAAAAGCAAGTGAAAAAATATTATAATTTTTGTAACTACAATAGTGTCCAAAAGTTAAGCATGACAGAGGCAGCCATCTTTGATGTATAATGTCTCACAGGCCATGCGCCACAATAGTAGGCATCAACAAAGTACCACAGGCGGTATTTTTTTTTCTCTTTATATACCGGAATGTCAAGTAAAGTGTAAAATATTGCTTAGAATCCTTGCAGAAAAGGGTACGGAATTCTTTCACTGGATATATCTCCATAACAATGAAAGATATGAAAAAAAACTAAGAATATTTTTCGTTACGTTTTCAATTCTGAACAAAATATGTTTCTATGCAAAATTGTCAAGAAACAATTTTAAAGTAGTTATGATCGATTTCATTTGTTGGTGCGTTGTGAAACGGTGGCCATCTTAAATTTATGGCCCCCCTAGATATCTTAGGCCCGGTATACCAGATGTCTACCTAAGGTTTTTTCCTATATTTAGGCATGCTGTAACAGGATCAAAAGAGAAAATTCGTCCACATCAAAAATTTCTGCGGGTCTTATGGCCAGGAGCTGGCAATATAAAATATTGCTTAGAATCCTTGCAGAAATGGGAACGGAATTTTTTCACTGCATATATATCTCCTTAACAGTGCAAGATATGAAAAACCTGTAAGAATATTTTTTTTGCGTTGTTAATTCTGAACAAGATATGTCTCAATGCAAAATTGTCAAAAACTAATATTAAAGGAGTTATGGTCGATTTCTTTTGTTGGTGCGTGAAGCGGCGGCTATCTTGAATTTATGGGCCCCTAGAAAACTTGGGCCCGGTATGCCAGATGTCTACCCAAGATGTTTTCTTTCGTTAGTCATACCCTATCAGGATTGAAAGCCAAAACTCGTCCACCTCAAAATTTCTGCGGGTCTTATGGCCAGGGACTGGACTATACCTACAATACTTCAGCGGGGGCAAACAGAAGTCTTAATTCCAAAAGGACCTCAAGATTTGGCTTTATTCCAACAAGTTGGCACATTATTAAGATGTGTTGGCACCGGACTTTCCTATGAACGTCGTCATGTCTCCAGTCGTCGCATAAAACAAAAGTTTCATTTCGCCTCCTCTTGTCCATATGTTACGCTGGCCAAGACCACGATTATCTAGGTCGAATCTTCCCTGATCCACAGACGCCCGGTTGCCATATCGAACCGCGGAAACGAATCTCGCATGTGTGACGTAATAAAAGGTCGATTAAGGCCGAGGCACTTTGGCGAGAGCGACGGGATGACGCCGCGGTTTTGTTGGTTGATTTCCGGGGTTTTCATTTGCAGCTTGCCCTTGCTTTTCCGGTGTAAATCCCAGACGTGGTCTTTGTGAAATGTAGTAATTGGACCCATAAAGAGTTTTATGGTTGATTTTGAGACATCTCCTCTTCGTTTCTTTTTCATTATGTTTATTAATACTACAGTCGATTTATTATTGCCGCTATTTTGCCCTTTCCGTGTTAAAGTAGTAAGATTGTGACATGGGAATCACTTAAAAGAATGTCCCTATGGTGACGACACCACCGCCGACCTCCGTGGTGTAGTGGTTAGCACATCGCCCTTCGACGCCTGGGTACCGGACTTGGGGTTTGTGAGTATCCATTCATCAATTTCATCTCATCATCACTCATCTCCATCTTCGCGATTAGTGAAAAGTAGCGAGTAAAATAAACAAAATCAATCAATCAATGAAGTGATGGCACCAAATCAATCAATCATCAAGTGATGGAACCGGAGGGTGCCTGAGCAAGGGGGGTTGGAGAACGTAACCCTGGTCACCTTCCCCTTAAAGAAGGATGCTTCAAATGCTCTTACAATTAGGGAAACAATCTTGATTACCCCTTTTCACGAAAGATTATGCAGGCCACTAACCTCTAGAACGGGAACGTGGGCCTTTACCTATGGGTCAGCTTGAAGCCAAAAGTTTCAAAGCCGGTTAACACTATCATGGCTGCGAGCATACCTTCATATTTCCACTTGAAACAACTATTTTGAAGATTGTGAGTCATTGCACCACACAAGATTGCAATTTTTAAGTTTGCTAAGAAGGATATAACTATACATTTTTCAACTCCACAAGTGAGAACAAATAATTTATTAATTTCTTCATAAATATGAAAACAATAACAGACTATAATGCGCAGCTCCGTCATATTCCTATCCCCATAGCTATGTTTCTAGCGAAGATGCGCGGCTTCAAACAAGAGCGCGTTGTTTCCAGTCTGTATCAGACTGTATGAACACACGAGCAGTTATTCTAAACTCAATTTTGCATTTGAAGCACGTATATAAGAATAAATCGATCTCTTTTTTTCAGTACAGTGGAACAAAGGCATTCTTCAAATCTACAATTCTATTGAACATTATGGTAGTTCCCGCATGACAGTACCAAACCTCAAGGGTTTTCCCGTCCAATCGTTATTGACATTTTCCGTTTCATCACTTTTTCCCTCCCTGATATGATGGCATTGTTGCGGAGCGTTATGTCGGAACTCCAAAAAGAGTGAAGGCTTTTTAGTCCAGAGATTTCGTTCCCATGCGCCAGTGGCCATCGGCATTATTTGAAAACAATTACGCAAGGACGCTTTTGGGAAACAAAAGCTTGTTGTTGAACACATTTGCATATTCGTCGCATGATTGTCGACACGTTTGACGTACGTGACAATTCCCGTTGCCATGTACATAAACACCAGAAGATTTGTAAAGGAAACAAGGGGACGGGGGATATTTCTGTTCTGGGTAGCATGGTGCAGGGAATTTTAACTAAATTCGAATGTTTAAACACGAAATAATGTGACGTTCGTTGAATAAATTCCATTCTGAAATGAAAAGCAAGAAGAAAGAACATCCAATTTTGTGTATGTTGAAAAAGGTATCAACATTTCTAGCATGTACAGTTAACATTAAAGGGGTCGGGTGTAAAACATGGTGACATTTCGGTCATTCTTGAGTTACAAAGTAAAATGTTCCATCCTTCAATTTTTGTGTAAAATTGCCATGTCATACAATTCGCATTGAACTCAGTGAAGCCTTCTGAAATTGGTAAACACAACACGAAAACGTTTTATCTACAGTAAAGCTTCTAATAACCTTTTATCTTAATGAACTATGAAATGACAAAAATAAATGACATTTATCATGTTTTACGCCCCATCAAATCATTGATGATCCTACAATACATGTTAATAAGTCATATTGAATATACAAGGGTTGGATAAAAAGTAATGGCAACACTGGTATAATTGGTACTTGACTATATTGGCAGAGGAGCACGTGTTACATTCCTTCAAAGTAATCGCCCGTCATCTCTACGACCTTCTGTCACACGTATGGAAGGCGTCGTACACCGTCAGCGCGTCCATCTTTGTCGATGTCCAGCAGTGACCGCCCTATAGCACGTATGATGGCTTCGCGCGTGTCGTAGTGCTTCCCGCCCAGTGGTTCCTTCATTTTGATAAAACGGTCGTAATCACACGGTCTCATACCGGTGAATACGGCGGATGTTCCAGTACCTCCCACTACCAGTTATGCAGGAGCGCCGTAACATTGTTCGCAGTATGACACCTTGCATTGTCAAGCAGGATGATGGGACACCGTGCCGTCGCTTCCTTCTTAATGCGAGACGAAGGTGGTGTTGCAAGAAGGTGCAGAAGTAGGCTGCGTTGACCGTCTGTCTGGGAGACTTTGTTCTTCTTGCCTAAACATATTGTTAGGGCGCTTGCACTCTCGTCCTCTGCTTCAGAGCACTTGCTGTTTTTGACTGAATAACATACAATCGCTCCCACTCACTATACTTCCTCGTCTGACGTTCCTTTATCAGCCACGAAACGCTTGTGGCGCTGTGAATCACCCCTTTCACGGGACAGCAGTGTTGCCATTACTTTTTATCCAACCCTTGTATTTTCTTTTTTTGTGGGAATGCATTTACGGAGTATTTGCACAGTGGGTTTGGTACTAACCTTCCGCATATTGTGATAAAATAGCTATAGCTATTGACGTAAGTTAATTTATTATGTTGTGTAGATAAAGAAAGCCAAAGGTGACCATCTGAAACCCGCCACTGGAAAGGTAAAAATTAATAAAAAAATATATTTTTTGAGAAATACAATACTTCTCAATCGGTATCGCTACAAAATTAATTAATTATTTTATAATAAAAAAAGGGAAAGAATGACGAAAATTGTCGAAATTTCAGAAAAAAAATAATTTTGTGTTAATACTTGACGAGTTTTCGGTCGATATGGCTATCATAGATGACGATGTAAGTCAAATATATTACGATTGGTGCCATATTGAATCCAATATGGTGAAAATATAAATTCAAACGAACCATAATACACCGAAATTTTTAAAAGATTCGCAATGGAACAGGTCAGAATTTCGTCATAGGTACGTTTCACATGACATCTTAATTCCAAGCCAAAATTCAATTAAAATAATAGCAACATTCTCCTACATAATGAGTAATATAATATTTTGAGATTGGAAACAGTTTAGACTGAATGCACGCCCTCTTTTGTACTCGATATTATCTCATTCTTTGTCAACTTCAAAAGCACTTCCAGTTTTCAGAATTTTCGATACCACCAGAGCGTGAGCACAATTATCCATTCGAGCATATTTTTATGTTAATATTCTTCTTTAGGGCAGGCAGAGTGTATGTGAAGCGTACATAACCATCTATTGAATGTCGCTAACAGATGGAAAGTAGGGACTTCTGGAAGAGGAGCTTGTTGTCATTAATTTTTAACGAGCCTTCTAAAAAAATTAATGTAAAAAAATGTATAGTCCTGGACAAATTTAAAGATACTCGGACCTTAATTTCCTCACAAACGTAACGAGGGGTGTGGTCAACACATATCCCTTTGATGCTGGCAGTTCTTGACATGGCCATGTGGTGGCTACTTATCTCTTCACGCCTCTTCAATATTGTCAGGAAATTAAGGCCCGAGTATCTTTGAGTTTGTCCTGAAAGTACCCCTTCTATATTATTGAGGGCTTCAGCAAGTTCTTTCTGTATTAAGAAATCTCCATTTGAAGTCTATATCTGTTTAATTTTCGGTGTACTGCTACACTCTGTCTCGGGAAACTTTGAAGCAAGGTCGCGCATAACGGAACAGAAGGGGAGAAAGCTAGTGGAAGGAGCTGCTACAAAAGGCTGGTAGCTGCACTCACTTCAACTCTCTCACGTTCAATGGTCCAGCCCTCTCGAGTCACTACATGTGCAGGAAACTTGTTTTCGTTAGCAAGCTTCGCCCTATCGACCCCTCCAATAGCCCCTGCACTGAAAGTGGTGTCCGATTTCCGTCACCAGAACACCAACCTACTTCTAACAAACAAAGGATCTTGTGTGATATTTGATTGCCATGGAAACCTAATGATGATATTTCTGTAAAGTGTCACCTGAATAATGGCTACTAGCAAGAGAATATCAAAAGTACCGTTATTTTCCCACTTCCCAATTAGCAAGATTAATTAACACGTATCGGGTGCTGGTTTGCTTTACTGTCTGAACGAAACGATTGAAACAATGCTCGCCGACCGAACATGACCCGAGGCTGATTGAGCGAATCAATTAACTGGCATGGCCAAAGTGATGACTAGGATTGTATGTGACAGAAACTTGTTTCGTAACTTTGCAGGACGGGGAGTATTCGTTTGTTGAACCTGGGCAGAAATTTCACTTATTTTGTTTCATTACACCAAAGAAAACCCCGGAGAATCTATTTGGAAAGAAAATTAGAAGCTCACAACATTATTATGAAACAAGACGAACGTGTAACCTATACAGCTCGACACACACACGCATGCGCGGAGGGTCATGTGAGTGTGATAGCCAATCCGTGTTCCTTGTACTGAAGCTCCCTCAAGGCAACAGGAAATTCTAGCAACGTCATTGGCCCGTTTCCTACAGTGTTTCTCAGTCTGTCTCCGCAGCCATTGAATGTGGCGAGCTGTATAACTGTTCCGGGAGTCTGTAGAGCAAGCGAACGAAAACACGTCCTCTGCGCAAGTTAGACTCGAGAGGACTCGACGAATGAACGCGTGAGAGGAAAGCTGAGCGTAGAGGGGAAAACACGGCTGCAGCTACCCGCCTTTTGCAGTAGCGCCCACTCGCTTTCTCCTCTTCTCTACTGTTATGGGTGGCCTTGCTCCACAGCTTCCCGAGACAGATTGTAGATCTTATAAGCCATTCAACAGGAGATCTACTAATATCAAAACAAAATATATGCTCAAGCAAGTTCCATTCAAACCGCCATTTTACTATTGTCCATATCTCTACTTCCAACTTGTCATAGCTCACCAATCTTTCACTATAATATTATATGAAGACGACCGACATAAAGAAATCTTAAAACTCTAGTAAAATTTATAAGATATACAGGGTGTTCCGTTCAAACTTCCCACATTTCAATTCATCATTGCTAACATGTTATGAAACATAATGGAATGCGAGTGGTACTAGACGTAAGAGAAACTCAAAAGAAGTTTATTGCATGAAGTACTAAACACGAATACACCAATACACCTCTACACTGAACTCTAATACACCTCTATGTGTGCACCGTTTGTAGCACGAATAATATCCAATTTGAGAACCTCCGGGTTGTTTATTAACACTTCCAGTCGCCAAAAACTTTGCACACCATTTCTTAATAGTTTTCCCATCAGGTGCTTCACCTCCATATTCTCTCCGGTAATTTCTTTGCATTGTAATGATTGATTTGGTCTCTGCATACCAGAATACAGATTGTTCGCGCTGCTGCGGAGTCGCCATTGTGCTTTATGCGATTGTGGCGCTCCATAGTGAGACAACGGTGAACTTCAAGGTTATGGAATAAAATTCTTCGAGTTTCTCTTTCGTCTAGTACCACTCGCATTATAATGTAAGTAAGGTTTCAGCTATTATTGATGAGACTTCATCCACGCTGAAGCACTGGTCAAGTGAGCCGTGATACGTCATTTTTAGAATAAAGATGGCGACTCTAATGCACACTTGCCTTTCAACAGTGAAGAGGAGTAGCTTCTTGCAATCTAGATTCATTCGACATACATAAATTCTTCGGTTATTGGAAATTTACTATCATATTGCACGATTTCCACTCTGGTAAGATTAGAAACGAGAGTAAAGCCAGCAAATGGCGTCATCTCTCTCAAGTACAATATATTTGCAATGAAAGAAAGAGGTACAGCAACTTGATCTCAGTAGAGAACATAGGATGATATAAATAAGTTCCCAGGCCATTCTACAGTGATTTAACATACTAGAGTTGGCGAGCTGTGTCTTTGCGGGTGGCCTTGGCTGCTCCGCGCAGAGTGTGAGAGAGATACGTTTATGTAGTTGCCACCTACTGGCCCCTTTGGGTGGTCGACAGCAAGGACAGAACGCAAGGATAATGACGCGCAGCCGGTAGATCCTCCCCCATGCAACTGCGCAGCCGGGCTTGGGCAGATCTCACCCGCAAAGATACAGCTCGTCAACTCTAAGGTATAAGCGTTTTATCTCAACTTTGCATGTGCCGGCAACCATGGCGGAGTTGTTAGCACATCGCGCCACGACGCCAGGGGTCCCGGGTTCGAATCCTAGGCTGAGCATGCATTATTGTGAGTGTCCATTCATCAATATCATCATCTTCGCAAATTAGCCAAAAGTGGCACAAAACGCGAAGAGAAATAAAGCAAATCAATGAAACTTGCATGTAAATCAAAGTAACCATGTTCAATACTGTTGGCAATGAATGATTAATATGAAATAATATGTCATTTTATGCAAAATATCCCCCTAAAAATACAGTTTGGAGGGAATGTCTTTCGGTTCCCAGTACTCTGTGTAAAATTAAAATAAATGTTCTTCAATAGACACTTCAATTATGCAATCATTTCATACAACAGTACAATATCTACATCATTGCTTGACAATCCATAACATCATAGTCACAGAATACACACCTGTTAGTTCAAATTTGGCCTAGAACATTTAGCCATCCTTATTATATATTTTTAACACTGGGAAGCAAAAATAATCCCGAATTATCGAGACGCTAATACATATATCAATTACTAACATACGTATATATTAGTGAATCTATAATTCGGGATTAGTATTTCTTCAATATTATACTATATTTTATTAGACAAGGAAGAGAAGTATCTCAAAACCTTAAAAGAGATGATCAGCTTTAAAGTGCTTTCAGGGAAGTTCAAATTTGTAGAAAAGACAATTAGTAGGTTTTCGAACTGCTCCGTTAGTTAATGATGCCTTTGTTTACACTGCAAGCAATTCTGTAAATGTTTCCAGGGTTCCATGCATAATTCATTGGAACTCCTCGTTGTTACGTAACGAATGAAGATACATTGATGTTGAACAAGTTAGTACTGAAGGACTGAACAATCAGCTGCATTAGTTCTAAGGATTCTCGAGGAAAGCAATTGTTGAATTTAGTTCATTGTTGAGCGAAGATTAAGTGAAGTTGAACAAGATAAGTTAATTGCTGCAATCCTAAAAGAATAATAGCTTTTAATCAATACTAACTTAAACACAAAAGGGGTACTTTAAAAATTTACGAGGGCCAGTCAAAAATTAATTTGCACTTACTCTCCGAACATTTTGTCTGAAAGAGATGTTTTGATGAACGTGGCTGGGAACACTGCTTACAGTTCCCTTGAAAAGGTGGAATAACGGTTACTGACTGGCTCTTATGGATTGGACGTTATCAGTGGTGAACATAATATGTAAATGTTAAGGAACATAATCGTGAAAAATGAAAAAGTGAACTGTAAAGATGCACAAGAAAGCTTACACATGCTCTATCTCGGCTACAGTAGAGGTGATGTGATCAGCATCACGCTCCGACGCCTGTACTCTCGATTGTACCACCACGTTTTCATTAATAGGCTAGGTGAGCCCATACAGGGACGTTGTTGGGAAAAGTTTCCATCTAAGGTTGCTCACTCGGAGAATCGAACCAGGTCTCCTGCATGGTAGTGAGAGGTAATATATAAATTTCCAAAAACAAGAAAATATAACTGTACAATTTGCTTATAATTATATTGCAAAAAACTTGATTTTATGAACTACAACAAATTTTTTATCTTATTGTTATTGAGGTAAAATGGAGAAGGTCAATACAACAATATGGAAGTTCCACTCATACGTTTCTTACTTCCGTGCAAGGTCGTAGGGATGTGAGAAATTGAAGATCCTGCAATCCAAATAACAGAATAGACTAAACATTAGCAAAATTGTGAGAATATACAATAATATACGTAGGAATTGTAGTTTTCCTGACGACGTGATTCGAATAGCTGCCCTCGGGTTACCATTCAGGTTAAATTGGAGTTGGCTTCCAACGTTTCGAGGGCATACATTGCTCTCATCTTCAGCGAATGCAAAAATGGAGACCAGTGTCTGTTTATACATATATATGACTATGAAGTGGAGGAGTTTGGAAAGTATCTTGGAAAGTACGAAATTATTAATTTACTAAACTATTTTACTACTGATCAAGTCTTACATATTTGTTACCTTTTCGGAGCCAGCTTGGTGATGTTAAGTGGTATACTTTCGATCTCGCCACCGAAGTTCTAGGATTCGAGTCCCGGTCTAGGCAGGGGCGTTCTTTTCGAGTGCCCCGTCATCATTTTATTTAATCATCCTCATTGTCGCGATTATTTATAATGTGTTGATATAGCCCAGCAGGTCGACCTCAATTATATGCTCTAATTAAAATCTTATTGCAATAAATTCACAGCATTGTTTCAGCAATGGTTATTTTAAGCTTGTATAAACTCATTGCAACAAAATATCAATGGTGTTATTTAGACATGGAATCGTGTTGAAAAAGTTGCACGTTCTCCAAAATGGAGAGGGCTTCCCCGATGGCGTAGTGGTAACGTCCTCGCCTTGCAATCGTGGATCCTAGGTTCGATACCCGAATGGGGGAACATAGTGGTTCAGATTTCACTTTAAACTGTAGGTGCAGTCCCTATTAGCCTTTCTGTGCATAAAGTGGACTTAAAACGTGACCAGCATGGATTATCTTCAAGAGGTATAAATGGGACGTCAAATAACTAAAAAAGTAACAGGTTTAAAGAAATGTACCTATATGACTTTATGTCGTCATTTCTTATCCCGCCAGATGACGCATGTAACCTCCCCCTCGAATACATCATGTCCCAAAGGACCTTAACCTTTTAGTAGCTTGTAAAATTGTTAAGGCATGATGGTTAGTAAATGACTCGGATCTGGCTGACATCTGTTTCGCCTCCAATCGTTTGACAAGCAGCAGTGGAGAACGATGTCGTTGCATTATTCCGTGGTCGATTCGCGCTTGTTGATTCGCCATTGGCTGTTAACCAACCTGTTTCCGTTGTCTTCGTTTTACATAACAATGAAACTATCCCCCCTCCTCACCCCCCACCTCGTCTCCTCCGAATCCCATGGGAATGCCATTCCGAATGGATGAACCAGCAATGCAGAATGCGAACACGCACTCTCTGAATGGTTCGACTCAAAGGGCAGACACAGGGCTCATGAATTAATCCATGACAACCCAGGGGGTCTGCATTGTTCATGCTGTGCTAGCTTCTTGACCACTGACAACAGTTTTTTACATGCTTTAGTCAAATTACCGGAAATAAGTAATTTGTGGTTTTCTTCCTTTCCTTTATTCACTAAAAGGAAAAGTATTTTACTATTGCTATGTACGGTCAAAATTACAATATGCGCCAGTAAACAGAAACGCTATTCAAAACGACTAAGTTCATAGACCTGAACATATTCAATGAAAGTTCCTTACATACATCAAAGCCTGTGGAGAATATCCTGTGGAGCAGTGTAAGGTGATTGATTGATTGAGTTGGCGTTTTACGTTCACTTTATACACAGTAAAGCTAATCGGGACTCGGCTTACAGTTTAAAGTGAGATCCGAACCACTATGTGCCTCCACCGGGTCTCGGACCGTGATCCCTTGATTACAAGGCGACGACGCTACCACTGCGCCATCGGGGAAGCTCCAGCAGTGTAAGGCGAAACACTGCTTTCATGAATATATAGAATTTATTGAACACATACAATTAAGGCAAATAGGACAAAAAATTTAAACCAGAAATAGGAACATAAAAATTAGGCCAAAATATGTAGGTATAAAGTTAGGCCAAAAGTGTGATTACAAATAAATTTAACCAATAAATTTATAACATTAAGACTAGGGGCATATACGCCTAAAAACAGGTCGAATATATGGACATACAATTAGATAAAAATAGGGATATATAAATTAACCAAAAATGAAGATACATGTATGTCTGAAACTGAACCAAAATAGGACGAATAAAATTAGACCAAAATAGAGACATGTACTACAAATAGGCCATATAAAATTAAACCGAAATATGGACATAAAATTAGGTCGAAAATAGTTATATATAAAATTTAAAAAAATAGAGGCAAATGAAATTATGTCACAAATGATCAGAGATAATTGCAAAGTAACTTATTGAATTGAATATAAGTAAATAAATTTCGTGCTATCATATTAAAATTCATTTTGATGTATCATCTCATTGATAAATTAACCTAAAGCTAATGACTTGATAACATGAAAAATTTTAGGAATTACGAAACCAGATATGAAGTTTTAATTCCATCGAGTTGTGCATTCTTTTTTGGAAGTTCATTTTCCACATGTGCAGCGGTTATTGAAATATGATATGAAAGCCGGAAAGTACCCTTCATTGCCAAATATGGCGGCCAAGACTCAACCGTGATTGCTATGGAGTTTTATGTGTTGTCAAGGGTAATAACATTCAGAACATCTGTGGGGCAAAGATGAGCTTTGTTTGAATGGAGAACGTGTATACAAATCTAGATAACATTCTGTCTCGGTAATCTGTGGATCAAGGGTGCGCATGACGGTAGAGAATGGAAGAAAACGAGTGGGCGGAGCTTATCCTGCTCTGCTGGGACCGGCTGGTATCTGAAGCTGCGTTCTCCCCTCCATGTACTCGGCGAAGTAGTAACGCCGTCGCTTTGTAATCAAGGGGTCCCGGGTAGATACCCACTGGAGGCACATAGTGGTTAGGAGCTCACTTTTAAACTGTAGGTCCAGTCCCGATTAACCTTTCTTTGTATAAAGCCGACTTAAAACAAACACTAAAAAAATGGTTCACATTATTCAAAGATTTCCGGGACAGACTGTAACTAGAATGTGATCCTATAAATATACTTATATACACAGTTCATCATTTGCACAAGTGGCCTAGTCACAATTCCGAGTGGCTTTTTCCTAGTTGAGCGCAAATCTTTCCACGCCTTTATTCTAGATGTAAGCTTCCATCGAGTTACATGCCATGATTCAAATCAGAACTATATTAGTTTTGCAGATGAAGTTTGAACTGACGTCATGAAATCCGAGATTAAAATTATTGACCTTTCCTACATATTCAAATCCAAGTCTTAGGTCTCACCCCCGTTTCCTCGCGAGGGGAATTTATCGTGTCGTTCCCGGGCCAAGATTCATGCTGTTAAAACACGATATATATCCTTAGCAGATTGCCCCTCCCTCGGAGTTTCCTTGCAACCCCCTAGTCTGAATACAGGCGCGAGGACTGTTCAGATTTTCTCTCTCAAGAGTGCGCTATTTAGTTTCAAACTCGACTTGCAGTTTGCACAGCGCGCTACGACGCCAGGGATCCCGAGTTTGAATTCTGGCCTGGTCGTGGGTGTGAGTGTTACTTCATCAATTTCATCATGTCTTCTCGATTAGCCAAAAGTGGCAGAAATGCAACGTAACATAAACCAAATGAATCAATGGCACTCGTCTACATGTGAAATGGTTGTTGAAAGCCAAACTTGCATTGTAGTTCGCCATAACCACTAATGTAATCGTATCGTAAATACTATTACAAGTACTTGACTGAAAGTACACAACAAGTCTTGAAGGCAGCCCATTAGCAGTGGGAGCATCAAAAGAGAGTGTGTTGCAGTGAAATGAAATATGGAAAGAGTCTTGAAGCTGTCCCCTTTTTTATTATTTAGCGTCAATGTTTCTGCACTTTTGACTAATCGCGACGATGAAGACGAGTGATGATATGATTAAATTGATGCAGGGACACTGAAAAATGCACCTACGCTCAGGATGGGATTCCAAGCCTGGATTCCTGACGTCGTTGCGCGCTGTGCTAACCACTCTGCCACATAGGCCACCTCGAAGCTTTTTCTGGCGACGAATGGTGAGCAGTTCCTTCGGGATATCGATCAAGTGCGTTATAGAAAGGTTTCCGAGCATTTGGGAGATTGCATCTCTCTCATCTTCAGGCTAGAAGTAACGATCTTCTTCACTCCTGCTCTGAACATGAGAGTAAAGTTAATTCTTGAAGGTTCGGAAACCTTTCAAGAACTCTCTACGTCGATATCCAGAGAGAATGTTTTCATCAAGGTTATGGAAAGTTAAAAATGAGATAAGCATTTGCAATTTGAGACGAGACTTAGACCTTGTCAATTTTTATCTCGATGTGAGTTGTTGTTTTAAGTTTACTTTATGCAGAGATAGACCAATTGGGACTGGATCTACGGTTTGAAGTGGGATCCGAACCGCTATGCGCCTCCACTGGGTGTCGGGCTCGAACAACTTATTTACAAGGCACCGACGTTACCGTTAAGCCACCGGTGAGGCTCACGTCTCGATACCAACATCAGTCTCAAACTTCGAATAGTATTGGAAATGGCCTCCCCGATGGCGCAGTGATACCATCGTCATTTTGAAATCAAGGGGGCCCGGGTTCGATACCCAGTGGAGGCACATAGTGGTTCGGATGCCACTTTAAACTGTAGGTCTACTCCCGATTAGCCTTTATGTGCATAAAGTGGACTTAAAACACCAACTCAATAAATCAATCAAGTATAGGAAATATGTACAGAGTCTCATCCCATAAACTATCACATGCTATAGACACCCTTTACAAAACTTTTTCTTAATATGTTTTCTTCATCTCGAGTCTTATTTCACCACCATGAAATCTCAGAAACCAGTTTTTACTCTGAATGCATGCATCTAAGCAACATGGGCTTGAAAATGACTCTGGCGAATTGATCCTAGAATGGATAGGAACTATTCGCAGTAGTTTATTTTTTCTATGTTCAGAATAAACAATTTACTGCAAGCTATATATAAAAGAAATAGCTATGAAAAGAACAATAAATGTTGTTTTCTAAGTATAAGGACAACTGCCTCATCTATGAAGTGGATGGCTAAGGACGGTGGCTTTTGTTTGACGGTGAAATCTCAATTTATATAACGTTGTGCTGTTTATGTTCAGTAGGAATTTTGTAATAACCGTCGTCACAGACTTCATTACTTGTGAGCTATGGACGTTGAGTTCGCTAGGTTATTATGTGGATGCGAGACATGCACATGTTTCTCTGGGAAACCATCTACTCGGAAATAAGCCCCCGGTCATCGCCCTTACGAGGAGGCAAACAAAAATTTTGCTTCTCATCACCTTCAATATTTTTACATTGTGAATTACTTGGGCAACATATTCCAAAATCTATCAAGCAGATTTGGAATAAGAAACCAGAAATTTCAGTCTTGAGATATGTAAGGATGTTTTTCGGAGTGCATATGTAAATAAACCATTAAAATGAACATGCATTAGGCCTTTGTGAAGAAAATTTGAGGAAGATGCTGGTGTGTTGAGAGAAAAATCACTAAATATATGCAGCTTCCCTGAGTTTACGTACTCGGTTCGCAATAAAAGCAATGATAAACAATTACATTATTGTTGTTATTGCTAATACTTTATCACAAACATTTCTGCACTATTACTGTACAGATATACTTTCATTTCGAATGTACATTTTATACTAAACATTGATTACATTCGGTACACAAATTACGCAGGATAGACGAGGAGTTTTCTTTACCTATTAGTAAGTAAGATATTCTACGAAACTACAATAGCAATACTTTTTAACTGGGGTGTTTCAGATAAATATAGGAGTGCCCCTTTCAAGAGAGAACACGTGTACTCAAACATTTCTTTAGTCGTTTATACATTCCTGGATAGTAGTGTATTAAAGGTCTCGGGTTCGATTACGCACGGGCATACGATTCATCATTGGTTTCCACTTTAAACTGTGGCTATAGTTTGATTAGCACACACACACACACACACACACACACACACACACATACACATAAATAATTATATTAATTATAACTAATGAAATTATATATTATTAAATAAAAATACTATTATTATTATTATTATATTCATATAAAACAATGCTGACACATAAATCCATTTTTCACTAAGAGATTTTAAACCGACAAATAAACAACAAGACAAAGTTACTTTCCTTAGAAAGTTAGAAAGTACCTTCGCTCGTGAGAGTAGCTATAAAAGCGCCTTGACTGTTACTCTCAGCCAACAAATTGGCTGTATTAAAGAAGTCAACTTTTAGCGAATTTATCAATATAGAGGAAAATGCATCAACTGGAATTTGTAATCCGGTATGAAATTTAATCCGGTATGAAATTATTGTTGCAATTAATTTCATTTCCACTGAGAGAGCCTAATGTATTGATAAAACACGTATCGGTCAATATCATGCAATAACAGTACTTTTTACATCTATTTACATTAAATATTTTGCTTCCTTACGTCCAATAATGAGGTGCTATATATATCTTTTCCCTAACGATTCTTATTCAAATGATTTCCTTTTTTGTTGATGCGTTTTGATGTATTATTTTATATTTTTTCCAGTCTCATCTGCTTTTTGTTTGCTTTTCGCACACATGATAATATGATAAAATTGCAATTTGTCCAATTGTGAGATATAAAGAAAACACTTCATTATGTCACGTATCTGATGACTGATGATAGATCAAAATTTGATTATATTCACAAATAGATCATGTTATTTGCACTCAATTAGTAATTTCTATCTCATTGGATGTTTGTAGATACTGACTAAGTGGGAAAATGATAACACCATTAAGCCTTGTTTCCATGATAACCAAAAACTCAATATGCTGACCAAGGTAGAAATTTATTTTATTTTAAAACAAAAACTAAAAATTACGTTTCAACCTTCTAGCAAGGTCTTCTTCAGACTCTGTACCAAGTACAAATGAAACAAGGTACAAAACAGGAAGATATATATATATATATATATATATATATATATTATACACACAAAAATCACTCCTCTCCATATACAAGATTATTAGAAAGATCTTTATCTTGAACATTCCTTTCCAGGTGTTCCAGCAGGTGGCCTTCTGTCAACTGTTGTTTCACCTGACAGGCGATTTAGATAAACATTTCCTTTCATCTGGAACGTGGTTGAACTCCTTATCTCACGCTCTTTTTCCTTATACTAGTAAAAAAATGGAAGGAGGTCAAGAAAATAGAGAAGGAAGGGGAAGAAGACACAATGAACTGGAATGAGGGACTAAGATAAATAAAGAATGGAAGAAGGTGTTAGAAAGAGTGGAAAAAGGACAAGAGCGAAGGGGAAGAAAAGAATAGAGGAATGAATAAATATAGGATAAGGAAAAAGATTATGAGATAAGTAGTCCAACCACGTGCCAGGT